>NC_090922.1:372930480-373234369 GCF_040938575.1 Ambystoma mexicanum
ATCCTGCAAGTTTAGGCCATGCCCCCTGGACATAACCTAGCAGCCATAGCCCCACAGCGGTGAAGCCTGCAGCGGGGCAAAGGCACAGTGTTTAGCATGCCAGGTGTTCTGTGCAGCGGGGGAGGCAAACACAGGATGATTTATCCTTGAGGATCCTGAGCGAGGTGAAGGCAGAAGTGAGTGCGGACTCAGTTGGATACTGTGTGGGGCAAGGTGGGAAGAGCTGGTGGGTCACTGTCAGCACACTGGTACAACAATACCCTCAAGTGCTACCATGGAGCCTTCATCCACGTCCCCTTTCCGCTGCTTCTCTTTTTCCCTCAGCTTGCCCCAAAAGACTCCAAAAGTCATCCAGAGCATGCGTCCCAGCACAAGATGTTAGTTGTAAGGAGACAGCGGCATTGGGGGGATCACCTAAAGTTGCCATAATTGGGCCTGCTCGGGGCAAGACTTTTGGAATAACTGGGCCAACTGGGCCATTTGCAAACAAGCCTCAGTTTCTGCAGGGGAGGCTCATTTGCTGATTAAAGAGATCCACCAATTTCTGGGGGTCAGTAAAGACGCTTTTGAAGGGAAATTCCCATGTTGTGACACTGTTAAGGACATAGCCAACGGACCCGGTGCAATGTCTGCTCTTCCCCCACGAACCTCAGCAGTCATCTCCTGTCATTGTGACCCCTTGACTCTACCTCGGCCCCCATCGGGCCTATCCTGTACCGAACACCAGCCCTTTTACATGCAGGGTCAGAGAGGCTAGCATTTCCTGCAAAGGAAGGTGCTATCCCGGCTGTACCCGCAAGTAGTAGAATTTTACCAGGTTCTACCTCTGCAGCTCCCATATTGGGGTCTACCTATGCACTTGCTATTGTTGTTGCCTGCACTGACGGTCCCTCACCTACCGCATTTCCTATTCCCCTGGACAAAGTGGATAGAGTGAAAATGTATACATCTCCATCTAAGCTTCCCTCTTGCTCTACTAATAATGCCTGGAGTGAGTACATGTCGTCCACAAGTCCAGGGGCTAGCTCATTTCTTCGCTTAACCCCACTTAGGGCTCCCAGAACCCCACAATGCATATCCAATTGTGGCAATCAAATGGTTACAGATCAACCTGTCTAGGACAATTGTACAGCTAGGTGGTGTAAGTGCAACCAAGAGCTCACTAAGTTGGCAGCCATTAGAAAATTTCTATGAATCCTGATAGAGTGTCAGGGAAGGGGGGGTTACAGGGGGAATCCTGTACCACCCAAATTGCCTGTAAGGGACTTAAAACCCCACACATGGAATGCCCTACTAAACAGGATCATCCTTTAACCCCTTAAACGAATGCAGCCCGCCCCAACCAGGTTCCTGGGAGATTACATTCTGTTAACATCCTCTGTGAAAGTAATGTTGAGATCAGGGAAACCAAGGGGGTGCTCCAACCAAAGGCTAAGACTGCTCCATTGGCGGATCATGTTCTGAACTCTGCGGGTATACAACAGCCTTGCTTTATGGGATGTAAGAGTTCCTGGCCCACGGGACAGAGGGAGTTTGTTTAAGTGTCATGACCAATGAAGGCCTAGATGTGCCACAGTATATCATCATGGGGTACCCAAACTGGCGAAGAACAAGCCAGAACCAAGGGATGCCCTTTTAAACAAAATTCTACACTGGCTGCTGTTCATCAGAGGTTGTGCTTGTAGAGTTGCAAGCATGGGTAACAATTATTATGACACCGTAAAACTGGATTTTTGGGACTGGAGATTGGCAAAAGGGTTCCTGGGGAGAAGCGGTGGAGTGGGCTGGACTGCTAAGGGTGGGATCGTAATCAGTCCGCATCCTTACCCAGGACTTGATGGCCCATCTGGAACAACTTTATTGAACACTCCTCTAACTGGTGCAAACCTACTACCTCTGGGACGATACATAGTGGGGTCTAATGTGGCTGGGCCTATGGAGTTGGAGATGTCCTGAACAGGGCTGGTTTCTTTGCATTCACTCTTTTTCCCCCATTTCTGTATCTTTGTTGTGTTGTATTATGGTTTGGATCATTTTGTGCTACTGTGATTGCATGTACTTTGATGGCCTGATGGCCGAATAAAGGTATGATAATGAAATCATTGTCATATCTTGGCAGAGGATGTAAAAAGAGTACTGAATGTGTAGGATTTAGTAAGAGGGACATTGCAAGTCAAAAAAGGAGGACATCAAAGGTAGGGAGAGGTTGGTGATGGTGCAGGGGCATTGAGGACTGCGAAGCAGAAAGAGAGGTCCCAAGCAGAATGACAGAACTAGCTAATTCAATGGAGCAAGGGATAGAGGGGAAGCTGAGTGGTGATAACAGGGAGGCCTGACTGTCTTGAAACCAAGGTAAATGGGTGGGGTGGGTTATTTTATTAATCACCCTCACTATCTACCCCCAACTACATTAACCCTACCACCCCTAACTGCATGGAGACTGCTAAATTTTGCATTGGCAGAATACTCATCACCGCCAATGAGTTGGTCACATTGAAGGAAATGGAACATAGAAATCAAGACAGGGGGAGTCAGGAACAACACAGGAGGATGCAGGGAGAGCATGATCAATGATAGTGGAATGATTTCCTCCACCACTATTTTTGGAAGTAGTAGGCAGATCTCTGCCCCTTTTGCCTGTCATGGAGTCCTCAGATTGATTCCCCCCATTGAGGAGCACACATCTATGAATGATAGTTCATTATTGGCTATAACAAAGGTTACGCAAACGTCTACTTCGAACTCTACTCTGCTAAGACGTCCTGTATCCTAGTGCACTATCCTACAAGTGCAGCCGCGAGAAGACGCAGTTTCTACAGAGGGGAGAGACAGCCTTATTCAGAACCTGGCTTCTAAGGAGAACCTGAATGAATCTACCATACTAGACTCCTCCTTTGAGTACCTCTGCAAGAATATGGATTTTAACACCAAAAGAATTTTTAGAACACGGACCAAAGGGACGTCTCATCCAGCTCCCCTATGGGAAACTCATTGTCAACATCACCAAATAAACCTATTCCAATTCTAAAACAACCATTGAATTCTGTCTTCTTCGCACCCTGCAATACAGCACTGAGGCATGATTTGACTCTGGTCACACAGATGGATGCTTTGGGACACGTGTCCATCTCTGCACTACACCTGGTTCTGTAATCATTTCTGAGACTCTATGATATGATCAAGGATGTGGTGCAGGAAAATGGAAGAAGTTGGCCACCTTGGATACAAATGCTGCCCACTTGCTGGGAGGAACACACCTGGCACAATCCGCTGTCTTACCCTTAAACCTAGAGGTACACTGCAGGGAGATTATTTTGGCTAACCATGGAAGGAAAGGGCAGGACGTCGTCGAGGGCAAAGGGGACTAGGTGAAGCTAGATGTGTCAATCTGGGTGAGAACTTTAGTTCTCTACCGGACTCTCTGATGGCTCCAGTGGATGCCCTACATGCTAAAGTGAACCCGGGAAGGCCTGCTCTTCTGCAGTTGAGCATCTCCTAGTTACGGGAGGTGATTGGAATTTCTCACTCTCTCAATTCCAGCAACTTCACACATCAAGTCAAAACCAGGAAACAACTAAAGAAAAGGAATGGTCAGGGAAAAAGAAAAGTAAAAATCAGCCTGCCCCAAATCACAAAGAAGAAGAGTGTCCAAAATGTTATTGCGACACTGTCTGATCCAGAGTTAGTAAAGGATCCTCAACTGCCCCAAGCTGCTCTTACTACAGCCTGTGTGTTCACACAGCAGGACAAACATATCCCTGAGCCTCGAAGAAGAACAAGGCGAGCAAGCAAAGTAAGATCCCACATTCTTTGGCAACCTTGTTCCAACTTCAATGGACATGTTTTTCACTCAAGTAGGACATGTAGGAGAAGGAGGCTGTGACTGCGATGGAGAAAAATCCCCAGGGGGTGGACAAACAGGTTATCACAACAGTACAACATCCACCAGCAAATGATACTTCCATCATACTCCAGCAGCCAGTAGCGAACTCCCAATGGGGGAATGCCCTGGAAGTATCCGTCCCTTCTGTACTTACGATGCAGGTTCAATTCCGAGGCACAGTAATGGGCTGGGAGCTTACTTTTCAGTCAAACAAACTTCTCTTTATGAACAGGAGCAAAGATAGTCCCTCACTGCGAGTACTGAGGTCTGATGATATAGTTAGGGTTCTCGCCCCCAATCAAGGGGTGAAGAGGTCCACATGCCATTACACTTCTAATTTGATAGCGCAAATAGTCTGGCAAGAAAGACACCTGCTCAAAAGTCTGGGGTACGAGCTGTCTGACCTTCATACTCAGCAAGAAGCTACTGACTTCTTGGCCCCTAAAACAACAATATACAACATCCCTCCCACTTCCTTGAACAATAAAATCACAGAGGTTCTATGACGGGACATGACTGGAAGCAGATTTTAAAATGTTCATGAAGGTCCAATCAGCCAGGAATCACCTCTAGGAGGGGGACCTAACTGTTGCAACATGGAATGTGGGTGACTTCATGAATCTAGCCAGACATGCTATAAATTGTGTGAAAGAAGCCAGCATTGTTTTGATCCAGGAATCTATGGCTACCAGTGCTTTGCATATGGAAGGATTTTATATATATACTGCAAACCTGCCTCTAAAGGGCATAGAGGCCACCCACAAGGGGGTTGGCGGTAGCCATAGATCTGAAGCTTTCCACTACTCATAGAGAGGTGTTGACTGGTTGCAGAGATTTACTGGCCGTCAGGGTGTCATTCGTGGTAAGAGGGGAAAAGGTTCTGTTGGTAAAAATCTATTGCAACCCAGCAAAATACACTCTTGAAGCCTTCCATAGAATGTTGGACGATGTGCTGGAGGGGTGGCTGACATCTAATATCCCTTGATACATTATCATAGGAGACGATTTTAACGCCTGATTTGTGAATGCCCAAAACATCAGGGGCCCAGATGATCCCTCAGTTGTTTGGGACAGTCACATGTGCAACTGGGGCCTTGAGTTATGCCTGCCTGTTAGAAGAGATTCAGAGTTGGATTTCGACACATGGACCGGGGGCACTAAGCGGTCCTGGATCGATTATTTTTACACTTCCTCTGCCCTGATCTCCAGGTGTGGGCCTTTGGTGCGTGGCCCCTTCCAGGGTAGTGATCACTGTCTACTATTACTGACCGTGAGAGGGCAGGTTTCGAGCTGCATGCTCGCCCCAACACTTGTATTTATAAATTCAGCCAGTGGTGGTCTGATGGGCAACTAGAACCCAACCACTTGCAATACATTTCTACACATTTTGGCAGGCCAGGCCAGCTTGAGACTGAGGGTAACACTACAGGAACATTATTGGCAGAACAGTTCAGTGGCACCCTCAGTAAATGTTTGGCATTGCTAGCAAACAGGGGTAAGTGTCAGGGGCTGAAGAAGCATTGACACCAATGTGATGGGAAAATAGTGCAGGCAAAGAAGAACAACAGGTATGATTTGAGAACACTTGGCTCCTTAGCCCTTCCAATACCTCACTATTCCAGGGAAAAGAGGAGGATACTCCAACGGCACAAGGGAATCATTAGATCCCTTAGAGTGGAGGCACACATCAAGTGGAATCAGCAAAATCTCTGGGCCTTGGTTAAGAATAATCATGCTAGTTTTTGGTCCATGATTAAGGCACAATTGTCTGTGTCTTACCAGGAACGGGTCTCCTCAGTTCCAGAGAAGACATGGACTGATTATTATGTGAAACTATTTGCATCGCCTTTGAAGGAGGTTGCTTGTCAGCTTCCGTCTTCCCATCAGCCAGGTACTTTTCCCTGGGAGGAAGATGACATCTTGTGGGCCACAGGACACGCTAAAGCATCTAGAGCACCAGGCCCAGATGGTATTTTGCCCCTCCTTATAAAGAAGGACCCATTGCTCTGGGTGGACCCTTTGATGACCCTTTCCAAGAACATCTATATAACGCACAGAGTTCCCCTCATGTTTCACGAGACTATTATAATGATACATACACAGGGGGAGTTGGCAGACCCCAGGAATTATAGGCTGATCGCCCTGCTAGACTCTTCCAGCAAAATATTCTTCTCTCGCCTGCTAATAAACCTAAATCATCAGCTTGTTCCACTGATTTTACCTTCACTCTGCCGGGTGGGATTTCACTCTGGCATGGGCACTACATTAAATGTTCCCTTTATTACCCCCTTTATATCGGGTGCACTTCAAGACCTGTTCCCTTAATTACTTCTTGAATATCGGGTGAACTTCAAGTTCTATTTCTTTGATCAGCCTCCAGTTACCTGTTTTCCATTTTCTCCTTTTGTTACCATGGTAACCTGTCTACAACAGTCATGATTGCGTCTCTGAACGCTGCAAACGTTCTACTCTGCTCAGTTACCACTCAGGTATTTTTCATGCCTTCTTACCTTGTACTGCCCAGTATACTACACTTTCCACATCCTGCTTTAAGGCACGCATTTGTTTGTTATTTACAAAAGTTGTTTTTTATTGACAGCTTGATAACTGTTTGACACAAGTAAGGTGTTTTGCTGACAGTCGACTACCGCGTTCAACCAGATGTGACAAGGCTTTCTTTTGGGATTTTGGATATTAACATTCCAAATAGGAAACTCCAAATGTTCTTCTACTCTAGTCCCTTCACAACTGCTTTCGCATTGCGTTTCTTATTTAAATTGCAAGTATCTCTCACAATCTTTTCCTATGGGCCCTCGGCAGAGTTCCGGTATTGGCGTTATTTATCTTTCTCGCTTTTCTTTGCTGGGCACAGCCTAAGTTACAGGTACCATTTTCATAATGTCGATAAACCTTGTTCATGAGCTTTTCTTTTAGCAGTCACAGGGGTGAAATCTACACAAGATACACACCATTATTGCATTCTTGCATTCACACTTACTTGCTTCTCAGGACTCACACACTTGTACTGTCTCTGACTTTGGGTGGTATGTTCATTAAATATGTTTCTATCCACCGGTGCTCAATTCTTAAAGAGCTATTTTCAAGCCAATCCATTCAGCTGGATTTGAATTTCACATTTGGTTGCCAATAGCACTTGTGTATATTGATTTAATGTATTATCTCATGATGAAATGTTTTAACTGTGATACACTAACTTTAAACAATGATAATCCGACATGTAGTTTATCATAGTTTGTATGCTTTAGACTCTTTAAACTGCACCTGACGAAGGGAATTTTTTGAAGCCTGAAACTCATTGTGCTTTCGACTTTCAACCATAAAAAAAGATTTGGATATAGAACTTTCTTTCTGAATATTGTCATTTACTAATTTGTTATATATATCTTCATTAATGTTTTAGCATTTACTTAACATTATATCGGCTGATTTTCAGCAAAAAGGTGTACAGGGGATGGCAGTGTCTGATACACTTCGGACACCATCTTTATTTGTGCACATTTTTCTAACTCTGCGTCAGGGTTGTGTTACCGGCTCTGCACCCAAGTTTGCCATTACTTTATTCACATATCTTATAAAATGTACATCTAAAGGATGTGCAACTATACAGATTGGATACTCGACTCCGATCTTAAGCCTACTGCAATTGTTGAACAGCCCCACTCATATTTTGGGCAACACATTGGATTTAATTTTTGCTGCTGAGATATCTATGACCACTTTTGTTCCCTGCTCTGTGTTCTGGTTTGATCACTTTTTGATTCCTTTTCTGTGGAAACTCTCTTCTCCTATTGCTAGGCCTAAAATTCCTGTGAACACCCATTGCAGGGGGTGCATTGTCTCCCGTGATGAGATGTTTATCTCATTGTTTGGAAACTAAATTTATCAACAGTTATTCCATAATAAAAAATCACTACAAATCAATTCGACAATGTATTAAGATTTATATTTTAAATGTTATGTTTAATAACAGCCCGTCCGAATTTTAAGAGTCCCGCTCCTAATGTATCACTATCGGAATTTCCCATTGGAATCATGATGGCTGGAGACATACTGGTAATTAAAAAAGGACTTGAGTAGATTGGATGTACACACCCAAGATGGAATCCCAGTACTTTCCGGTGTATTCAAAAGCAGTTCCGGAATGGCTGCACACTGAGCAAGTAAAAACACAGGAACTTAGATACCAGTAGAGTTGGAATTGCGTCCTCGAAGTTAGATGCTGTACCTGAGCATGCAGATGGACTGACTCAAAAACAGAGGTGAGAGTTGACTAAACAATAGAGCTAAAGTAACAACGGTAGCAATAACATACTGCGGTAGATACAGGATAAATGCCACATGTGTGTAGTTACAGAGATGTCGACTGAGCCATTAATTGACTGATTTGCTGATTGTTGTAGACCCGAGCAATCCAGGCAGCGATTGACACCTGTTTATGAGCTGTTCCCCATACGAGATACCAATACACAGGGAAATACAGAAAAATACTGAAGATATGATAAAAATAGCGAACTAGGTCACAATCTCCACAATAATGGAAAACAGATAATATAATACAAGGGATTAACTTCCCACACAGTGCAGCTGATACTGACAGAGAATTTGTATAATTAATCATTTTTTTCCAACTGTCACCAACCTGCGAACAGTCACAAGCAAGTTCCATTAAAGAACTGAATAGATAAGAGGCACTTAGTTGTTTTGTAACATACTTGCAATTAAATGCAGTACCTATATGCATTTTGGAAAATTGCTTTTTATTTACCAAATTGGACTGGACTCCTAGTTGAATGAGTGCCCATACAGGCAGTGTAAACAGAATAATCAGATGAACTCATTTTAGGCAATCAACATTTAAGAAATAAAGTCGAATGACAGATTGTATTTTCAGGAATAAAGAGACTTAATTTTGGCACATAAAATGACAACATTTATAACGAGTGGCCTATTTTGTTTTGTTTAAAGTTGAACACTGGTTCCTTATGTATCTATGGCCAATTTGTGTGTGAATACTAAGAGTGCACTTATTTCTGTTTATATAGTAGAAATGAAAGATTGTCTTTAGGAACAAGTGTAATCCAAAATGCCATATGGTAAACACATTGTGCCAATGTAAAAGTTTATTCTTGTAGAATTATATGTGTAACTTTCTGCTGTTGTTTTTCTCCATGTAACTGAACTGGTTGTATCTGCAACTGTGACCCACAGGCCTTTGGGCTGGGTAAATCAAGGAAACAGGCTTGGAGCTTCAGTTAAAAATATAAGAAATGTTTCGAAAGAGATTGGAACTACAGTGATACAGATAACATGACCAACAGAAATGACCTTTAAGGTCAGGTCTCCCATAAAGTGTGCATTAGCTCCAAGGAAATACCCTTTGAAGCTCAGGAGAAGATCTAAGAATAAACATTGGCCTGAGCAGATAACCTGGTCACATGTTTAAGGAGAAATTGAAACTTAGGGGGGAAAAGATAGGGGCCAGAAATCAAACTACCCCTCATATAGTGTATTGCCATATGTTTAACACTGAACACATTTTCATGAGTAAAAATAGCATTGTGTGTCCCAGTGAGCCCAGCCCAGAGTCATATTAAAGGGCATAAAGAGCCTGTTGGGACCATGTACAGCTGACATTTTTGTGATATACATGACTTAAGTTATGATCAGAATTATGATTCTGGCATTTTCATAAGTCTGTGGAACTGGGACATTGGGACATTGGTGATGTGGTAGATGGTGAACTTAATGTTGCAAGTTTGTAGTGTCAGAGTTATAACTATTACAGCGCACCCACAAAGTGCAAAAAACAGTGGCTCTGTCCAGGAAGGGCATGCCAAAATAAGATTAGTATTTTCTGACTCGCCATAAAATGTAGAATTTCAGAAATATATAGATTGATGTAGTTATCTGAAAAGTTAACATAGCTGCCATGTTGTTAGATTTTCAGGACTCAAAAAGGTAAAGCCCTGTCATTTTTGGATGATGTACTTTTACTCATCCTTCGGCTTCCATAACCCATACCTCCCAACTTCTGGTCCTATCAGCAGCCAGTGGGCGTCTTGGAGGGAGGTGAAGGGAGAGTGCTACCCAATCCTTAACGTTGGAATTATGATAATGTAGGAGTGTCTTCAGCCCTATAAGAGGTCAATTTTGCATCAGAACAGGGCTTTCCCACTTTATTCCTGAAGGTATTTATTTGATGTATCTGCATTTGTAAAGTGCACAAACTGCCCTCAGGCATTAGGGCACTGTTAAGAATACTTGCTTGGTTACATAAGTGCATATGGTCAAAATCGGTGGTATAAAACAAGAGAGCCAACCCCATCTTGAAGGGTGGCAACAACAGGTAATGCATTTGATCAAAATCGTTGGCATAAAACAAGAGAACCAACCCCATCTTGAAGGGTGGCAACAACAGGTAATGCATTTGGTCAAAATTGGTGGCATAAAACAAGAGAGCCAACCCCATCTTCAAGGGTGGCAACAACAGGTAATGCATTTGGTCAAAATTGGTGGCATAAATCAAGAGAGCCAACCCCATCTTGTAGGGTGGCAACAACAGGTAATGCATTTGGTCAAAATCGGTGGCATAAAACAAGAGAGCCAATACCATCTTGAAGGGTGGCAAAAACAGTTAATGCAATTGGTCAAAACCAGTGGTATAAAACAAGAGAGCCAACCCCATCATGAAGGGTGGCAACAACAGGTAATGCATTTGGTCAAAATCGTTGGCATAAAACAAGAGAGCCAACCCCATCTCGAAGGGTCGCAACAACAGGTAATGCATTTGGTCAAAATTGGTGGCATAAAACAAGAGAACCAACCCCATCTTAGGACATGAGAGCTAACCCATCTTGAGGGTGTTAACAACAGGTCGTGCATAAGGTCAAAACCGGTGACATATAACCTGAGAGCCAACCCCATCTTGAAGGAAGGCAACAACAGGTAATACAAATGGTAAAATTCAGAGGAATGTATTTGGTCAACATCGGTGGCATAAAACAAGAGAGCCAACTCCATCTTGAAGGGTGACAACAACAGGTAATGCATTAGGTCAAAATCAGTGGTGTATAACATGAGAGCCAACCCCATCTTGAAGGGAGGCAACAACAGGTAATACATGAGGTCAAAATCGGAGGAATGCATTTGGTCAAAATTGGTGGCATAAAAAAAGAGAGCCAACTCCATCTTGAAGGGTGGCAACAACAGGTAATACATATGGTCAAAGTTGGTGGCATAAGACAGAGCTAACCCAACCTTGAGGGGTGGTAACAACAGGTCATGCATAAGGTCAAAATCAGTGGTGTATAACATGAGAGCCAACCCCATCTTGAAGGGAGGCAACAGGTAATACATAAGGTTAAAATCGGAGGAGTTCATTTGGTCAAAATCGGTGGCATAAACAAGACAGCCAACTCCATCTTGAAGGGTGGCAACAACAGGTAATGCTTATGGTCAAAGTTGGTGGCATAAGACATGAGAGCTAACCCCATCTTGAGGGGTGGTAACAAAATGTCATGCATGAGGTCAGAATCGGCAGCATATAACATGAGAGCTACCACAGGTAGTCTACTGCCGGACTCTTGAGAGGAACAACTAGCAGAGAGGCCTCAAACCTTGCACTGGAGACAGTGACAGGGAAATTTAGAAGCTTGGTGGGACTTCCATCAGAGAAAATCCTTGACTGAAACCCTTTACCAGATCTGTGCTGTCCCCAGAGGAGCCCTGCTGTTTCCGTGGATGCCACATATCCAAGGCCTCCCATGTAAGTAGATATATCCCAAAGCCATAAAAAGTGTGGGGGGGGACTGCCAGCCTTAATCTCCATCTCGTATAGGGAGTAGGGTGTGGTACTGGGAAGACCATTGTCACATTTTATTGAATACAATTAAAATTAATTTCACTATAGACAATCACCCTATCCATTTAAATTGAATTGTGTTGGGGACTACCTGCCTTAATCCTTTCCATTAAATTGTGGGGAAGGGGGAAGCTGAGTAGATCATTAGTGCATTGAAGTGAAGTTAAATTAATACATTCCCATATAGAAAAATCACAGGATGAGTGTTGTTAGTGTTCGAAACTAACAGCATTCATGCCCAGTATGTTAGAGTACCAGTATAGACAATAAAGACTTGGGTGACCATCCTTCTGAAACTCCTGACTTCTGTCCAGAGGCGAGTGTCCATAATCCCAAAATAAGTAACCCTAAAATGCTGCTATTCAAGTGAATGTAGAGGGTGCCAAACGAAATTCCCCATGTATTCCCTCGCACCCCAAACCAGAATTACCAAGCATTACATTGCGATGTTATGTGTGTTGCAAAACGAAATTCCCCATTTATTCCCTTGCATCCCAAACCAGAATTACCAAGCATTACATCTCATTTGTAGGTGTGTGGTAAAGCGAATTTCCCCTTTATTCCCATGTCTCCCAAACCAGAATCCCCAAAGCAATGCATATCCGTTGAATGTGTGTTGAAAAACGATTTTCCCATTTAAGTTCTTTTTGCAAACCTTGCTTTTCAAATGAAAGCCCAAAACGATTTTCCCATTGAGTTTCTTCCTCAAACATTGGAATTCTAGAAATAAAGCCAAAACGATTTTCCAATTGAGCTTCGTTCTCAAACATTGCCATTCTCAAAATAAAGCCAACACGATTTTCCATTGTATTGTGAATGTTTTATATTGGTTAATTTGCAATGAAATCTGATGTAAATTGTGACTGCATATTTCAAAATGTTGCCTGTGTTGTTTTAATAACGGAAAGTAATTTGGAGTTGTGATATTGTGTAGTGCTACAGCATTGGTGGTTGATGATGATTGCTACTCTTCTTTGTCAAACCTTAAATAAATATATATTCTTATAATACACCAGCCTGGTTCCTAGCTTATTAGTGGTACATAGGGTATTTGTTGGGGTTGGTACGAGATGGGTTGGAGGCCTCACTAAAGTTGAACCTGTATAAGTACTTTGGGTGCGTGCCACCTTTCCTGAGGGGGAAAGGAACTCCCTGAGTTTAGTCTGACCACCTAATATAGCGCGACAATCTGTGTCCTGTTCTGTCCAGCAATAGCTCTGCAGGTCAGCCAGGTCAAGTCAACATAGCCCACATTTTCAAGAGGGGGATCGAGAGGGAGGCTGAAGCCCAGTCAGCTCATTGGTGTTGCACCACTTCTTGCGTTTAAACCCTTGGCTATTTATTGTTAATGTTTATTACTCATAGCCCTATTCTTCCTCTTCCCAGCACTTGTGTATGAGTCACACTTTCCTTATCCGAGTACTTATCTATGAGGCAAGGAGCTTCATACGTAAGCATTGGAACACAGAAAAGGGACGTGGGTGAAGGTAATTCTGTGCCAAGAAGCTGATTTTGGAGGTTGGGTCAGGGGGTAGCAGCGAGTGGGGTTGTGTGGGGGGTGGGGTGGGCTGGGGATAGTACAATAAATTGTAATGGTTATCAATTTCCAGGCTAAGCAGGCAAGATATATGGCATTAGTGGCTAGAGAGGTATTTTGGTGCAGCCAGTCTAGTCACATTTCTTCGTTTGGCTTGACTTTTTTTTAACTGGGCATCTCTGATAAATCCGTCCTGAGAAGTGTAATTACCTGGCTAGATTGGCATTTGGGTGCTGCCATGTTAGCAATTTCATACTGCAGCATTGTATATTTTCTGGGCATCTATTATAAAATAATCATGATAAGTGTTATTGCTTCAACTGCCATTTTGGTGCAACCAGTCTATGTATGTCTAAATGTGGCCTGGAATGCTTTAATGTAATATCTTATTATGTGCCTCGACTGATTTACTTTGCGCAGCCAGTTGGACATGTATTCATTGTGGCATGGCATTTTTAATATCAAAGCATTATATTTATTGGAGCATTAATGTTCCTGTGCACTGTTAGTGACTTGCATCTATTGGATTTTTGGATTGGTGTTACTCTACAAAAGAATGACAAATGCTCTGGCCTTTTAACCAGTCTTTCTCAGAAAGTGGGCTGTATAATGCATTAAAAAACATATTTATATATTTCTCCTAGTGCAGTGTGCAGCGTAAACCTGCAGCAGCACGTTTGTGCATATTGCGCACAGTGGTAATCTAGGCCGGCTCAGAGTGTGGCGCGACCCATGATTTGCTGCCGGGTTGGTGGGGGCTCCCTCAGCATGGCTCCCAGGAGGGCTCCCACATTTTGTGTATGCCACTGGTTCACTATGCCCCTGCCCGAGCATTGCGGTCGTCCCACTTGTGCCTAGTTGCTGTCCATCAGGCTTGGTATACTAGGATTGGCAGCAGGGCCTTTTCTATCACGGCTGCTAGACTGTGGAATTCTCTCCCTCCTCTCTGAGCTATCAAGGACAATCTTCCTTTCAGGAAAGCTCTTAAAACCCAATTGTTCTGATCCTCGGCTGACCTTCTTAATTCTCAGTTCTGTACATTAATGCCAAGATGCCCTTGGGAGTATGTTGCACTCTACAAATTCTAAATCAAATCAAATAAATCATAATCACAACTTGACAAACAACACGGAACAGATGGTCAAGAAAACAGTTATCATCTGGACAATGAGCACAAAATCCCAGGTGGGGAGCAGCATTTCCCATCCACCACAGAAGGTGTCCTGGACCCTCAGAAGCCATCTCTCCTGAACTGTGAGTGAGTTTGTGAGAATGACTCCAGAACTATGAGTAACACTGTGTCAACCACACCACAACTGTGATAGACTAACACTGAATCATTCAGAGCTATACAGCCCTCCTCACATTATAGAGAGGCATGACATAAAACCTGTACTATAAAATCAATCCATAAAATCAAACAACTATTGCACCACTTTGAAGGGAAAACAAGATTTATTATTTGCAAAGGTATCAGGCGGTCCCATAGAAATAAACTGACAAAGAGCTTGTCACGCCCCAAAAAGATACAGGTTATATAGCTGCAGCCTGCACATTATCATGCATAGGTTACAATTTCATCCCACCACACACATTGCCTACTATCTATATAGCATGCTAATGCCCCCTATAATCCCTGAACCAATTGGCCACACCTTATCTTAACCCATTCCCCTATCCACCTGGCCCACTACATCATCACTATTGAATCCTAGTAAATGATTGGCTAACATGTATACTGATACACTAATAAATATTAACCTTCGTGTGATGTGCACCCCTCCAAACCAGGCACTTTCAAAGTAAGAGTGGTGAGGCCAGCTCTGCTTTGATAAGACAATGGGCCTTCTCAGTATACCAGACTCTGCAAAACACAGACAGGCTGCACCCCAGAACCTGTACTAAATGTACTGCATCACCACTGCTCCTCCTAGCCCAAATCACGGTATGTTCCTGGCAAATCTCCCCTCTATATTAATGGGAAAAGGCACTATATAAATGACGACTACCAGTACTATTACTACTTATCTCCTTCAGACCCAAGTTGCCCCCTGATGATGTGACCAGGACACCAATCTTGAGTCTGAATTTCAGGGATTTGTTTTGCTTTGGTTATTCATCTACTTGTATTTCAAATGTGATGATCGCTCCTTGGGTCAGGGATGTAGTGCTCCAAATCTTCGCCTGGCCATTTGGCATCACAAAGCCTTGTACCCTGGTCTCAGGAATTTGTCCTTCAAAAGGCACATGTCTACCAACCCTCCTCACATCTAACATTCCATTCCTATTCCTGTCAAGCTCTGCTGCTGGATGCAATTCACATTTATCTGCACTGCGAGGGTGCCTCCGACCCCAGCTTTGCTCTTGGGGGATGGAAAGGGGATTTGTCTTGTACCAAACCAAACAGAGCAGCAGTTCCACATCAGGACCTGCATTCTGTACATTTTGTGCTAGGCCTTGAAATCCAACGTGACGGCACTCTTGCCATGTGGACCTGCTGACCTTACTTTTACCACAGTACCTTTCTAACTCCATCTTCTCTCTCCACCTACATCAGCTCCCTTCTCGGACCTCACTCACAACATAGTCTATAACACACTGCCCTATCTATAACCTCTGCAACGGCTACTTTAATACATCTGTTGCTCTTTCTGTGTTGCTATATGATGTATTTATTATGTGTCAGAACTAACTACAAGTGATGCATGCACTGTCTGCTGCGCAAAACTTAACCTGCTCACACTGTGGCACTTACTAATAGGTTTTTCTCAGCCTAAACCATTTTGCCTGGTTGGGATGCTGTACGAGCATCCCAACAACATACTGTTTCAGAATAGGGCAACTCTCCCTCATTAATATTCATGAAGGAAAAATGTGCATACATTTAGAATCATTGTATGCTAATTTATCGTATGAATGTTAATGATGGGTATCCTGAAAATCAAGCATGGATCCGGCCCTCGAGGCCTGTAGTTGGACAACCCTGCAATGGGGAATCTGGACTCAAGAACATGGTCTTACCTTAGTGTAGGGTCTGTTTTTCCCTCTTAATGTGTTGCTGCTGATTATAGGAGTTATAGGCCTATTTCCACCTTATGTGTTGGACCCCAATAAATGACATTTTGCACACAACCTGTTGGCCTCAGGTGTTCGGTTGGCCCCTCAATTTGTAATACACCACACACGATAAAAAAAACTTTCTTTTGACATCCGAAACATGTGTACAATTCCAAATTTCTTGTTAGCATTCAACATATTATAAAACAGTTCAATATTGCCAGAATAAAATAATATTTGTATTCCCAAGTATAGCCTGTAGTGGGATACTGTTTTTATCACAGTAGCAAAATATGTGTGTATGGTTTTATATAAGAGAAAAGCAGAAACGTTTTTGAAATGTAATTACAAAATTGTTGTCAATAATACCCTGTGTGGCTACTCTGTGTGTTTAATTTGATTCCCAACAGACCACAAATGAAACTGCAATTTGTCCAGGTCATATCAACAGTCATTCGTGTGATCTTTTGATGTAACTTTTTCCCCTTTTTATGAAGACTAGTACATTGTTTTTAATGTTTTCGGAAGGATGAAAGCCATAATCAGATATCAGCCTTTGAGTAGGATTATTACAAAGTAATAAAGAATGAGGTTACTGATCTCTTGCTGAGCTCATTGATGCATCATATATTTGAACAGATGAAAGGACGTCGAGTTACAATTGGCAAAGCTAAAAGCATCAATTAAAAACGATCTATTTGATTTGAATATGAACAACTGACAAAAAAATGAAAACTGAAATGGATGCTGCTTCCATTTGGTCCTACAGTGGCGAAAATGAGGCATATACAAATACATGTCCTATTCACAAATCGAAATCCCAACATCCCAAAATGTTTCAAACTGTTGACATAGTCCTATCACTTTAGAAATTATTGGGCAACTGGTAGAACCTTAATCTGTATCCCACTTTTGGGGTCCCGTACATGTTTTGTTTGTGATCCTCTCACAATTTTACTCAGTTCCATCCGAATCTCACTGAGAAACCAACTATTGTGCATGTGGCTGTTGAAAGCTGGCATTTCCCACAATTATAATAAAATAACCAAATAAGAGACACTAATGGGCACACCCCAGTAGGGAATGAGACCAGGATCAAGTGCAAGTGAGGTAAAAGAAAAGACTTTATGTAAAGTTAAAATGGGGCAAGCAGAGGACTCTGCTACTCCAAGAGCGCTCTGCCCAAACATCAGAAAATACATGTTATATTACAACAACACGTCATCTATCACGTGTACTGTAGGGGATACATTAAGTTGTGATTATTGACAAAGGGGACAGGACGGTATTGATGCTGTAGGGTTGGTTCTCCCGGATTGGTTGGTACAGAGCTGGCGACTTTATGGAGCATGCAAGGCTGCTGGGCTCATCTGGGTGGGGTGCAGGGTCAGGTGATGTCCACGTCGCTGGGTTTTGCGATATTGATATTTTATTTCTATCGCAGTCATACACAAGTGTTTCAGAGCGTGACAAGGCAAGGGAGGGGAACAGGGGAGAACAAAACAACTATCGGGCCCAGTGACATTGAGAACGCGCAAGTGCATGGGATAGGGGGAGAGGAAAAGTGAAAGGAAGGGGGGAGAAGTGGAAAGTGTGAAGCAAAGGAGAAACAGATAAATAAATAAATAAATAAATAAATAATCAAGGCAACAAACAGTGGTAGTGCAGACAGCAATTGGCAAGTGCTAGGTTTAAGGCAGCAGACAGGGTAGGTATGATAAGTGCAGGAAGAAAAAAGGGGGGGGCTTTATGGGTACAGATACAGACCCCAGTACAAGGGGTGGCCCGGAGGCAGTGCGGGAGGATGGAAGGGTGAGCAGGTACCTGGGCCCGGAGGACAGAGGGTGGCCAGGTGCATGGTGCCAAGAGAGAACAGATCAGCAGGGGAGAGGGGGAGAAAAGGCAGAAGAAAAGAGGAAGGTCTTGAGGTGCTTTCGGAACTGGAGATGGTACTCCTCAAGTTTTAGAGTGGCAGGGAGGCTGTTCCAGAGGGAGGCCCCAGCGAAGACAGAGATCTACCCCCAGCTTGTTTCTTTGAAACGACTGACCCATAGGGCGTTAGAGGTAGAGGAGCAAAGAGCTCGAGAGGGGAGGTATGTCCACGTCGCTGGGTTTTGCTCTATTGATATTGATATTGACATTTTATTTCTATCGCAGTGATGCACAAGTGTTTCAGAGCGCGACAAGGCAAGGGAGGGAAACAGGGGAGAACAAAACAACGATCTTACTAGGCCCAGTGACATTGAGAACGTGCAAGTGCATGGGAGAGGGGGAGAGGAAAACTGAAAGGAAGGGGAGAAGTGGAAAGTGCGAAGCAAAGGAGAAACAGATAAATAATAAATAAATAATCAAGGCAACAAACAGTGGCAGTGCAACCAGCAATTGGCAAGTGCTAGGTTTAAGGCAGCAGACAGGGTAGGTCTGATAAGTGCAGGAAGAAAAAAGGGGGGCTGTATGGGTACAGATACAGACCACAGTGCAAGGGGTGACCCGGAGGCAGTGCGGCAGGGTGGCAGGGTGAGCAGGTAGCTGGGCCCGGAGAACAGAGTGTGGTGCATGGTGCCAAAAGACAAGAGATCAGCAGGGGAGAGAAGGGGAAAAGGCAGAAGAAAAGAGAAGAGATGGTTCTCCTCAAGTTTTAGAGTGGCAGGGAGGCTGTTCCAGAGGGAGGCCACAGTGAAGACAGAGATCTACCCCCAGCTTGTTTCTTTGAAACAACTGACCCATAGGGCATTAGAGGTAGAGGAGCGAAGAGCTCGTGAGGGGAGGTATTTGCAGAGGGATAGCTGAAGGTATTTTGGACCCAGGTCCCAGAAAGCCTTGTGGGCAATGCAGAGGGTTTTGAATTTAATCCCTGCATCCACTGGGAGCCAATGGAGGGATTTCAGAGCTGGAGAGATACAATCCCAGGGCTTGAGGTGAAGGACAAGTCTCGCAGTCCTGTTCTGGATTAGTCGCAGAGGGCGGAGAGTAGAGGCAGGTGGATTTAGAAAGAGGCTGTTACAACCTAGAGAGCACCAGAGCTTGGGAGTCAGTGAGCTACTGGCGGAAGGAGAGGAAAGGCAGAGTACATCTAAGGAGGTGCAGTAGATAGTTTGATTTTTTTGAGAGTCACTCAAATGCTGCTATTCCGAAAGATAAGAAGCAGAACAGAGCCAGAAAAGTACCTGCACTGACTGACATCAAGCCACAGCACTGCCAGTTACTGGATCCCAATGCTGTCCAGTAACCCCGCTACGAAAGAGAAGATACACCTCAGTAAAAGGTTAACAGAAGGAGGGAAGTATGGCAAAAGGCAATCAGGGCTGAGAAAGCAAAGAGCCTGCAGGGGGACGAGAGCTACACAATCCCAAAGGAGGATAAGAGAGATTTTACAAACAGGGATGAGAAAGCCCAGAACCCACTGGCGGCCGAGGGAAGCATGCTGTGGTGCTGAGAGCAGACAGATCCAGAAGGCGGATAGCAGAAAGCTAGTAACCAGGGCCATTTAAGCCTGTAACCCACATTGGGCTAAAAGCAGCAGGACCCAACAGAGGGACCGTATGCACCTTTTGTGCAGGGTCAAGAAAGTCCACATCCCACTGAGAACTGAACCAAACAAGGCCCCAAAGGGGGATAGGTGAATCTCACAAATCCGGGCTGAGAAATCCCATGGGGGGTTACTAATACAATACCTCGAAGAGTACAGAAGAAACACTCTCACCAGGGCCGAGAAAGCCCAGAGCACAATTGGGGCTGGAAGAATCTTAGTCCCCCAGGTTATAGAAGAGAGTCACTAATCGAGAAATTTCATCTAGAGACTGAGACTGAACTTTGTTGTTATTCTTCGACAGACAAATCTGTCTCGGTCAAGTAATTACATCCTCGAAGATAGGATAACATTTTTACTTTTTCAATTACTTGAGAATGCACTGTGGGGCAGTTGTCCCAAAGCCAAACGACTTTTAAATGTCTTTCTTTTGGTTATTCAGAAGGAGACCTGTTGGAAAGGAGGAACACGAGCCATTAAGTTTATCAAGGGAGTGAACCTTCTATATAAGTCGTGACATTCTTTCGTTCTTTCTTTCTTTCTTTCTTTCTTTCTTTCTTTCTTTCTTTCTTTCTTTCTTTCTTTCTTTCTTTCTTTCTTTATTTCTTTCTTTATTTCTCTCTTTCTTTTTTCCTTCCTTTCTTTCTTCCCATAACTGGCAGGTTGGACATAGAGTATAATAGGGTTCTAACAGAGGACATCATTTATTTTGTAAGATGTCCTGATGAGCACTGGATTGTTATTTTGTTGCATAAGGAATTCCACTTAGAATGTCGGGATTAGTGTACATTTTATTTTCTTTAACAATTTCAATAAAATAGTGGCAAACTCATTGCCCAGGGGATCCTTGAGAATGTGATAAGTCTCACTATACACGCGTTAGGCAGCCTTGCAGAAACCCAAATGTGACCCCCCTCTAACCAAGTGGAAGGAGATGACACTACCACGTTACCAGATCTGGCATTTTCACAAAGTAATGACCCGAAACTGGCAGAGGCCCTGGCCCATTTTTGCTGTCAGGAAAACTCCACAGTCATTCTTGGGATATTCCCCTGTATGGGAGCGAACCCTGAGATGTACTTGACATGTTATGAGAAACTTCGGAAGAGAGAGAAGAAGTGGCATTACACCTCAGTCATGCTGCCAATAAACTAAAAGCCTGTATGAAAGCTGTGAGGAAAATATTAAGTCAACACCTCTCTAAATCCCTAGAACACAAAAATGACATCTATGATTGAATGTTATGATTGCCAGGGGATTGCGCTTCTCATGGCGTGGTTTCCCCAATAATCACTTATCACAAACAAGATTGTGGAAACTACCATGGCGTTTGTTACAGCTTTGTGCGTACCAGCACAGAAAGCGGTGTACTCTGTTGCCCAGGCAACAGACTTGAAGTCAGAACAACTGCACATGCGCATCTCCTCCTGGGCGAGCCTAGTCACCTGGGCAATGACATTGTCCACGCAATCACATGACCGCTCCTTTGTCTATATCCATGGCTCAGATTCAGAAATGCTGTTATAGCGCTGCTGTATTTCCAAATGTTTAGTGAGACCACTATCCATCTCCACATTTCTTGCCTCCTGTTTCTTGGCCTAATACTTTATTTTTTCTTCTTTTTTTAGCCTGGTGTGAGCGGTTGTGTTAGGCAGAATCCAGTGCAGTTCCCTTAGGGAGCACTACACCAGATTAGGACTACAGGTGAGAGCAATACATTCCCTTCAGTATCAGTCTGTACCACAAAGACTTAGTTGTTAGCTGTGGCTGAGCAGTCAGACTTATCTCAAGAGGGAGATGAGCAGTATTCAGCGTTTACACAATAGGTATCACAGTACTATGGAACAAGGAAACACTGACCAAAGCTTTGTATCAAAAAGAGAATATATTTATTCTATACACATCTAGTTCAACACATAAATCACAGTTGATAAAGCAAGTTCAGTTTAGTCAATGAATAGTATATACAACTCCCTATTTAATTGTAGACAAGTTTATGGTAGAGTGAAAACTGAGCAAAAAGGCACAGTGAAAACCAACTACAAATGGCACTCTAACAATTTACCGAAAGGGAGGGAAAGCACAAGTTAAACCGAAATATCTTCAGACACCCACTAGCAACACTTCCCTGAAGTTTTGTGAACAAGTAATGCACAGTGATACTTTAGCAGAAAGATAAGTGAATGAAAACTGAGCAAAATGGCACTCCACAAGTTAAAACAGTAGGAAGGAAGAGGGGTTTAGAAGATTTAGGTGCCTCAACCCATTTCTCATTGAAAACCAATCTAGTGAGAGCAGATCTAACAAATCAGCCAGAGTCAATAGGCCTGAGCCAGAGTCAGTGGTACAGGACCAAGAGTTTAGGAGCAAAAATGTTCTTGTAGCTGCAGTCAAGTCTTTAGTCGAAGAAATATTGAAGAGATGGATGCAAGGCGAAAGACAATGTTAAGAGAGAGGGCGGCCAACCCAACAAGTAGATAAAGGATTTAAAACACCTTTAGGGCTACCACGGGAAAAGGGAGGCCTGGCGGAACAATGTACCTTAAACGTGAAGAAGTTGCTCCTGCGGTGGCGGTTGTTCCTGGTAGTTCCTGCAGTTTCGAGGGGTCTAGCAGAGGAAGAGAGGCTCTCATCGTGGAGGAAGTTTCGAGTCACTGCACTACCCAGGAATGAAACCAGCCGCGGTGCTGCCAAACGAAGTTTAAAAGGTACGCTCCTTTTAATCGCGGTCCGGGTCGATAGCTGCCTGGCTATCCGGTCTCCAAGTGCAGGGCACTGCCGATTCGACCAAGGCAGGTCTGGAGAAGCGAGGGGTGAACTGGTTGTTCCCATCAGCTCAAGGGAAGAAGGCTCTTTCGATGAAGATCTCCTCTTGTCATGTGGAAGAAAAGTGGTGAGACGATCCAGCAGGGCTTCAACGGTGGTGTAGATGCTGAAGATGTGTTTGGCTTCTCTCCCCTTCGGTTCCGTAGTTCCAGTGGCGACATCTTGCTCTGCCAGTCCTCAGGACCCTGCTTTTATGCAGAAAGAGACCCATTCATACAGCATAGCTGTCACTCACACAGTGGAGTAGTCTTCTTGGCAGAAGACCCTCCAGCCTACCAGGTTAGAGTGTGACATGAGTTGCTGTGGCAACTCTGTCCAGGGCTTCTACTCCCCCTCCCAAATAACAGACCCAACCCAGACTCAGAGGCGCCGAAAGGAGGGCTTCTTAGCAGAAGCCCGCCAAAAGAGCGAACAAAGGATCCCCAGCCTGGGTTAGGAGTTTGGAGTAAGACTCGAAAAATAAGTTATATTAAAGTTCTGGCAAATAAAACCTACTGGAGTAAAGTTAATAATAAAATAAACCGGCGGTATGTTAGAGGCTGTCAGTAAAAGTATTAGCCTCGAACAAAGGGAAATCCAATAGGAAAATATTTGCGGTAGAATATTTTTGGTAGTAACCACTGCCACCAGCCAGAAACTTTAGAGAGCAGGACTTTAAGGTACCCCCTCAAAAATTAACCTAAGGGAAAAACTATTAACCCTTTCTAGTACCTCCATAGTAAGATGGGTTGGAGTGGTTAAGTTTGTAAAGTTTGATTAGTAAAGTCAATGGAGACTTTACATGCTCTGGGAGACAGTAGTCAGTCCCAGGGTATGGAGTCTATGTTTGGGGGTCGCTACGACACCCCTGTGTCACTGCACGGAGGGTGCTGTGTAACACATGTGCATAAAGATGGTTCCTATGGGTTAGAGAAAACCCCATAGGCATTAAACACAAAAAAATGCCTAGAACACACATAGCAAAAATGCCTAATAGTGGGTAAAAGAGTCTCACTCTTAGCAGGTAAAAAGAAACAAACCCTTCAAATCCAGCAAAGCTACTGGGGGACTCTATAGGTAAGGGAAATTAACCATAAAATGAGAATTCTCCCTAACAGGTTGCATTTTCACTCTGGCCATTGAACTGCACATTCATTTAACGTGTTGTGCGGTCTCTAGGGAGGAAGGTCACCCTCAATTGAGGAGACCCATTCTGGGTTTGTTGGAGTGTCTTGACGGCAAGCAGTCAGTTCACCCATATTGGTTTCCAGTGCATGATCCTGTACGTGAGTGCACCATTGAAAGATGATAACCAGATCATTCTCTATCAGAGAGAGGATGTTGGTCTATCGACCCACTTCCGATAATATGATGGTCTCTCAATGGTATGGCCCACTCAAACCTTTTGAAAACAAGGTACCCCTTAATTACCTCTTTTTTTTGTTTTTTTATTCAATATTTTGTTAGTCAAATATTTCACTATTCACAAAATACACTTAACAACTTAAAAGATAAAGTTCATAAAACATACCGTTCCATTATTTTGAAATTCAGCTTTCATCCTACTCTTTCCCAACCTCGGTCTTCATATAGTTTTAACATTTTCGGCAATTTATACAGTTCCATAGATAAAAAGATTTGGTGCCCTGAGGATAAGCAGTGCCAAAAATGTCTAGAGTCTAACCAACCTGGTCAATCCACAAATCTAGAAAAACTTTGAACCCTCTGGTCTCGAGTTCCTGCACATTCAATGATCATGTGATATAAAGACTGGTTTACACTTAGATTGTAAAGAGAACAGACATTACTTGTTGATCCAGTCAGTCACCTACTAGCCAGGATTTCACCTGAGGGCAATAGATTTAGGTGGAATCTCAGTATATCATCTCACCCTCTACTATCCGGGAACTGGACAAGATAACGAGGTAGTAGTCCAAGACTTTGGGCCTCATTACACGGAAGGCGGTAATGGTTAACGGCCACCGTTAATGGTAACGGTGACCGTTAACCATTACCGCCTTACTACGAGGTCCCTTAGCGGGTTGGTGCTTTAACGCCTGCTTTTTGCAGGCGTTAAAAACCAACCCGCTAAGGGACCTCGGAGCTAATTACGGCACCGCAAAATTGCGGTGCCGTAATTAGCGCCTTCCCCATTCCCATAGAGCCCTATGGGGCAGAAATGGGAATGGGGAAGGGCAATGGCGGAAGGGGGATTTACCGCCCCACCAACCTTTGAATGGGGCGGTAAATCCCCTTTCCGCCAAGGCGGTGCCGGTAATTTACCGGCATGGTCCAGGGTGCTAATAGCACCCTGGATCACCGCCTTCCGTGTAATGAGGCCCTTTGTCTAAAATTGACCAGTTATTATGTAGTTATAAAGGTTCTCATGGAATCAGCAGTCATAATCCAGTGCATGACAGCTAGGGCTTGTGTACATCCCTTTTGATTAAGGTTTAAATCACTGGTGGATCTTCGTATTCATAAGAGAATTAAGTCTGCCCTAGCCGTCAATATTTTAAGAAAACCACTGGACCCCAGTTCATTTTCCTGGGCTAAATCCATGTATAGTGTATTGCCTTGAGGCCATTTAATCGGCCTTTATAGCTATAAAATTCTCCACTCAAAACTTGCCTTTGTGATTTTAGGCTGAATTCATATTGTAATGCTACTATGGGCAGCGAAAGCCTCGGAGTCAGGGCTCTTTTCCGCACTCATCTCTCCCAGTAATCTCAATCGAGATCCCAAGCCTGGGAATCAATGTCAAGCCCACACATGATTGTTGGAATGATTGTACCCTTGTAAAAATTAAGCACGGGTTTCTGTGGGAAGCTTAAGTATTTAGTTTTTATATTTTTCAGTTGTGGCGTAAATTGATCAAGTTTCTATCCCAACGTTTTATTTTTTAGTTAAAGCCCTTTAGGATGTGCTGTTAATCTGAAGCCCAGATATTTAGTTTCAAGTATGAGCTTACTGCTTACTGTTTCCAGAGTCCATTTATCATACAGGCTCATTCTGGTTTTTTTTTACACATCCTGATGATATTGGTTTTAGTGGGATTAGTGATTAACTCATTAGCCAAGGTATCACTGCTTATGGCATTGAGCAAACGTTGGATTCCCTTCTGAGTCAAGTCCATAAGGTGGATGTCATCAGCACAGGCCAACCAGCACACCCTTTTTTGATCCCACTTCAGGACTCACAAAGGCAGCATTGTCTAAATGGTTTTTAATATCTTACAGATACAGATTAAATAGAAAAGTGCAAAAATTCATCCTTGCCTCGCTCCTTTGCTGGTATTTATTTTCTTGGATAAGTTACCAGCACCATCAAGTCTCACCACTATGTTGGTCTCTGAATATAAATAGGCCAAGATTGCTAACAAACAAGGTTGGAATACCCCAATTATTTAACGTTTCCCATAGGAGGGCTCTATCCACCCTGTCAAAAGCCTTAGTAAAGTCTATTAATGTCACGTACAGAGGGGCGGTGCCCCTGTGCCTGGCATTCTCTCTGATAGAATTCACTATACGTCCATTTAAATTAGTGGACATGCCTCTCCTAAAACCAATCTGGGCTTTATCGAGTATATTGTTCTCATTTGGCCATTTTCCCAGCTCCCTCAAGATAACACCTGGACATTTTTTACTATGCTTGTCCAACAGGGCAATCCGGCAATAGCTTTCTGGTGTCGTGGGATCGCCCCTCTTGATAATTGGTACAACCACCGCCGATTTCCAGCTAGGGGGGCATTTTTCTGTCTCAAGGCAGTTAACAAACAGTTAACAAACAGCATTCTGTTTCAGTATATAGTTGGAGACACCATTTGGGCCAGCTGCTCTCGAGCTGGAGGCTCCAATGATCACTTCTCCAATCTCTTCTCTCGTATCACACCTCAACCAGGGGTTCTTCAAATAAGGGACACCGGCTTCCAACTGCTGAGGATTGAAAAGCCCTCAAAATAGGTACACCATGCACCATTCCTCCTCTGTCATGCAATTACTTTGTCCTGAACATTGAGACAATGTTCCTCCATTCATTAGGGACCAGGAATTGCAACTATTTTTTAGTAATGACGGCTTCCAACATCTCTTCTCCCTGACGCTGATATCTGAGTAATCTATTTGATCTGTTCCATCTCTGGTAAGCTATTATTAATCTCTCTTAGGAAATCCTTCTGCTTTTAATTATAAATTTTTAATAAGCTTATTTTTCTCCTTAGCTCTTGTTTACTGAGTAGCGTGTTTTCATCAAAATCATTATTATGGGTTATTCCCTTCTTATACACCGCGGGTTGGGGTTGCTCTAATTTCCTCAAAACGTTTCTGAAATTTGCCAGAGTACATTCCCAGCATAGTTCCTCCCCCGGCAGAATCTGGATCATCCTTTCCAGGTTTCCATTCAACCCCTACCTTTTCTGCTGTATCTGAAAAGACAATTTTTCCCTTGGTTTACTTCTGCTTCCATTTGGTAATCGGAATTGACTGTAAACTATAAGCATAGTTTATTGTGATCGCGTTCTGCCACCTCTTTCACCTTGAGTTCTTTACAATGTTGGAAGAGTTTTCAGAAGACAATCACATAATCTATTATTGACTTCATATTATTTCCCTTCCAGGTGTGTTTAGGGGGCCCAATCACCATGAATGTTACCATTACATATTAGTAGATCTCAGTTTGAACAGAGCCAGTTTCCTCTGCAGATCCAATCTTGTATCAACCAAATTGGCTATCCAAGCAATTTGCATTCAAGTCCCCTGCAATTAGAATAGGCACAGTCCCCAGTTTGTTGACACATCCCACAATAATTTCAACCACTTGCTCTAGAAAGTTCTCCAAAATGCAAGCTTTCTGTAGAGACGGCTATAGCATTGAATACCCGACATGTCAAAGCAAACTGTGTCACAGAAATGGCTTGTGTTGTGGGGAGAGGGAAGAAGGCAGTGGAGGAGAGCAGGCCATCTGGGGAGTGGGGTAAGCTGACAGATGAGGGGGGCACTTGGTGAGAGCATGAGGGCAGGAGAGCATTATTTTGTGGTTGTTTTCCCGATATTCGCAGCTATATATGAGGCTACACAAGACTACAGATAGCTGCAGGTATCAGTAGTTCCTTGCCCGTGGCTATAGATTTTGGGGTGTTTGTATTTTATTTCTTTTTTAAAGGTATTTTTTATAGGTATAGTGACGTTGGGGGTGAAAAATCATCATGGTCATTGATATGGTATGTATTTTCGAGTGTTATTAATGTTGCCTGTGTGTTTTCAGACTTTCTAACATGTGAGACTTTGGAGAAAAAAAGAAGAACATTGTTTAAACAAATCCATAAAAAAAACGAGCCACCCTACTTTAGTTTTAGATGCCCCATCCACTGTATGTTAGCCTATGTATTTTGGCCCATGCTAATATATCTTGTGTAATTTTATCCATTAAATGTATCTCCACCTAGTTTACTGTTATGTATACTCTGCTTTCTTTAGCTTCATCTACCTTGCATACCTACATGAGTAGTCTTTTACTGTATTGATTTTTTAACTTCCATTGTATTACTAATTTCTCTTTTAGTCTCCAATGTCTCAGTGTGCGAAAGTGTGTGTTAGATGAGCAGCAGAGTTGGCAGCAACCTCTTGGTCTCCATGAGCAATTTTGAACTTTGATTCTGCAGTCCTATTTTTATCTCTATCTATTTTTATTCTACCATCCAGGAGGAGGACTTCCAGCTCAAAACCACTGCGCGTTTGCGGAGCGCATCAGGTGTGTGGCAGTGTTTGTTAGGTGTGCAGCAGAATTGGCAGCAACCTTTTGGTCTCCACAAGCAATTGTGAACTTTGATTCTGAAGTCCTATTTTTATCTGTGGCATTCTACCATCCAGGAGGAGGATATCCTGCTTAAAACCACTGTGCCTGTGTGGAGCGCAGCGCGGTGTGTGGCAACGTGTGTTAAGTGTGTGACAGAGTTGGCAGAAACCTCTTGGTCTCCACAAGCAATTTTGAACTTTGATTCTGCAGTCCTATTATTATCCCTGGTATTCTACTATCCAACAGTAGTACTTCCTGCTCAAAACCACTGCAACGGCATGGAGCGTGGTGCAGTGTGCGGCAGTGTGGGTTATGTGTTTGGCACGTGGTGACCATTGGCTGGAGGTGCTGCTTTTCTCTCCCTCAGTCTTGGCAGTATGTACTCCAACTCTGCGCATGTGGCACAATCACTCCTGTATAATTTCTACTCCTTCTCCTGCCGCCTGCTGATTTTTTGGTATTATCAGAAGTGTGTGCCTATCCGTATGCACATAGCTCTTTACTCCATTTTCCAGCTAGCAAACACTTACACTTGCTTGTTTGTCTGATGATTACTGGACTGCCTCTTATTTTACTCATATTATTTATTACTTTGCGGCGGCCGTCCACACTTCCTCTCCTGACCTCTGTGTGCTAACCGTAAGCACTTCGCATTTTACAATTTTACAAAAATGAAAACTGCACGGCAACGGAAATATACTCTGTGCAGTGCTGCACGACATATGGGCAAAAGAACACATAGCCCTACTGTGCTGAAGGAGCCTATAGCACCTTTACTTCTTATGTAAAAAGATAAGCAGGACTTGGAAACAGGGAGACAATCTAAGATTCTAGATTTATTTGCCACCATCAAACCAGAGCCGATGTCAGTAATCAATACTAACACTCCAGCTCCTTTGACTGATACACAGGTCTCTCTTTCTTCTAATGACACCTCATTGGCTGACTTGCCTCCTAGTGGCAATGACAATGTATTATTAAAGATGTACATTGGACTGCAAAGACACCTTCTGGGTGGCACGCAACAACAAATCTCAGCTGCTTTGGCCCTGGACAATATGATTGGCACCCAACTATCTTTCACCCCAGATCTCCAAAGACTCCTGTCTTCATCCTCTTCTTTTGATTCTTCCAACTCACATTTGTCCAGTGAAGTTGGAAATGTCACCCCGTCTCATGTTTTCTCCTTTGTGGACAATGCAGAGAGTTCTACTCCATCTGCAACACTGAATACTATTCTGTCTAAAGTTGAATCTTTGATGACTTTATGCTCCACTATTGCAGGAAAGCAGCGGGAGCTCCAGTTTATTGTGGATGAGATTTTGATGTATAGCTCTGCCTCCAATAGGGATGCCTCTCTAGCATCCTCTGACCTATAGAAATTGTTTCACCTCCCCTGCTTCACCCTTTAGCCCCACTGGTCCCCAGCCTCACCATATCAGAGCCAACTGGATCATAGTTAATTCTCTTCTCCTCCTCCGCATTCTCCTTTGACCCTGGTGGCGACCTTGTCTTGCACAACGAAGAAAGGGACATTTTCCTGAATTATCTCCATGCCTTTCCAAACTGGTCAGGCAAGAACAAGTCAAACGCTTAAGGAAATATCTCTCTAAACAGGGGCCCGCTCTTTTGTATGTGTTGTATAGTGCCTATCTGAGTCTGCTGGTGTAGTGATGTGACTGGTGATCTCATGTGGAATGTTGATGTGTGAGTGAGAGAATGCTTGAGGTGAGTGTTTTGTCTAGAGACAGTTGGTCCCTACCTGCCTGTGTGATGGCAGCCGGTGTTTGTCTATCCTTATGTCTTATGTCCTGTGTAACTGCAACTTGAGAACTGGCAATAAACTTACCAGAAGTAACTCAAGTGAGCATGGAAGATTGCTTTACCACATTGGTGACAAGGATGGGATCTCTGGAGATAAAGAACCCTGGCACACAAAATGGTGATGAAAAGTAAAGGTAGCTCAAGAAGTTGAAGAAGCTTGCTGCGGGGGGTTCAGGAAGTAACAGGACTGTAAGAAGAAGGACGACACCGCCCCCAATACAAGTAATACCACCCATCACCCAGGGCGGAGCAGAGTAGGGGAGCCCCATAGTCATCAGGATCAGCAGCCCATAAATCGATGGGAGTGCTGCGCCCAGGGGTTTTAAGGGACAAGTAGGGGCCATTGGATGATGGGAAGCTTTGTTGCAGAGTTAGGCCCTCAAGGTGGAAGTGTCCTATGAGCAGTAGAACATGGGCGTAAGAGGTATTAACGCTAAATCTAATGTTAAGGCAAGGCGGGGCAACAAGCGTGAAGAGGCAGTGTGTCCTAGTAAAACATGAGTGGACGTGAAATTCCACGTGAATTGCCCCATGCTGAAGCGTTAGCAGCCCCAGTAGTATGAAAGATGAGTGTTATAAGGCGCTGCGGCCGTATCATGAAGTACGAGTGTGGGCTGGTAAATTGTCTGTGTAATGACCGTTAGTCTGTTGACCAGCGCAGGAGTCACTTTGCCCATCGCTGCACGCCAAGACTGATGTTATGGCCACCTGGTATCCACAGGGACGCCACCCAGCCGGGTTACTCACTGGTATGCTTCTCAGCTTTGCCCTGATGTGGTCTGCGGGGAAGGTTCTGCCTGAAAATACAGGAGGACTGTGTTCAAGACTGACCGACTGGGGTAAGTATCCTCCCTCCACCCCCATATTATTTCAGTCCCTCTGGCGCCCTCTCCTCACCTTGTGGTAGAAATAGGCGTGCTCTCTGTCCTGCCTTCTTTGCAGGGGCGCGTTGTTTTTCATGGGCGAGAGCGGTCCAGTTACTTCACTGACGCCGGCCCGTTTGATATTGCTCAGGTAGGTCTTGTTGCTGTTTTTTAGTTTTGTTGCTATCCTGCATGCCTTTCTTTGTTTAAAACGTCTTTTTTTCTCCCTTAGGTATGTGTAGCTTCAGCACGGCGAACTGGCTTGGTTGAGCCCCGCTGGTAAATGATGGCCATTAAGAGCGCTATGATGCGGTAAGTAAGCGCTATTCGCAGCGCTGCAAAGTCTTGCCTTTGCTAAACTGTGTTTTCCTTCCTTGTAGGTCACGGTGTTCTTCAGCGCGATTGGAATGTCCGGAGTGGTGCCAGCGGAGAGGCGACCAGCCAGGTAAGCCTTTTGAGCAGTTCGTAATTTTTAAATGTCTCTACTACTTTCTTTAATGTTGTCTCTATCTTCCACTTTCAGGTCGTTCTGTCCGGGAGGCGTGCAGATTCGAGGAAGCTGTTCTCAGTAGCTGTGAGTGTTTAAAGATGAAGACTACAGGTATGATGCTGCTGCTAATGATGTTCCTTTTGTCTCCTTGCAGGTTCTGCTTCTCTGAGGTTCGAGGGAAAAGCTGGACACGGTCAGTGTCACGTTGCAAGCTGCAAAGTAACGCGAAGCGTGTTGTCTTGCTCGGGTGTGGTTTAAATAGCCCCAACAAAATAGTCCAGGTAAAGTAGTCCCTAGGCTACCACACCCAAAACACTAGACCACATAGCTTGGTTTTTAGAAACCAAGCTATGTGGATGCCTCCATGTTGGCTGACAATGCAATAAAGTAGTTCCCAAGCACATTGTTTTTCATGGTGTATGAGCCTGGCCCCATGAGGGCTTTTGAAGAGGATGCCAGGCTCTAGAGGCCCGAGTCCTGACTCCACCTGGCCAATGGGTTTGCCAGAGTGGGTTTTGGGCGAGGGTTGTGACAACTGATGACGTCAGGTCAGGTGCTGAGGGAGTCGGCGGAGCAGTGGAACGCTGTGCCTTCATTGATCCAGGAAGGTAGTTGACTTGGAACATATGTAAAGGGTTGAGATTGTGACTCGTGTGGAGCTGTCATCGGGATGGGTGGTCAAACCAACATTTTGTCGGTGGAATTGAAGATGGTTGGCCAACATCTTTAAATTGTTGGAGGATTTGGATACCTTAGTATAGTTGAATGTGCTCTTTTGGCTGAGTCTATCTTTGTGGTTGTATATATACGTTATTGGGATGCATAAAACAATTGTGTAGGTTTAGCACAGCAGATCGTGGTGCTGGTGAGGATGGTTGTGCTTCCTTTGGGTTATTCTCTTTTCAGGGATGGTGATACATTTGTCATCCTGGTGGTCAGGCAGTGCCTCAGGAAGGCAAGTTGTGCTTCAGGGTGGCAGCCTGGAGGCTCGCCAGGGGCGGGGGTGGGCAGAAGTTTAAAAGTGAAATATGTTGGTATTGGGTTGTAGGTTGGTTTTCGCCCTGGATCTGGGCTGGTAGGTGTCTATAATGTGAGCCTAGAGTTTGTTTGTGGCAGAGACCAACAGGAGGAGATTTGTTTATTTTTTAAGGTCATCTAGATATGTATAGGGGCAGTCTCCGATTGTGATTGCTGGGGGGAGTGTCATGTGGAATTATCATGCACGTGTGGGCTAGATCTGTGATGGGTGCAGGTGTTCTTTGTAGGCTCATGCTGTTTATGTATGCATTAAGGAGGGAGATGTGTTATGATGTGCTTGTCGGTGGTGTGCTAGGGTATGTGTGTGTCTGTGAATGTGGGTTCCAATACCAGAGGGAGATGTGTTGTATAGTGCCTGTCTGAGTCTGCTGATGTAGTGATGTGACTGGTGATGTCATGTGGAATGGTGATGTGTGAGTGAGAGTATGGTTGAGGTGAGTGTTCTATCTAGAGACAGTTGGTCCCTGTCTGCCTGGGTGATGGGAGCCGGTGTTTGTCTATCCTTATGTTTTATGTCCTTTGTAATTGCAATTTAAGAACTGGCAATAAACTTACCAGAAGTAACTTAAGTGAGCGTGGAAGATTGCTTTAATACATTAATTAATACCATTAAGGTTACTGATCCACATTCCATTCAATTTCCATCCCCAAAGCTCTGAGGAGAGTCTCTACAGAACAGGGGATGGTACCATCAGGTCTGTTCAATTACGTGGGCCCTTGGAGCATGGGTCCTCCCTTGCACACAGTCAATTGTGAATGCTGGATCACATACTGTAGAAAAATGTGAGCCCCTGATGGGTGATACTGCTACTAATGGGAGACAGACCAAACATTGTGAGGAGGGTGCAATAAATGATGTGTTAGCCACCCACCATAGAATATTCATCATCCTTTTACAGCCACATTTCACCCTTGGTTGCCAGGTGCTCCAGGCCCCAACTTTTCCAGCCAGGTTGACACTCAGATAAATCCTTTACCTCACAACGCTGCATTTAATAACCATGATCGTGTTTGGGGAAAATATCAGCCACAACATGAGGCTCTGACAGGTCCTTAGGTAGTGCCCACTGTAATTCAGGGCCCTACTAGCTTGGTTCAGGTGGCACCTGGTTCCCTCTGCGAATACCAGAGCACTCATGATAACCTATGAGGGACAACATGTCCTCTGATCCCCTATGGGAACATAATCTGCACACTGATATTGCAGCTGGTACTGTCCACTTTGCTATCACTACAGCACCTAATGTCACCCTCTCTTCCCCATTAAGTACTCAGTATCATTATGAGCAGGGAGTGCAACTCCCCCTTGGGAAATGGGCAAAAATTGAGGAACTCAACCCAGGTAGGGATAGCCCATTTATGAATCACACTTTTTTGCTTGAGCTGTGGTCTAGAATACCCTGCCTAACAAATCTGTTCACTGAAGAACTAATTGGGCTCTTGTAGAGTTCATCTCCTCAGTGGTAGTTGCCCTTTTAGGCACATGTTTATCTGAGCTACATAGGTTCGGTTATGTGCTCAGTGTCTGTAGGAAACATGTTACGGTTTGCACAATGGGAAATTAACCTGATACTAAAGCATTGACAGACGGCCCGCTACTTCTCTGGGCAGGTTGGACACTGAGAGATCCAGTTTACGTGCTGCTATTGATGGAAACAGGGCTCACACGAGGGGACAACAGCACATGGTAAATTGGGTTCTTGAAACACTGAGTGCAAATTGGGCCAGGTGACAAGTACATGTTGGGCCAGGCCTGTCCTGGCTGTGCTGGAATACCAGGGCCTTCCATTCTTTTATTGCAGAGCCCCTGGGCGCCTCACACATACTGGACAGTAAAGCCTTTACGCTGTAAGAAACATGGGAAGGCTTTTATCTTCACAGTTACCAAATCCTATGCCATCATGCGACCTGTACGCTGAAGGGTGTTGGGCCCTGGTGGCCGACGTAATAAACACACACCAGCGCTGGATATGGAAACGTCTTACTTTATTCTGGCTTTAACATCAAGTGCCCAATCCTCCCCTTCGCTCCTCCCTCATGTGTCACAACCACGTGACATGTCCTTGGGCCTTCCTTAAAGGTGTGGTGCACCGTAACAAAGGGCAGGCCCATTTGGGCTTGGCCATTGGCGTGCATGTACAGTACAATCTAACTCCCTATGATGCTGGCCTTTCGTCCCCCCATGTACTTTCAGCCATACTCACAGGCTCCAGCTCCAAATGTCTTCAAGCCCTGATTCTAGTAATTAATGTCTATGATCCGCCTGAGGGCGTTGCTTACCCCAAGGTGCTGAATGGTTTTGAAGAAATTTTAACTGAATGGTTGGAATCTAACCCTCATGGGAAAGTGATTGTCGCTGGTGATCTTAATATGCCGGCTCTAATGGGTCATTTGATCCTGGCTGAAGGTAATGAATACAACTTGATGGCATCTGGTACACAAAACAAGCGTTCACATAGTAGCTTGAAGTGGGGAGCTCAGATTGAGGCATTTGACCTACATTGCTTGAAAGTGGGAGTTTTGGCAGGTAAACTGGCTGGGCCTACTAGGACCAATGGACTTTCCTGCAATTATTTGGAATATGCACTTACTGTTCAAGGGACAAAGTGTGGGGAACTGCATGTGAAACACATTGGTCTTAGTGACCATGCCATATTGAAGTGGTCTCTAACCGTTGATTCCCTGCAGGATTTGCATTACACTGCGCCTAGAGTCACAGTAAATTCCCAGGGCTACCGTCTTATTTGGATGGAGAAGAACATTAACATTGTGACCAGCTTCATTTCAAATAATGAGCAACATTTTTCTGTATGGTTGTCCTGCAACAACTGGGATTTTAAACTGATGTTGGGCCCTTTGAAGCATGTGCTGCATTTCACTAAGGGGATGTCTGGTGTTGCTGCTGATGCTAGGTCCACATTTGATGTGCTGATACAAAACAGGAAAAGGGAGCGGCGGTTGGCATGTGCACAGATTAAGAAGAATGACACTCTGTCCGGTATTGAGAAGGAACATTCTTACTCGGTACAAAAACTAGTTAAAGGCTCATAAGACCTCTCTCCACAGTGCCAACTGGATGCTGCTCTTTAACCTGCTACACACTAATGACAACAAGAGGTTCTGGTCTATGATTAGAACACACACTGCAAGCATTACTCCATTGGAAGACAATGTTATCTCTGAATACTGCTGGACTCCTGCTGTTAAAAAACGATATTTTGACGATCGCTATTGAAATACCATCTCAGTCTCTCACCCTATATTGGAGGGTTTGTTACATTTTGACGTGGGTGACATTCTTTACATTATTAAGGGCTTGAAGAATTCCAGGGCCTCTGGTACCGATGGAATTGCCAACGATGTAATTAAGGCAAATCCTACTTTTTGGGTGAACATTTTGTTGTGTCTTTTTCAAAATATTATAATATTATTGATTGTGGAGAAATCCCGACCAGTTGAAGACAGTCTGTCTTGGTCTCTGTCTTTAAGAAAATGAACAAGACCGATCCACTAAATTATCGACAATGGCCATGTTAGATGTTAGCCAATATTTCTTTGCAACCCTTCTCCTGAAAAAGATGAATGGCTGGGCGGAGGAGCTTGGGTTGCTTCACAGATATCAAACTGGCTTTCATAAAGACCATGCAGCAACCCTAAACATCTGTGCCTTACAATGCAACTCTGGGAAGCTGTAGCCAAACCAGTTTAAGGTAGCAGTGACAGGCGGTCTAGGCTAAAATCTTCAGAGGGGTGAGATTGTAAAGGGTCCACAATGAGGTCACACATTGGGAGTCACAAATTACCCTTAGACAGGTGTGATTTTTTAGAAGAGGGCTCCGCCATCTCATTCGAGAGGTGCAAGATAAAATTCGGAGTTGGGGAACGGGAAAGATTCCGCTATGCCCAAATTAGACACTGGATGTCCCACAGGATAAGCAGAGAAAAATGCTCCAGAGAACTAACAGCGCTGGAGCTCTCCTTGACATCACCAACCAGAAGTGGTAGGACCTCAATTATCTATCGTCGTCTAGACAGGACAGACCCAAGGAAAAAAGAAAGATATATGATAGAATAGGAAAAAGACCTGGGGAGAGAAATAGAGACGGAAGAGAGCGGGGAAAATATGGACCAGATTGCATAAAATCTCTCAGTGCATCACGAACAGGGAAGGGGGATACAGACTTTGCTATAGATACTACATCACCCCAACCCAAATTCATAAGACCAACCCAAATATCCCTGGAACCTGCTGGCGTGGTTGCCCAGTCGCCGGCTCACTATTCCACATGGTGTGGACTTGGCCAATAGCAGAGACATATTAGAGAGAAATTTTAAAACACATCAAAGAATTCTCCGGTCACTCCATACCTTAGGACCCTGGTATTGTCCTACTGGGCGAAACATAGATGGGGCTTTCCCGATCTCAGGCCACATACCCCTCCTATGCACCCACTTACTTCTAGCTGCAAAAATCACAATGGCCCGATTGTGGAAAGATGAAAGCGGTCCCTCGATAGCATCATGGTGGTCCAAATGTTGGTACATTGCGGTGGCTGAAAAAATCACAGCAATACGAGTAGGGTCCCTGAGCAGAACCCTGAACATATCGGACCCATTTATGGACGACATGGCTAAATTCCCAGCCCTCACCAAGAGACCTCCACTCACCAGATGGCTCCAATGCAGCCCGCTTAATTGAACACTGAACCTCACCCAAAACACACCAAAGACAGGGTTCACACCCACTCATGAACAGATAGGACCATGGATTATGATGGCGACGAGCCCATCAACAGCCTTAGCAAGCGGTAAAACATCTCGAGAGACACTCTACCCCATAGCAACTCATAATTAATGCATTGTTGTGATTGTTGTATTGCTCTGAAAAACTCAATAAAATGTTGTTATGAAAAGAAAAAAAAAATACAGTTATTTTATTATGGCCAAATACAAAAATGAACACAAGCAAGTAGACTTATCAACCAATACCATCAAACTAAAATACATATATACATTCACAGGTTCAAGTGCATAATACAACTCAAGATACTCCTGCAAGGGAATGAACAGGTGAGTGTTAAACACAAAAAGGTTCACAGAGAATTTACCCCTAACTAATATTGTCCAACTCTAACTTGCCTGGGGCCTTGTGCTCTATTGTTCAGGATACAAAGATACAGCACAGAGGAGGCAGGAGAAAATGTAGGTCGGGTCTCTGGGGTCCAGCGATGGATTCTTAGAGCCAGGGTTCAAGATAGACAATGTCCAAAATTCCCCCCAACAGTTAGAAGTCTTGCCAGGCAAGTATTGCCAAAGCCAATAGGTTTTAGATAAAGAATGTTATAAGTCCATTGACCCACAATGGGAGTGTAGGGGTATGTTAAAAGCTCAATAATTTACCCCCCTCACTTCGAATCTTCCCAAGGCTTTGCAGAACAAAAGAAGGGTGTCCTGGCTTGATTTTCCCGCCAAATTCTGTAGTCCTTGATTTTCACAGGATGCAGGTTCAAGTGATTCTCCGGTTAGGTGCTTTTGCTGGTGCATGGACTCTTGATGAAGAAATGCAGAAACAAACGATGCAGCAACCTTCTCAGGACTGGAGGCGGGTCAGAAAAGCAGGTTTAGGACCGTGCACACCACACACAGTGATGCAGCAGGACTCAGTAGCCGTGGTTGGACTTTCCGGTCTTTCTCGGGTCCCCTTGATGCTAGGATGCGCGTAATTTCCCAGAGGCTGTCGTTGCAATTGCAGCTGAGGGTGTACCAAGCTTCAGGTGGAAACTCAGAATGGCAACGAAGATAACCCGGTAGCCCAAAAACGAAGCTGGTCACCAACAGGACGATTCCCGGGCACTTCAGAAGGCGGTTTCTGCGCTTTGCACCGAATAGGCTTCGGGTATGGATGGTCCCTCCACTCCTGGGGTCGTAGCACCTTCGCAGGCCTACTGGAGATCAAGAGACAGGGCTCCAGCAGGACTGCAACAGAAGTTGGTTGCCAGGTCTCCTTCAGACAGGTTACAGGTTTCTTTGCGGGTCTTCTCAGCTGGACAAATTCTTGGCTCCTTCAGGTTCTTCCAGGATCTCTGAGAATTGCATGCAGAGGCCCTCTTCTTATCCTAAAAGCCAGGTAGGAGTTGAAACTCCCACTAGCCAATGGCAGAACTAGCCCACACACACACACACCCCAGTGGTCCAATCAGGTACACTGGCAGGAACCCTCATGAATACCACTCAGACACACAGAAACCAGGATGTGTATTGGGGTCAGACTGACCCAGCCCACATCCTGCCTGCAAACACACAAAGCCCTCCAGTAGACTGCCAAATTCTCCTGCTTTCCCAGGCACTGGAAGTCCTTATAAGGATCTTTCTGACCTCTGATTCCAGGAAGAAGGCTAAACAACAAGATGCAAAACAAATGGACGAAAAACCTTGTGGCACGGCCATGTTTGGCCAGTAGACACAGTAAGTAGCCAAACGCGGGTAACGCGGTTAAGTTAAAATGAAATTCCCCAATAATAAGTCACTGCTGTCACCAGCCCATCTTTTAAGCACCTCAAAATAACCAAAAAATCCTTTGAGTGTTAGTCTAGGGCAAAACAAAAATGAACCCCATTGCACTGCAGTATAAGCTGCTGCGTGCAAAGATAAAAAGTTACCACATGTGATACAAAAGTAACCAAAAGTAGCAACATAGTAACAAGACTAAGGGAAACACTTTTTCCCAGTACTGATAGCCTTAAGGACATTTGGGTTTCCCCATAACATGTGAGCAAAGGCCAGTACAGTGAAGCTTAAGGCTTCACTGTGCTGCAAAAAGTACAGGTCAGATTGAAAAATCAAAGCCAAAAGTTTGGGGGTTCCATAAAGATGCAAGAAAAGGTGCAGTAAAGAGAATCTTTCCTAACAGGAGGTGAGTGTCGTATGGAAACACAGTATTGCAAAGTATGATGATAGTCCATCAATGTGAACGTGCCATGAGGCAATGCATGGATAATTACACACACATGGACACATCTCTGCCTCGATGCCGTCCCCAACACTTACACATCCACATGCATGAAGCATGCCTATGCCATACCTGAGACACACACCACAAACAGGGAAATGGCATGTGTCACACTGAACGCAGTCTACAACACAAAGGCATGTCTCACAGCAGACACCACCTCACACATGTCTGAACCTAACGTATGCCTGACGAACCCTACCAAATGGCAGATAACCTGTATGCCACAAGAGTAGGACAGCAAGTCATCAAATGTGTACAACTGCACTAATACCATTATATGCATCATGCATGTACAACCATCACTGATGCTGTCCCTCTTATGGTCCCCCACAGGCCGAGATACCGACAGCGATGCAGAGGACTCTGCAGCACAGGCCACCACACCTACCAAAAGAGCCAAGTCCAGGGAAGAAACCAACAGGCCTTCCACCTCCAAGGGCACTGGCAAGGCAGATGTGCATCCAAGGACAAAGACACCATTGGATGCCAGGGTACATGGCTGTCATGGGTCATCCACAATACCACAAGTCCCAACAAATGTGAAATCTGCAGATATTGAGCCGGTGGCAGATGGGACCCTGTCTGCAGCTACCAGTTCGGTTGGGGAGGCACCTGCCACTGCGCCACAGAGTGGTGATGAGGTCCTTTCACAGGGCGAGGTCTGTGTCCCTGAGGAGGACTCCCACTCCATGGAATTCCTTGGCACACCAAGCCCCTCACAAGAACACCAGTACACACCCATCAGCTCACCCAATGGCAACTCTCACGTCCAGTCAGGAGGAGAGGCTGTAGCAAAGGCCTGGAGCCCCACACTGGACACACCAGAATTGGTCCCATTGCCACACCTGCCATTCACCTCCACAGGGGTCCGGGACAGGGAGTTCAGAATGACACAGATGGAGGCACGCCAGCAGGAGCTGATTGGCCTAGTCAAACAATGTGTCAATGATGGTGATGTGACGAGGAGGGAGGCCCAAGAAAACACTGCAGCAATGAAAGGGGCCATAGAGGCGAGCACACAGAAGATATGTGAGGAGCTGTCGACTGTGCGGCAGGTCCTTGGCAGAATTGCGGATGCCATGGAGGCTCTGCGTCCTGCCCCAACAGTTGAGCATACACCCACAGGTTTTTCCTCGAGCTCCACACAGACAATCCCCCTGCGTAGGTCTGTGCACACCATGCACCGCACCGACATGCCACCCCCGGAGTCAGACACAGGCCATTAGTTGGAGGCTCAGCCTGCATTTGCACACCTATGGAGACTCGATTACCATAACATTGCAAGCCATTTGTGGGGGAGTTGTGGGTGGAGGGGGAGGGGTTGTGTGGGGGAGTTGTGGGTGGAGGGGGAGGGGTTGTGTGGGGAAGTTGTGGGAGGAGGGGGAGGGGGAGGATGTGTGTGGGGGAGATGTGGGGGGAGGAGGGAGAGGGTGTGTTGAGGAGTTGTGGGGGAAGGGGAGGGGGTGTGCAGAGGAGTTGTGGGGGGAGGTGGAGGGGGTATGTGGGGGAGTTGTGGGGGAGGGGGAGGGAGGAGGGGGTGTGTGGGGGAGTTGTGGGGGAGGGGGTATGTGTGAGGTTGAGGTAATAAGCACTTTTTACTTCTCACTGTTAAATGCACCCGTTGCGTACCTGAAGAAATACTAGCCTGGACATTCCTTATTGTGTATTTGTCATTTATTGTTTTACAGTGCATAGTGTCCATGTACTCCCACACCCAGTGCCCTCAGTCCCACATTCATGGCACCCTCAGCACCCATGTCTCTTAAAAGTATTGGCCAATCACTGACTGGTGCACAGCACGTCCCTCCTGTGCATTGGCACCGCAATGATGTGCAACCACATCTTCATTTTCTTCATCATCACCTGGTGGTTGCTGTTCAATGTCAAGGGGCAGAGGCACGTTCCGTCAGATGCACATGTTGTGCAGCATGACACATGCCATGATGACCTTGGCCGCCACCTTCTCATGCCTGTAGAGGAGTGCCCCACCTGACCGGCCAAGACAGCGAAACGTGCCTTCAACAGGTCAAATGTCTGCTCGATGACCACACGGTTACAGGTATGGGAATGATTGTAGTCCTCTTCGTGCCTGTTCTGCAGGTTCCAGACAGGGGTGACGAGCCACATCTTCAAGGGATAGCCACTGTCACCTGCATGGGTGCAAAATAAGGTATGTGTGAGTCAATTCCTGATGGACACCTGTACTTATGACACATGCCTGCAGATTTGTGTTGTTCACATGCACTTGTCCTTAGTTGTATGCACACATTTTACCTTAACACAATGTGTGCTGTACCATGGTCTTATGGTGTGGGTTTCATCTTCCAGTTGATACAGGGTGTACACTCCCTTGATGTTCTGCTTGCACTGTGGATGTATTCCGCTGTGTTTGTTATCAATATGTAATGTGTAGTGATTGGTATAATTTTGTTACTGGCAGCATTGCCATAACTCTCAGCATTATTTGTCATTCAGCGCTTATTATTTCCATGGTGACATGCAGCGCTACTGTGCTGGTGGCCCTGTGACAAGCAGTGTATACCCTTGGTGGAAATGATTTGTGCACTCTCATGGAAGCTTGTCCTGGGTTGTGAATTGCTGTGGACATTTACATTGTGCATACTCACAGCATGTTGCTGGATTGTGTTACGGAGGGTGAGGTCTGATGATGGGTGGTGGACATGTTGTGGGATGTGGGCTGGTTGTAAGTTATACATGCTCTAATTGGTGTGCAGCTTCCATCATTGCTATGGGGATTGGTAGTCATGTTCAGTTTGGGATGTTTTGGGGCACAGTGTTTTTCGATGTGGACTTTGTGCTGTCACCACACCAATGAAGCCATGGTGGTGCATCTCTCCCCCCATTACACTGCCATGTGCCTGTCATGCGACTTACCAAGCAGACAGGCACGTCGTACTGCATGTCGCTCCATGTAGCGTAGTAGCGTGGAGTTCCACAGGACCATTGAGTCATGAGTTGATCCGGGAAATCGGGCACAACAATGTGTGATGATCTTGCTGGAGTCACATACCATCTGTACATTGATGGAGTGATATAGCTTACGATTGCTGTAGACTGCCTCTGTGGCATGCAGGACCACCAATTCTACATGGGTGCAGTCAAGTGCATTCAAGTGCAGTCAAGTCCAGCACTTGGTTCAGCATGCGAGAAAATAAGGGTTGTGATATGCCATGCATGTGCCCCACTGTGTGCTGGTAGGTGCCTGCGGCCAGGAAGTGGAGCACAGACACTACCTTCAGTAGAGCGGGAATGGTGGTGCGTATTTCTATCAGGCTGACAATATTATCATGTTTCATGTCCACAATGGTGGTGATGGTGTCCCGGTCCAGACGGTACAGGGTGTGGATTTGCTCAGGAGATAGGCTGAATGGACTGGCTCTGATGCAAGGGATTGGGGGCTGCCTGCGTGGTACCACTGGCTGCACTGGTGGGGCTTGCTGGGCCTGTCTCACCCTCCTTCTCCTACTGCGTCTCCTCTGTGGTGCCTGTTGTTGCTGGTGTAGCAATGCAATCATGTCCTCCAGCCGCATTATTTCTACTACAAGTGGAGTCACTTTGGTGTGGAAAGGGGTGTGGTGTGTGGGTGTGCTCCTTTTGTGCTGGGCCAGACTCCATTGCCTCCACCTGTGCTGATTGTGTGCACCTGTGGCAGTTGGGAACACTGAATATTGCTGTTTGCGGGTGGTTCGTCATCCCAGTATCCCTTATTACCGCCTTCATGATGCCAGTATTTGCCTGTTCGCATGACTTGTGATGTCCTCCTGTTAGCACCATCCCAGTATTGCTGGACTGAAGGGCAGCGTGCCCGCGCGCATTCCGGTACGAGGAGCACGGTATCAGCGGTGGTGCTAATACTGGGTTGTTGAGACGCAATAGCCCAGAACGGTATGCAGTGCCGGTAATCCCTTACTGGCACTGTTTTTCCATTACGTCCAACCTTGTAATGACCCCCACTAGTGTTTAATTTCATGATAAATATGTCTGATTTTATTTTTTAATATACATTCATAAAGAATCTAGGAATGATATTAGTTGTGCAAACTCCTATTATGTAAAAAAGAAACAGGATATTGTTTCCAGTGCTAATTGCTCCAATAAATGCAGGTGTACTATAGGCTTCATCAATGCAATTTCAGTTCACTAATAATATTTCAAGCATGGGTTTGTTGTGGTTACTCTTTTCATTAATATTTTTCAGTTTTTAGATTTGTAAAATAAGGAGATACAGAAAATTACCACTGAATTTTTTAATGTATATATTTGAAGTGGCAGCAATTGCTTTGGTGTTGTAAAATAGCTCTTCTGTAACAATGTATGGTGCGATTTCACACCATGAGGCAGATATTTCTATGTCAAAAAATTACTTTGCAGTCGTGCAGATTGGCTATAGGCAGGATGGGATGTGATTGGGTAGAGGTGGCTGGACAGAGGAAGCAATAGAAGTGGAAGATAGTGACGCAGGCATGCCTTTCTACAGCAGATACCTGTGTGCAGATTTTAGGGCATGTGTTTGTATATTTTTATGGAAATTAGCCTTCCTATGGGGTTCCTCCACATTGTCATAATGGAACTGGATGAGATGCTGAAGTAAATTAGACATTGCAAAAGTTAGGGATAGTTTATTGGAAGCTTCCATCTGCAACAGCTTATAATAGGAAATACACTTAACTTCTTTAATATCTTCATTACTCCAATGCTGCTTGACACAGAAATACTGCCAGCTGTTAGTGGAGGTTTTCTGGGCAAACTGATTCTTCAATGGAGTCAAGGTGAATATTTAGCATACCCATGCACATCTTCATAACATTCTTTCATTGCTTTTTCCTCTCTTTGCTGAGCAGGTTTCCTGTAAGTTTTGAGTAAGTAATTAGCAAATTCCCCAAGAAAGTGACAATGTCCAATGCAACCCAGACATATCCTTGGTGTTTATTTTATTCATATGCTGAAATATTCCAGCAGGATATGTATTTGAAGATTTTTAAGCTAGCGATTTATGTAAAAATCAAACAAAACAGAACAAGTAACAAATGTTTATTTTTCACCAAAACGGGTATTTCTTAAATATGGGATGACATAGTTTGAAAGAATGAATAAATATGAACATTTTTTGTTAAGGTTTTCTTTGAAGAATGATTTGCCAAATAATGTTCTGATGCTTGCTGCTGCCTTCAATGTTGCTAGCTTCCTCAAAATAGGATCAATTTACACTATAAAGGTCGTTGTCCTTTCTATTGTGATTGCACTGTTGGTATTATGGGGAGGTATATGGCTTTCAGAGCCCTTTTCATCAGAACCATAGGGCCTAGGATTCCCCCTTTTTCTCTTTTACTTTATCAGACACGTGGACTATCTTTGTAATTGGTCCCACCACATCCAATAATTTCTCTTGGTATGATGTCCAAGATGCTTCTATACTTTTCATGATGTGTTTAGTATACTTGCCCATGCAGGCGAGCATTCTTTTATCTTTTTCAGGTGTTTCAGCAATTCCTCTTGGCAGATGTGATCTGGAATACTCATTCCGTAGTTTGTTTCTGGCTTTTTTGGCCTGTAGTGTTCTTCTTCTCTGAATCAGGTACACCGCTATTTTCGTTGGTGGCTCCTATTCTGATGACCACAGATGAAGAAGAGTGTCTGGGTCAAAGTTGTCTCCATTTTCCTTCTGATTTTATTTGGTCTTTCTTTTCTTGAGAGCTCTTTTGTATTTTTGTTCACTGGAAGATAACAGCATGTTTGCTCCTCTTCACTGCACTGCCCCAATCAGCTGTTGTTTTCCTTGACCAAGCTGGGTGAGGAAATGTTCTGCCATCTGCTTTCTTTCAACTTTGACCTCAGTGCTTTTCTCTTGCCACCTGTTCCGGTTGCGGCGTACCCTGAGGAGTATGGCCATCATGTGCCCTCCAGGCTTTCTTTGTTCACCCTTTTTCTCTTCCAGACTCACCTGTCCTTTGTAAAGATTGGGTTCTGCTAAAGATGACTGTGACATCTTAGGATGTACTAATTACTTCTTTAATTAAGTTCTTGTACATTATATCAAGTACATCAAGTCAGGTATACTTAAGCTTAGGGCAACATGTACTGGCATCCTCCCCTCAGGGTCTAAATCTCCAACTCGCTCACACAGAACACATTCATACATCAACATTCTGTAAGGCTTCATTCTCTGTCACTCACTCCAACATTCCAAGCATTCAGCTCAGGGTCCAGGGAAAGCTTAGTCACTACATACTTCTGATCTCGTCCATGCCTTGAGAGAACTTTAACAAATTCTACATCAGGGATAGATGCTGTGAACTATGTCTCAAGGTAGCACCTAATACTTTCTGGATGGTCTGCCTCATAGTGGGCTGCAGCCTTTTTTGGTCTTACTTCTTCACTGGAGCTATGCGTGGAGGTTCTGCAGAATCAAACTCCACCCAATAAAGGTGCTGCCAGCAACAACCCAAGGTCCTCATTACTAGTTTGGCAGTCGGGAAATGAGGGTGCCAGTAGCAACATACCGGCACTAAGATTTTGCCGCTAGGGGCAAGGAACCTGAGGCCCCTACCAGCAGTGGTTTCACTAAAGCACTGGCACTGTTAGCAATGGTGCTGGTGCTCCCGTGACTCCATTCCCATGCAGTCCTATGGGACTCCACAGGGATGGGGATTTACCATTTTAGCCGCTTGCCACAATATCCCGGTGCCACTAGGAAGTCAGGCGGCGGAAACTGTGTTGCTGGGTTGCCGGTAACTCACTGCCCACAGGCAGGTTTTAACAGCAGCCCCATAATGAGGCCTACAGTCTTGAAACAACTGCAGCACTGGAGCACTCAATCCGAAGAGTCATCAGAAATGCTAGAGAGGTTAAGAGAGGAGGCTTTTCATGAAGTGTCTTCAGATGTGCTGCTCCTATCTCCAGCAGTACCACTTGGATGAGCGAGAGGCCTTCCTAGGAACGTTTCTTTCTGATGCAATGCTGAAAGTGTTCATCCACTTTATCCCAGGGCACTAATAGTGTCTTTACTCGGTTGCAAGATTCTCTGACATTTCGCAACTGAAAAAAGAAACAAAGAAGATGGCCACCATGGAATGGCTGAAGGGACAACAAATAGTTTCATCTCCCTTTCCACGGCGGCGATTAAAAAGATAGAAGAAAAAAACAAAGAAAATTGTACTTTAAACTGTCTACTTAGATAACATTAGAAACATTAACACATTCAAGATATAGTGGAAACGTAAAACTGTCATATGATCTGGGTACCGGCTAAAAACAGGCATGAAGCCACATAGCTGGGTCAAGTGAACGGGTCTTTCCTCGACATGGCTACGGCCAAGTGCTGGTGCATCTACTCATTGATTTAGGTGATTGGTCAATAATTCGGCATGAACACGTCATTGCGCTTGGGTGTTGTCACGCTCACCTGGACTCCACTGGGGCGTGTTCGTGTGCCAAGGATGATGTCTGCACTGGTGTTCTGCTGAATGAGGGCCTGCTTGCGTCTTCCCTTCTGTCTTGCCTCATGAGATGTTCGTCTGCAAGTTGAAACAAGATATTAGCCAACTGTGTGGAGCTGGTTTTGGTTTTCACCTCCTTCTGTGTTATCCTTCTCTTTGCTTGGCTCACCTTGTCTATTATATGGGTGAGCTCTCCGTCCTGCACACTCTCTGGCAGGGGCGCGGTTACTCTGTAGTTCCAGGATTGAGTTACTTCACTGATCCGATGGAGGTTGCTGAAGTGGATGGACCGGAGTAAGCAGGTAAGTCTCTATTCCAATAACTCCTTCAAATAGTTGCCTTAAGTCCTTGCATGCAAGATATCTAATGTTCATTTCTTTGTCTTTCAGGTGCGGCACAAAAGCGGTTTTCGGATGATGGATGACTCTCCAGACAATAAAGTGCAGGATTCTTGCCGGTAAGTAGAGCACTGTGCGAGATGCGCTAATAGTTCGCTTTATTTTAGCCTTCTTGTTGTGTGTGACTAACGTGCTTTGTCTTTTCTGTTCGGCAGGTGCAGCGCTTTTCCAGAAAAGAAGATGGAAGGTCCGACTGACGGTGTGGAGATGCGGCGCCATGCAGAATGATGGAGAACTGTTCGCTGGAGTTCCTGGAGGAGGCCGAGTCAGGTGCGTCGCTACCCGAGAGGGTACCTTCTGTTCTGATCTTCTACAGATGCGGCCCCCCTTGGATGAGCGTAAAGGCGAGGTCCGGATATTCTGCAGGTAAGGCCTTCAATGCGTGAATAACTCTTGTTCTTCTATTTTCACAGGTGCCGATGGATAGAAGGCTCTGGACTGGCGTGGCAGAAAGGAAGCAAGAACTGACACAGTGAGCATTACGCTGCAGGAGTGCAGACTAACGCGAAGCGTGTTCAGTTTGCAAGGTGTGGTTTAAATAGCATTGCAAGTAGTTCCAGGAAAATAGTCCCCTTCATCGTATCCTGTCTCTCTGGTAAAGTAGTCCCAAGCCACACCCTGTACTGAATGGCTCAGCATCTCAGAGCCAAATAAATGGACCATGTATTTAACACTTACCATGAGCCTGGCGCCAGTGGCGCCCGGACTGAGCCCCAGTGAGCCGAGCTGGGGCCTGGGAAGTCCCAAAGGAAGCCAGAATCTGGGCTGGGCTCGCAGGTTTCAGGGTTTTGGGGGCATGCACCATGACAGGTGTATCCATGCATATTGAAAACACATTTTGGTTTGCTAAATTGCATAACCGTGGCTATACCCCTCTCCCAGGCACCTCTTTCCTGTTTTCTGTCATTGCTTTTTGTCTCTTGGTGGTTGAACTTCTTTGTAAGCCTTCAGGAACTTTTCAAAAGCATTCCCTATGCCTGTGTCCTTTGTTTGTGCCTTGTAGTTTGTGATGTTATTTTAGCTTATTTTTTTATTTTTCCCAGTTTTTTATATTAAGTGGCAGAGTGCTTTTTGTGTTGTGTATTTTTACAGTTTTTATTTTTTCTCCATGGTCCTGCATTTCAAAATAACTACGACCTGCAGTGATGATCAGGTGGTGTGAGTGGCTTCAGCTTTACAACTACGCAAGTAGCGATGTGCAGAAAAAAACATTCCTGACAGTGGGCAATATTTCCGCGTAAAGGACCAACACAGCAAAACGGAGATCGACGAGTTGTGTGCTATTTTTTGTGGAAAGGATTTGCGGAGTAGACCTTCAAACAAGCCATTGCAAAGCTTGGAAACATCCATGTTAATTCAACATCTTGTCCGAGTTAATTGGGATGACTTGGATGAATCATATAGGAAGAGTCATGTGCAAAATAAGGTCAATGTACATAGAGCAAGATTAGCACAGCAGTATTTATCATCTGTGCCATAGACTTCCAACATGATTACTAGCTCTTTTCTACCAACTAACACCCAACCTTAGCCTATCTTGGCTGCACTGATCTTTCTTACTTAATTATGGTGTGCCTAACCTGTCACAGCTTGATTGACGTCTAGGGTTACACCCTAGATGCTTTGGGCAAGGCTCTTTCAGATCATAAGGCCAACTGCCAATGCTAGCCATGTTTTTAAGTAACAATTTTGTTGTATCCGATTCTTTAGAAAAAAACACAAACAAATGAACTAAATATAAATACATGTTGTTATATGTATGAATCCTAGTGTTTTTCCCTTCCCAGTTCCTACCTATTTATCCTTATCTACCAAGGCGTCCTTTTTAGGGCCAACTTTTCAGTTATAAAAATAGACAGTAAAAACACACTGCATATATGGATCAAAGAGCTTTAACTGATCCTTTCAATACAGTGGGCCTCATTACGACCCTGGCGCTAAGGGGTTAACAGCGCCGTAAAAGGCTGCAGCGCCGTTAACCCCTTAGTGCCTAATTACGAGGTCCCTTTGCGGCTCCCGACTTTAACGGCTGGTCTGGACCAGCCGTTAAAGTAGGGACCCGCAAAGGGACCTTGAAGGTAATTACGGTACAGCAATTTGCGGTACCGTAATTACCACCTTCCCCATTCCCATTGAGCCCTATGTGGCAAAAATGGGAATGGGGAAGGGCCAATGGTGCTTGGGGAATTACGGCCCCGCCAACCTTGGAATGGGGTGGTAATTCCCCATTGTACCATGGCGGACACGTTACAATACCGGCAGCAATCATGGTGCTAATAGTGCCATTGGTTACCGCCGGTGTTGTAATGAGGGCCAGTGTGTGTTAAAAAAGTGACAAACCCTTATGTATTTCATTATAGCCACCGTTAGCCCCTTTGGAAGCCATGGGTAGAACCTTCACTGTCATTGCCACATTTAGCTGTGCATGCATCATTGGTAGCTGTGGCTATAAAACTGTAAAAAAAAAAAAAAACACATGTACATATATATGTGGGCAGTAGTTTTGTAAAGATTTATTTTGGGATACATTGAGTGTAGTCTTTGTACACAACTACTGTAACACTTTAATAACTTTCTATTCATCAACAGTGCATATATATGTAAACACCTATAAAGTTAAGTAAATCTGCAAAGTTCTTAAAGAACAGGGGGGAATGTGGTTGCACAATTTCTTTTTATTTTACTTTCTACGCGATACATCGTTTTCATTAGCCCAATTGTCTGTATTATTAATTTGAATTATGTATGGAATAACAAAACCCTTGAAATTCAAGGGAAACATCTTTATTTGCAGGGATGTTAATGTAACAACTTAATGCAACAAAACCCATGAAATTCAGCTAAAGCCACCTTAACTTCACACCCCCTGTTGCCCAGCCTATGATCACAATGATGACATCACAGATCACATCAGTGATGCCATCACTAATTACATGTGGTATGTGAACACTGGTGACATTACAAATCACATCACTGACGCCATCACTGGTGACTGCACTAATTACATTGTATATTATTGATTACATCAATCATGGGATTGAATATAACATCATTAAGTTAGCTCACGAAAACTTTCATTACCTGAATAACAATTTAGGCCGTGGACTTGGCCATGACAAAGGCTGCGTTCACTGGCCAGCACAAAGGTCATCACTGTTTTAAAATATACAGCGTGCAACGTTGTAAGCTGTAGTCAGTGTCCATGGCTAAAGGCCATAGCTAGTACCCATTAATATGTTGAAATATACAGTCAGGGGAGACCACTAGGGGGCGTGGGTGGTAATGGCTGCCTGAAGCTCAGCTCTGCTCACAGATGGGAGAAAAGAGATGATAGACAGCGATTCGTAACCCAACCAAAGCACCACAATTGAATGATAATGTGGCAAAGAGGTGGAGGAAAGCAGGGGTACCAAAAGCGAGCGCAGTAACGCAAAGTAACCAGTGAACCTCCATAGTGCCCATCCTCCACCAGGGTCAGCATGGAAAAAGGAGGGCCAGGGTGGGTGCCAAACTGTCCTGGAGTGAAAAAGGTGCCTGGATGCGGCTCGGACTGAACAGGCCCTGCACAATGCGCAAGTGAAGACCTGCAAACCCCTTATAAAGAGGCGCCATCTAAAAAGACACTAGAAGGGAGCCCCGTGTCCTGCAGAGGCAACGGGATCAAAAAACAAGAGGTGAACAGTGAGTCTGAAGATTCCGGGTCCTGCAACAGAGTCCAGGGGCTATGTGGGTAGCCCCCCAGACCCTGAGCCAGCAACCAAGAGCAGAGAACTCCCATGGCCGCAAAAAGAAAGAAGAGGCAAACAGGAGCCCTGTGGAGGCACCCTTGCAGTGCTGGGACACAACAAAACCTGCTAAGGGGGAGAGGGGATATACCTGCAAGCCTGCCGAGCCCCCCCATGCCTTCCATGCACATCAAGGGACATAACAATGATGGTAGGAGTGGGAGGCCCACAACCCCTTGGGGTGACTCAGAGATAACAGGCAGGGCTTTCCTACACTGCATGTGAAAAGCCAAGCAGGGAGATGACTACGGTCCAACATGCAGTAGCAAAAGATTATTAAAAGGAGGGGAGAGACAAAACCCTCCCAAACGGAAGGAGGGTACCCACACCCGGACTGCACCACCAAGAGCGCCGAAGAGGGCTAGCCGGGAGCAGACCAGAAAAAGAGCCGGCATCCACGGGGGGTCAGAAATACAGGAGCGTCATACTCAGCTTGGAACTTTCAGACAAGCATGCCAGAAAGACAGACTGCAGAGCTGTGAAGAGCGGTGGGCTTCCAAACAGGGAGTGAGGGTCCCTACAAACAGTCGCACCCAGGGGGAACAAGGTGATCTGAAGACAGAGGAAAGACTAGCACCCTGTATCAGACCCCAAAGTAGCACGGACAGAAGTACAAAGAGAAAGGGTACCCCTGCATACACGGCATGAGCCCCCCGGGTAGTACCCAGCAAGAAACTCCCTGAAGCAGTGCTTAACCAGTCAGACCACATGGTTTAATTCGCGGACGGAGAAAAAAGGTCACAAGGAACATCCTGCGACAGATCGCCATAGGGTCAAGGGAGGGGGAGTGGTGGCCAACGCAGGCCCCCCCAAGAGGTTTAGAATGGCTACAACAGTATAGGCAGGAAGAAGGTCACAAAGCGAAATGCCCCCCCAATGCAAGCCCCATCATGAACAAGGCATCCACTAAAGAGGACATAGCGGGGACAATGGCAGAAATTAGAGCCCTGCGCCCGGATATCCAAACTTCCATCTCAGAACTTGATGGAAAAGTGGAAAAGATAGAAGGAAAAAGCGGAAAACTTAGAACACAACCAGGTCAATTTGGACCTTGGAGAAATGAAAATGAATGCTAGAATGACAGATATAGCGCTAAGGGAAGAAGAACCTACCCTGAAAATAGACGATTTGGAGAACAGAGAAAGAAGATCAAACATGAGAATGATTGGCCTGGAGGATGTAGCGGGAGAGACCCCGGCTCAGGTCGAGATCAAAGTACAAGACATCTTCAACCTCCTCTTCCAGGTAAATGGAGGTAAAACAGTACAGATTGAGAGAGCCCACGGAGGGGGGTGAGTGATCAGTGGTGGACCACGCTCCATAGTGGTACCATTTTGGAAATATAAAGAGAAGTCAGCAATCTTCCTCAGGGCAAAGCAGAACCAAGACCTTGAATACAGAGGTTTCAAGATAAGGATACGCCAAGACTTGTCAAGTTTACGCTGGGGTGCAGAAGGGAATGTAGGCCGCTTACCTCATGGCTCACAGAGCAGGGAATCCATTATAGGTCGGGAAACCGCTTTGCAGTGACGGTTGAGGTCAGAGGAGAAGATTACAGGGTCACCACGCCGGAAGAAGCAAAACAGGTGCTAAAACATGTAACAGAGACTGTAGATACTAGGGGCCCAGCAGGCCTGCAAGGGGCTCACTCCCTGAGGTCTCAACACACAGAAGCCCAACCTCAGAGGAGGAAAAGGAGCAAAGCAGGAAGGAAGTACGTAAAATTGAGTTTCCCATCACCATTGAAGCTACCCTTAGCCTGAAGGAGGAGTCAAGGCAATAGACCGATCAAGCCTCCAAACGTAAAGAAGAAAGGGTAAGGGATTACACAAAGGTTCCCCAGGTGAGAGAGTTTTCAAAACCTAGTGGCCCTCAGCTCTAAGAGGGCATCTCAACTTTAAATAACCCAGATTGGGTTTACGGCCATGGTCCCGTTTCGTTAGCTATGTTCTTAGTTACAGAAGGGGGGGGACAGACAGGGACACAACTGGGAGGCATACATAGAAGAGGGATGCCTACATGGAAAAAGGGTGAACCAGGGGAAGGAGGTCTAGAGAAAGGGGAATCAACCTACTATGGAAGGGACTAAAGGATCAGTAGGGCGCTCCTTCCTAAAGGTGGGTACGTTACATGTCAAGGATTTGAACTCCCCTACCAAAATGTCTCTAGTGACAAGGGAATTTGAAAGGGCTGCACTCGAAATTTGCTCTTTATCCAAGAGACTAGACTGAAAGCAGAGGAAGAGAGGCCACTAAGGGGGAGGGCAGTGGGACAAACGTACAGGCCTCCTGCGACCAGAAGATAGGGAGGGTAGGGTTAGTAATACACAAATGAATTCAACTACCGAATCCAGAGGTCCAATCATATATGGAAGGTAGGCTCTTACTGGTCCAGGGAAATTGGGTGGGTATTGGGATCACCCTAGCGGGAGAATACACTCCCAACCAGGGACATGGTTCTTTCAATGATGAGGTGCTGGCCACTATCAGGGATAGAAGAAAAGGGTGCATCATAATAAGGGGAGACTTCAACACATGGGCGGATCCACAAATTGATAGACAAATGATGAGGGCAGAACTCAAGAGGCCACTCCAGGTGGGAGGGGAAAGATTTAGGAAGAGCATGATGGAAGGCTGCTTTCTGGATGTCTGGAGAGCACAAAACCAAGACAAGAAAGCATATACATTCAGATCCAGCATGCACAAAACCTTTACCGGAATCGACTACTGATTGGTCAATAGAGACTACCACTCACGAATAAGGGACAGTGCAATCCGAATAGTGGGATGGTCTGACCACGATATGTTTACCATGACCCTGGACATGGAGGGTACAGGGGGACGGGCTTCTAAGTGACACTCCAATGAATACCTCTGGCGAGACAAACTAGTAGCAGGAGAACTCAAGGCTGAGATTGAAGAATACTCCTGATAAATGATAATGGGTTGGTGGGAGTCACAATACTGTGGGAGGCAGGGAAAGCCACATGGAAGGGCATCATGAAGAGAGAAGGAACCAGACAGAAAAGAGAGCGGAGACTGCAGGAATAAAAATTGGGCATAGAGATTGCAAGCCTCGAGGAAAGGCTCCATGCACAGGGGTCATATCAGGAGGAATACCTTAAAATGCAAAAAAGGGAAGACCTAAAAGTGCTGGAAATAGGGCACACATTATGTAAATTGACATTTTTAAAACCAAAATTCGATGAGAAGGGGAATAAGGCGGACAAGATGCTAGCCGCTAGATTGGGGACCCAGAGGGCGGAGAGGTGGGTTGAGAGGGTTAGGAAAGAGAAAGAGGGCTGGGCACATCCCAGGAGGAAATAGCAGATCAAGTTGCCAAATATTACAAAGACCTATAAACCACCGAAGGCTCCAGGGAATAAGCAGAGATGGGTGAATACATCACCAGGGTCGGACTAACATGCCTGACCCAGGCCGAGAAAGCTCTCCTGGATTCACCCATTTCTCCTAAAGAAATAAAAGAGGCTATTGTAAGGCTTTCCCTGGGTACGGCACCTGCGAGGACAGGTACACAATGGGTTTCTACAAACAATTTGCAGAGACCCTGATCTTACATATGACAATATTATTTAACTACATACATAACTACATACAGGAGTCTGGCCAAACCCTACTATCCTTCACGAAAGCCCATATAGTAGCTATCCCCAAAGCAGGGAAAGACCCTGCATGTTGCAAATCATACCGCCCAATATCGCTCCTAAATACAGACGCAAAGATTTACACAAGAGTCCTAGCCACATGCATGGAATGCATTATGACCCGCCTGATCCACAAGGACCAGATGGGCTTTATTAAAGAGAGACAGGGAGCAGACGCCATGTGCAAAACACTGGATATTATGGAACATTCAAGGGGGGAGCGAGCCTAGATTCTTAAAAGGCCTTCGGCCGGGTGGAGTGGGACTCTCTCTGCGCCACCCTCAAGACATGGGCTTTAGGGAGTGGTTCACAAAAGGGATCTGAGCACTATAAAAGGCCCCCAAGGGGGGTGGTAGTCAATGGCAAAACATCAAATGAATTCACCCTCACAAGGGGGACCAGGAAGGGATGCCCAATTTCCCCCCTCCTGTATTCACTTTCCATAGAACTCCTGGGGAATGTAATTAGGAAAGATGCAAACATTCAAGGGATTACGATGGGGGACTGTGAGTACAAATTGGCTACATTTGCAGATAACATGCTCCTATACCTGGCTAACCCGTTCGGCTCCATACCTAGAATCTTGTGAAGTTTACGAGAATATGGCAAGTGGGCAGGCCTAAAAGTCAACACTGAGAAATCCTTCTCTTCCCCTATGGCTCCCTGAGTAATAATACAGGAGTTACCCAAACCGTGGGGGGAATACTGGTCCCCCAGCAGACTCTAAAATACTTGGGCATCACAAAGAAACAAAAGACCTCTATGAGGCTGACCTCCCACCCTTAGTGTCGGAGCTAACCGCAGACTTAGATAGATGGGGAAACCTGACAATATCGTGGCTGGGCCGCCTTAATGCAATGAAGATGGCAATGCTTCCCAAGATCCTCTGCCTATACCAGATGCTCCCAAAAGATATTCCCGTGAACCATTTCTCAGAACTTAAAGCCAAACTCATCAAATGCCTGTAGTTGGTGAAGAAACAACGAATAGCCTATAACACACTAACGCGAGGCAAGGAGGAGTGGGGAGTGGGCCTCCCAGATGGTTACACATACTACTGGGCTGGCCAGTTTAGGGCCCTGGTGCCTCACCTGAGACGGAATAAAAACAAGCAATGGGTGGCAATTTAAAATCACCTTCTGCGACCAGTAACTCTAGGGGAATGGCTATGGGCCCCTAAGTCATAATTTCCACACAAAATCATCAGTCATGAGGTGGGTCCACCCTGAAACTCTGGTTGAGCAAAGGGGAAATGGCCCCCCATTAGGGACGAGATCCAAGACCCACAGCGCTTCCAGGGATGGTTGGATGCGGGCTGGAGAGGGTGGGACAGATGATAAAAAGAGATTCCTGCACCTCCTTCCAGGAGCTTGAGGTGTGACTGCAAATTAAGTCCCTAGGAGTTTTCCAATTTTCACAACTAAAGGGAGTGCGGACAGCCCCGAAATGGAAGGACAAACTACAGAGGGACTAAACACCAATAGCAAGGACCCTAAGCAAATCCACTTCAAAGGGCCTCATCGCTCAGCTTTACAAGATCCTCCTAGGCAACCAAAGGAAATCATATGTGCCCTCAAGAAGAGGTGGGAGAGAGATTTGGTCTCCCCAGTGAATGACGGTCTTTGGAAGCGCATTTGTACATCTGCCCACAAAACCTACATCTTGGCGCAATACAAGCTACATGGCCTAAAACTCTTAAGCTATGACCCCAAGCACCTCTCCAAAATGTTTAAGCAAACAAGCCCGCAATGCTGGAGGGGATGCAGTGACCAAGCAGACTATTGGCAGATGTGATAGGCCTGCCCGAAAGTGCAGGCATTTTGGATGGAAGTACGTGCTTGGATTAAAATGATTAATGGGGTGACACGTGACTGTGATCCAAGGCTAATACTATTCGGTCTCGAAGAACAGGAAGGCCGAGGATCGCGGCTCCCACATATGCCACACTTTTTGTTGTTAGCTGCCAGAATCTTCCTCACAATAAACAGGAAAGCGCAGGCCCTCACAAAAGAAATATTTTGGGCACATAAAGCTAAAGAAATCTATGAGATGGAGAACATTACAGGGGCACTCCATAAGCCATCCTCAAGCAGAGAAGTGGAGTGGGTTCCCCTAATTAACACCTACAATTGATCCATGTTGGCGCTCCAGATCAAGCTCCTCACTGGTGTACATGAAACCCTAGCTCTACAAGTGTGACTCTTGACTTGTCCTTTCTCAAAGGGTGGAGGGCCGTGGAGGGGGTCAAGGGTTTGTACTGTTTGAACAAAAGCACAACATAATCGCAGTTAATGTTAGTATGAACTTACATTGTTCGTGAATTCTTCATTAATAAAATGCTCAATAAAAACAAGTTTTAAAGTTAAACAATATATACAGTTGGCACAACAAAAGGGCATGGCCACTGGCTAGTTTTGTGTTAAAGACAACAACTAGTGTCTGGTTAGTGTATATAATATAAAATGGGCATGGCCAAAGGCCATTGCTTATTGCATTTTATTATTTTGAAATATACAGTGGATATTTCCAAAAGATGTACAAACTGTTCAGGGTCAAAGACAATGTCTAGTAGCCCATTTATATGTTATAATATATGATATGATATAAGTCGTTTATATCACACCTGTACACAAGTGTTTCTAGGCGAGACAGGACAAGGGGGAGGGGACAGAGGGAGGACATAACAACAATCTTACTAGACCTTGTGTCATTTAGATTGCACAAGTGTGCGAAGGAGGGAGGAGGAGAAGTGGCAGAGGGGAAGGGAAAGTGCAGGTAACTCAATAAGTGCTGCCAGAGGGTGGCTCATAAATGCAGAGAGAAACGGGGGACTGTAGGGTTGCAGATACAGACCCTTAAGTGCTGGGGGAGGCAAGAGGCAGTGTGAGGGCAACTGGACATGCAGGAGGCGGGGGCCGAGTTTCAGTGGGAGGCCAGGTGACCACAGGCCATGGTCAGTGACCTGGTAGGTATTTGGGAGTCTTTTTTATTTTGGCTATGTGTTTTCAGACTTTTTTATACGTGAGACTTTGGAGAAAAAGAGAAGAAAATAGTTTAACAAAATTAATATAGAAAGGATCAAATGTATTCTATTTTTTGATGCCCCATAAAATGTATTTTAGTATTGTACCGTATGGATCTTTTAAGTTCTATTGTAGTATAAAATCTGAAGTGAGCCCCGTTTTTAGCTAATTTTTGTAAGCGTGGTTATGATAAAAGTCAATTAACTGTAACCGCGTGTATAATAAAAAACTTGTTTGGTTTATTTTATTTTATTTGTGCATTTATATGTCATAAGAAGTCCTTAAAGGACCTTTTTGGGTTACACTGAGTGTAGTATTTTAGTACATTTGGAGTACTGTTTTGATCGGTCAGGTGTTGTTGTTTGAAATCGATAATTGGTTGTGGTGTCTCATGAATGTTGAAACTACTTTATTAACATTTCTTTGCGATTTCTCAATTTTACTCTTCAATCTAGTAGTCCATCTTCATTTTCGCCTCTGAGTTCAATTGGAAAGATAAAGATGGTGTGAGTAAATAGTTCCATTAGTTTTCCCATGACTTGTTTGATCATTAAAGTAAGGGACACACCTCATACATTCCCCAAATCATTGCCTCTGCTACAATGAATTAGTATGAAGTCTGGCTGCACTGTACTTCTCAGACTTAAACATTTTGGAAAACCTTGGAACCAACCCATACCCCGCAATCCAAACCGTTTAATTGTAAAATCTCTGAAACCTAGGTCCATGTCAATATTTAGTTTCTCACAAAAAGGCAGTAACCACAACAGCCAACTGTCTCCAGTCATCCAGACATTGCGCAAACCAGCCATGATATCTGCAGTCCTTCTTTGTTTCCAGGAAAATGATTCCTAGTTCGCAATTTCGAGTAGTTTGTATAAGCAGGGTATGGATGATGTGTGTGTTTTTGTGATTGTAATTGGTTGATGGTGCTGTTGTAATTATCAATGGCTATCCAGCAACCACACAGTGTGCAGCGTTGCTACTCATGGGTATATGTGACACCCGGTGCAGTTGCGGCTGTACCAGGGGAAATTACACGTCATGTGTTTGTGGGTGTGTGGTAGCCGCGGCTATCCGACATTTTGAGTGGAGTAGCCCCAACAAGGCTGAAACAAGTGTATGGGGTTGCTGTTTGTACTCTTGTTCACAAGGGTATTGCCATAGCATTTCGTTGCTGGACTGGCCATGTGGGCGGGATAAAGACTGATATGCAAATTGGTATTTCCCATCTGTGAAAGGTACAGTGAGCTAAAGTGTGGCTGCAGACTCTCGAGTGGGTACCTTCCCAAAGGACAGGTCAATGGGCCGTGTTTGTTCTCGCAGAGGGGCGCCTATGGACTATATTTTCATTGTTTAAGTGACTTAGGTTTAGTCACCCTAAGTTTCCTGGGGAATCCAGATGTGGACCCCTTGCTCTCTGTGCTCAGGGAGGCACAGCTCCACCTCACTGGTGAGGCCCAAAAAGGCTGGAGCACGTGTATGGGGTTGCCCTAATTGAGGAGGGTTTGGAGAGTGTTCCTTCCCCCAATCCAGTGAGAGTCACTTACTATGTGATCGGTCTCCAGAGGAGAATGTCACACATGATGGCCGAAGCATCAGATAACTTAAAAGCAGGTTGGCTCTGGTGAAACATTGGCATGACTAGAAGGCAAACATGGATGAGTTTACTCAAGACCAGCAAGTTTAAGTTATGGTACCTACAAGGCAGAGGGCCTTGCAGGACGAATGGACAGGTCCCTTCAAGGTTGTGTGCAAACTTGGGGAGGTCAACTATCTGGTGGACTTAGGCAATCCTAAGGAGGCTGCCAGAGTCTTTCACACCAACCGTCTAAAAGCTCATGTCTCAAGACCAGAAGTGGGAGCTTTGCTTCTAGCTTCAGCTCAAGAGGAGGAGGAAAGTGAACCTCAACCTGACCTATTCAGAGGACAGCCTTTAGATGAGAAAATAGAAGGAGTCAATCTCTCTTCTAATCTGACATTGGAACAACAGGAGGAGTGAAAGTTTCTTTTAAATCAGTTTGCCTCCATGTTTTCACTATCACCAGGCTTGACCCCTTGGGGCCAGCATGATATTCTCACTGGTGACTGTTTACCTGTCAAAAGCAGAGGTTACAGAATGTCAGATCATGTAAGAACCCACATAAAGGAAGAGGTCAACAAGATGCTTGATCTCGGGGTAATAGAGCCATCTACCAGTCCATGGTCTAGTCCAGTTGTCCTAGTGCCAAAGGCAGGATTCAAGGAGTTGAGATTCTGTGTGGACTTTAATGAACTCTCAATGCAGTCACAAAGACTGATGCCCATCCTTTACCAAGGACAGATGAACTGGTGAACAAACCTGGATCAGCCAAGTACCTATTGGCAAATAGCACTGACAGACAATGCCACGGAGAAAACTGAATTCTCAACCCCAGCAGGCCTCTACCAGTTTAAGGTAATCTCATTTGGACTAAAGAATGCACCTGCAACATTGGTGCTTACTTCGATGACATTGCAGTGTTCAGCCCTTCTTGGAAAGAACATGTTGACGACTTAGGATACGTTTTGCAGGCTCTTGAACAGGACCATCTCACCATAAAGGCGAGTAAGTGTCAAATTGGTCAGAGTAAAGTCATCTACCTTGGACATGAGGTAGGGGGAGGTGAAATCAGGCCATTGCCTAACAAGGTACAAGCTGTAAAAATTGGGCCACCCCTATTACCCAAACCCAACTGAGAGCCTTCCTAGACCTCACTCATTACTATATGAACTTCATAGAGAACTTTGGGACCATAGATCTCTCTTGAATGTGGTCTCCTCACCCACATTTCCTAAAAATGTCAGGTGGAATGAGGAGTGCACTCAAGCATTTGAAGGACTTAATAAAGCCATTTGTCAAGCTCCAGTTTTAAGAGCTCCTGACTATAACCAAACCTTCATTGTGCAAACAGATGTTTCCAATACAGGTATAGGTGCAGTTCTGAGTCCGCTGGATGAGAAAGGTAGGGAGCACCCCATTTGCTTCATCAGCAGGAAGCTGAAGGAACCTGAAACAGGGTGGGCAACCATTGAAAGAGAATGTTTTACTATTGTGTGGTCACTGAAGATGTTTAGACCATACTTGTATGGATCTTCTTTTGTGATTCAGACTGACCGCCAAGCCTTGAGTTGGTTGATGCAAATGCAAATAAAAGAGGAAAGCCCTGAACTATTGGGATGGCCAATCAGCCTGCAAGGGTTTGATTTTACCATTGAACACAGGTCTGGGTGTAACCACCAGAATGCTGATGGTCTCTCCAGGATCTTTGACCAACTGGAGTAAGGAGATTCATCCAGGAATGGATTAATTCCTCCTGTCCCTTAGTCTGGGGGGACAAGTGTTAGGCAAAATTCTCATGAATGTGCTAATTTCCATTACCTTTTGAGACCCGCAGCAACTGCATTTCTAGGATTTTAATTTTCACCTGGAAAGAGTGGGAGCCTTTTTTCCCACTCGTTCATGTATTTTGATGTGTGTTTTGTTTTTGTGTCCTTTAGATATGGAGTTTTAGACAACTCCATTAGCATCATCATTTTCTTGTGTGTCACACAGCACCTTCAGTGCAGTGGCACAGAGATGTCTTTAAAACTACCCAAGGTTTTATTACCTTCTCTGGGACTGATTACTGTCTCCCAGAGCATGTAAGTTTACATTGACTTGCTAGTCTATTTAAATTCATAGACCCAGCACACACTATCTTCCTATAGAATGCTGGAGGGTGTTCCTAGCATCCCCTGTGTCTAAACACTCATGTAACAGTCAAATGTTGCCCTTTCCTCTTGAAATGATATGATATGATATGGCATTTATAACACGCCTATACACAAGTGTTTCAAGGCGCGATGAGGCAGGAGGGGGCAAGGGGAGACAGACAATGATCCTACTAGGCCAGGTGTAATTCAGATCGCGCAAGTGCAAGGGTAGAGGGGAGGGGAAAAGTGCAAGGGGGAAAGGGAGAGGGGAAGTGCAGTATATGGTTAGTAGTATAGCAAAAAATAAATAATAAGTGCCAGCTGGTGGCAAGTGCAAGGTAAGTGCAGACAAGTGCTGGGAAGGGGGGCTGTAGGGATACAGAAACAGTCCCACAGTGCAGGGGTTGCCAGGGAGGCAGTGCGGGGGAGAGTGGCTGGGCCAAGGACCAAGTTCGGTGGGTGGCCCAGTAGCAGATTCAGTGCAGTTTCAGTAAATTTAGCAGGGTAGAGGGGGAGAGAAAGCGGAGGCAAAGAGGAAGGTTTTGAGGTGCTTCTGGAACCGGAGACGGTTATCCTCAAGTTTCAGGGAGGCAGGAAGGCTGTTCCAGAGGGAGGCCCTTGCTACGGAGAGAGATCTACCCCCAACTCGTTGCTTGGAGAAGCGGCTGACCCTGAGGGAGTTGGAGGCGGATGAGCGGAGAGCTCGAGAAGGAAGATACTTTGGAAGTGAGAGTTGAAGGTATTTTGGCCCAAGGCCCCGGAAGGCCTTGTGGACAATGCAGAGGGATTTGAACTTAATCCTCGCAGCCACTGGGAGCCAGTGTAGCGATTTCAGTCCTGGAGAGATACAGTCCCTGGGGTTGAGGCCAAGGACAAGTCTCGCAGTCCTGTTCTGGATGAGTTGTAAAGGGCGGAGAGTAGAGGCAGGCAGATTTAGATAGAGGCTGTTACAGTAGTCCAGCTTCAAGAGAACCAGGGCTCTAGAGACAATGAGCTTCTGGGGAAGGAGAGGAAAGGAAGGATACCTCTGAGGAGGTGTAGCTGGTAGTGTGACTTCTTAGAGACGTCAGATATGTGAGGAGAGAAGGAGAGTGTGGAGTCGAAGAAGACCCCGAGGTTTTTTGCCTTGCAGGTAGGAGCAGGAAGAGGGCCATGGCTGGTGGCAGTGGTGTTAGAATGAACTACTATGATTTTTCACAACCGCAAACACCGGTAGCTAAAAATTAGGTCAGCCATGTTTTTCAATATGGCGGCCAAAACTCCAGTCAACTTTTTTTGCTGTTTCTTTTAAGAAAGGTCCTTCTAGTTTTTGTCTCTGCATGCCAAACCAGGTTTGGACCTTTGTTCGATTGCCATTAGCGGGCTTCAGTGCTGAAGCCCTCCTCTGGCGCCTGAGTGTCTGGGGTGGACAATATGTGAGGGAGGTGCCCAAAACTCCTTGTGATTAGTCTCCTAGGAGGTCTGAATGCACTTTGGCGTGATTGGCTGGCTGACTGTCCGGCAAGGAGAGCACCCTGCTGTGTGAGTGACAGCTAGGATAGAATGAATGGGAGAAAACTGTTTAAAAGCAGGTCTCTGGGACTTGGAAGGCAGAGTCGACCACTGGAACGAAAGACCCAAACCAAAGATGAGCTGAAGGAAGACGACTGCTGCAACTCCTGGACCATTTGTTTGCCCGGTGAAGCCCTGCTGCAGGTCCGAATTGCCTGAAAATCCCTTGACAGAGAAGCCCCTTCAAGGAAGACTTCTTCCCTTGAGCTGTTGGGAACAACCAACTCGCAAGCCACCTGGACACCGTCTCCATCCAGGTCGAATTTTCTTCAGAGTGCTGTGGAAAATCAGATAGCCAGTTAGAAGGATACCAGTTTGTGGACTTTAAGGCACTCACACTGTAAAACCGACATCTAGCCAAGCTTGTGGCTTCTTCCCTGGGCAGTGCAGGAACCTCCCAACGTCCTCCTTTTTGTCCCCACGAGTGAAGCTCAGGAACACGGAGATCTGCGGGAACTGCCAGGAACAACTGCCTCAGCTACAGCTTTTCTTCATCCATAAGATACTGTGCAAATGTGGTGTGGATATCCTTTCTGCCGCGGTGAAAGTTTGTCAAACTTTCTCAACTTTGGAGTCTTGTTCACTCCTAATTCGACATATAACTCTTTTTCTGGCAAACTACTTCTTAGAAAATTGGCAAAGACTTAACCGTTTACTACCAGAACTGCGCTATCCTTTCCAAGACACTGAATCATTTCACTTTGGCCCAGGCTTATTAAATTGAATTGCCTCTTGTAGTGAACTGAAACTATTTTCCCTGACTATGAAAGTAATTCTGCGTGGATTCTTATAACCTTTTTCTATCTACCCCTTTGGAAAGTTACTGAAGTGCCATTTTGATCCCACTGCAGGGGAGCATAACTTGTTCAGAAACATATTGGTTGTGTACCGTAGTGTATTATAGTGTGATATTGAGCTGCTTATTACTAGTGGAATGTTTTCTAACTAAATGCGTAAATAAATGTATATTATTTTATCAAGAAACATTGAGTAAGTGTTTGTTTGAACTAATGTGATTGCAAGTCCTTTGTGTAACATCTTGTACTGCTCACATCCCTCTTGAGATAACTCTGGCTGCTCAGCCACTGATACCACATAACTGTGTATTACAGGCTTGTACCAAAGATGAGATTGTGCTTACACCTGTTGTCTTTATTGTGTGTAGTGTTCCCAAAGGGTACTGCATGTAATTCTGCCTAACAAGTGCCTGTCGGGCAAGTCTACCTTCCCTCACGTCATCCCTCTGTGTGTGTGCTCAGACTCCTGCCAAATGGTCATCTTCTCCATCATCCTCTGGGTGTGGCCTGCCAGCATCAGGTGTATGAGAAAATCGCTCCTCAGGTAAATGTTATGGATCATTGCACACGCCAATACGATTTTTTCTACTTTGTCCAAGGCATACATGAGGGCTCCACCTGTACGATCTAGGCTCTGGAATCATTCCTTTAGGATTTCAAAGGTATTCTCTGTGCGTGTGTGGGGTTCCGGCTGTGGGCATGGTTGTAGCCGGTCTCATGTGGTGCATGTGGGGCATGTACAGTGGGCATCAGTCACACCAGCCACAGATATCCAGTGTCATCTGCATGGTGTGAAATATAGACATCAGTCATTTGTCGCATGCATGGGTCTGCAGTCTCAATGCATCTGGCCATTGTTAGCAGTGAACAATATTGTGTGCATCCTGCCCATGCAATGTGTATGTATAATGGGTGTGCATCCTTTGTATTTCATGCCACACATACCTTGTCCTGTACATCCACCCTGTGTTATTGTGGTGGGTGTTCTGTGGGGTGTCCCAGGTGACTGCACATGGGCAGATGGCTGTGGCACGGGTGGGCATGCTGTTGGGTGCTGCTGTGTGGATCTGCGATGTGCCACATTCAAGATGCATTGTGTTCCATGTGGTTTGATGTGCATCATGTTGGGAGCGGTGTGTGTCCGTCAGAATGTGTGTGGCCAGGTGTGTACAATGTGTGCATGCACCCCTGGATGCCTGCCTTCATCAGTGCAGGTGCTGCCTGGGTGCTGCCAGTGCATCCTCTTGACATGCTGTGCTTCCTTTAGTTGTGGCTACCACCCCATTTCTGTTCTTGTGCTTCACCGTGCATATGTGGCTGCATTTGTACTCACCCACTATCCAGGTCAGTTGTCCTCTGTGCCTCTCCATGTATCCTGGCAGTGTGCTGTAGCATAGCACCAAGGTGTCATGTGTTGAACCTGGGTGGCAGGCACAGCAGCGGGTGATGAGGAGGTCAGGGCCACATGGCACCTGCACATTCAGGGAGTGGTAGTGCTTCCAGTACCTGTATGTGGCCTCATGGGCCTGGGGAGCCACCAACGCTACATGGGTGCGGTCAATGGCTGCTATCACACTGGGCAGTTGTGCAGTGGCGTAAAACCATGCCTTCCTGTCATTGACCTGGGCCTGGGTGGTGGGCAGTGAAATGTGCCGGTGGACATGGCGCAGAGGGGCATCCAGCACCTGGCCCATGATTGTGCTGAATGTAGGCTGTGCCATGAAATACATCATGGCCATAGAGTGCTAGAAGGTGCTGGTCCCTCAGAGCTGCAGGACTGCCACCAGCTTCAGCAGGCGTGGCACCACTGTGCAGATCCTCATCCTGCTCCCGATGTCTTCCTGGATTGTGACCAGCAGTTCCTTGATTGTCTCCCTGTTCAGGCGGTACTCAGTAACCAACTGGGTGTCGCTGAGTGCCCATGGTGAGGGCCTGGTCCTGGGGATGGGTGCTCACCTTACTGGTGCCATTCACCTCCTCCTCCTCCTCCTATTTTCCCCCTGCACCCCCGGTACTCCCTGTGCCCTGGCCTGGTTGGCCTGAATCTCAAGCTCCAGAATGAGCAGGTTCCTGTCCCAGCTTCTAGCAAATAATGGTTGCATGGTGTTGGAAGCAGTGTTTGGGGCCTGTGTGTGTAGGACTCTGCTGTGCACTGTGTGCACCTGTGGCTTTATTTATGGCACCTGGGTTCTTTTGCATCCATCTGTGGTTCAATTGCATCCATCTGTAGGCTGGAGGTGTTTCTCTGCACTATTAACGCTGGATATGATCTAGCTGTATTAGCGCTGTGTGTTGTGGGTGCTATTTGCGCAGGCTGTAATTGCATCGCCTGTAATAGCGTCGGCTTTAATAGCGCTGGTACCTTTTGGGTCCTGTGTTAATTACGCAAGGTCCTGATCCGGCTGAGTCGTATTGGCGGCGCTAATACTGTTACCACTGGATTTTCGTCTTAACGCCCTACTGGTGATGATGCCCAGTATGTCTTTTGCACTTTTAAATCAAACACTTCTGACTGGAACTGTAGAATGTTTCATTTCTACAATGCAAATTATAAATATCAAGCATTTAAAAGAATGTGTGCATGCAGATGAAACACTTACAGGAAGTGGAAATGAAGATGCTATGCTTTCAAAGGATCTGATTTTTGAACAGTATAAACAAAGTATTGCAATGTTTGACTTGTCTTCTACTGAAAGACCTGACATTGTTTGTATATATTTTGATGCACTTTTTTATAAATCTCAGGTGCAACTAGTGTACATTGAGGAGAAAATTAAACACAGTTTCGAAGATGTTTGGAAATAACTGTATCTATATTTGTTAGTAGAAGAACGATTTGACACAAGTGAGGCACTTTATGTTTGTAGGCAATGTGGCCCTGATTCACAGAGCATTTTCCAATGGGGTTTTGCCATTTTAAAGCACTTCTGTAAATTAGGCCCTTAGTTGGGTTTTATATTCAAAGATGTATTCCTCCTAGAAGTGTCTTGAACGACATGGTAGTGCTTGATATCCCTGTTGTGCTTCAAATATGTATCATGTTTGAAGTGATTGCATTGTAAACTGTTCATCCTTCCCATGTTATTGTTAGATTTCAAACAAAGATGTCAAATCTGCCTAAAAAAAATCATTAGTGCAAGGTGTGAGAGGCAAAGTTATGTATTTACCTCTCAATGTGGAAGAAAATGTGAACACTCTAGAAGTGAAGCGTGATATTACAGATTCTTTGTTTGTTTTAGTAAGTGATAGTGCCACTAAATAAAAGAGCATCTGGCAACAGCATATAGATATCATAAAGGTGAAAAACGCACTGGCGTTTCTTTTGGAGCACAATAATTTATTCAAAGGCAGTCTGACTGTACCACACTTGTCTTTGCTTGATGTTGCATCAACAACGAAAAGCTGTTAAGGTCAGTTCCAACGTCTATCTGTTGCAGAAGGGAATAGTTTGTATGAACATTACACTATTCATCATGTAAACTCACGTGAAGTCATGGGTGACAGTTTAGCATTGCATCAAATGAAAGCAACAAAAGGTGCACCAATCAGTGTCTGGGAACAGATATTAGACGCTTGTTGTTTCCCTATGCTTTTAGACTGATATAGGAAGTAGATTGGATGATCGGAAGGTTTGAATCTCTTCTTCAGAATATGGTTGTACAAGAATGTATTCTAAAGATTCCCGATTCTGCAGCAATGTTGAAAATATTTTTCACTTATTGGTCCTCATCACACGTTGGGTGGTATCTGGGCATTATTAATGTTGAGCATTATTAGCGGTAACGCTGGGATTAGTTGCACAGAAACTGCCATATCACGAGTCGGCGGACACGGGCACAAGTTCCAGCCGTTAACACTAATAACGCTCAGCACGAATAAGCTAACGCCCGAAATCCCAGCCTAAATATTGTCACCCACACCGGCATCATGCGTTAACAGCACACAGTAATAGAGCACAGTAATAGCACGCAAGAAATGCATCACTGCAGGAACGGAAAACACTATGGTGGCCATTTTGTAAATTACAATCCATCAAAAATTGGAGCCATCCAGAGAAACTGAACCATAAATATGTCACAGGAGCATACAAGGGCCAAGTCAGTCCAGGATTGGTTACGCAAACCGAAATTTAGTGAGTCTGAGCTCAATGTCCTTGTGGAGGAGGTGATAGCCCTTTATGAGGAGCTGTATGGGGCACAACAAAAAAAAAACAACCTCAAAGTGATGCAACAACATCTGGGCTGACATCAGCAAGGTGTCTGCAGTCGTCCGTGTCCCCATGGATGGGGAAGATTGCAGGAAGCACTACAATGACCTGCCGATCTTGCTCAGGGGCATCTTAGTCCAGCTCTGGACTGACAGCATGACAACCGGAGGATGATCTCCACCACCACCAACAGAGCTCATGCCATAGGATGAACGGTGCAGCACTATCATCGACATGGTAGGGATAGAGGGGGTCAGAGGAGAGGAGGCAGACGCTGCCACCCACTCAGGAGGCCAAAGGTGAGTAATCCCCAATACCAAATGTAATGCGAACAGCCCACTACATCATCACCCAGTGTGTACATCTATGAGCCGGGCCTTGTGAGTGGGTGCTGTGTGTGGGAGCCACCACAGGCATCCACAGCAGCACACATGTGCCAGTGCACCTAGGCCACCCCTGTGAGCCAGAGCTATGGGGAGGGTAGTCAAGGGACACATCCAAGTGTCATGCAACACACAGTCATGGCGTGGGCACAGCAGCGCACCAATGCCAGCTGGCCATGCAAACCAGATGCTTACCAGACAAGTGCCCATGCCACCAATGAACCCCTGCCATGCCACTACCAGGAAGCCACATTCTCAAGTGTGTCCCCCTCCCACACCATGCACCATATATACCAACCCACTGAAAAATGCAAGCAGGCCAGACCTGCGCATGAGTATAAACCGACCGTGCACCCCTCCTGTCAGCGAATGTGACCTGATGCCATCCCCTATTTCCCCTACAGGCATGCAGGCATCACCTGAGGTGTCCAGGGAGGATGAGGTAGTGGGGCCATCCCATTGAGTGCCCACCCTAACGTCCACCACTACCAGCACCCACGAAGGGGCCGACAGGGCACACCAAGGGGCAAAAACCACTCCACCACTCCACACGGCAGCAGTGCCATGCCACCACCAAGGGCCAAACACTCCAGGGCCAAGGTAACACTAACGGCTGAACCCTCCAGGGCCACGCCAACAGCAATGCCCCAGCCCTCCAGGACCACACAAACACTGAGGTCACAACCCACCATGCCCAACCAAGAGAAGGCTGTTAAAGCGGCCCTAATATCAACAGCACAGGAGGAGGGAGGGGCAAGCAGTGATGACCAGCAGGCAGCTGCGGCCCCCACACCTAAACAGGTGAAAGTGCCTGAAATCAGAAAACCAGCAGAGAGGCATGACCTTGTGGAGGTGCACAGCCGAAGGCCACATTCCAGGAGACACCATTGTTACGCTTACACCCTGGCGGCTGACAAGGACACACTCTCATATGGTAGCCAGTTATAATGTCGAAAATAAAATGTAGAAAAAAATTATCTCGAAAAAAAAACATTTCGAAAAAATAATTAGCATGTGTTTTTTTATTTGTATGTTATTTTTGGGTTTAGGTAGTAAAAAAAAACGGGGGGCTGGAGGGGAACCCCCCTATTAATTTTTAAAAAAAAAAACACATTCACATTCTTTTTTTTCAAGATAATTTTTTTCGATATTTTTAAATTCGAAATATTCACTACAAACCCTCTCATATGCCTCATCATCAGGCACTCCCACCAGACATTACAGCCCCCCCACCCAGGTGCTACAGCCCAAACAGGTGCTACATCCCCGCCCAGGCAGGACAGCCCCTTCAGACAGGACAGCCCTCCCAGGCATTGCAGCCCCACTGCAACAACCCCTACTGGTCCCATGGCTGCAGTGATAGAGGCACGTCAGCTGAGGATTTGGGGCCTTGTCATATGACATATCGGCACATGAGGACCATCAGCCATGCCATAAGGGTTGCTAGAAAGACCATGGCCAGGGAGACAATGCCTGCACAAGGATGTTGGTGGAGGCATGTACGACATCCCCCACAGGGTTCGGGTAGAGGGTAAGGGAGCTATGCGAGGTGCTCTCTGCATTCGCAGAACAAATGCAGAAAACCAGCAACCTCCTCTGGCAGCAAATACTAATCTACCTCCACCACCCCCACCAAGGAGTCCCAACAGGGAACCCCACGAATCCAGTGCACATGGGAATCGTCTACACAGCCAGTTATTGAACTGTGCACTGTCAGCCTGAGGAGCCATCACATGGACACATGTTTGGGTGTGGGGCGTGGGACTGTGTGCAAGGTAGTTGGTGGTGGGGTGGGTTTAGTTTCACATACATTAAAGCCCATTTAAAACAGTCAAAATGCAAGGACAACCATGATTGTGTACTAGTGCTCTTTATTCAAAATGTGCAGGTTGTGTTATGTGTCCAGTCACAATGCTTTGTCCGGGGCATACATGAGGGCCCCTCCAGTGCAGTCCAGACACCTGAATCGTGCCTTCAAAAGTCCAAAAGCATGTTCAATGCAGATGCATGTCTGGTTGTGGGCATGGTTGTAGGCATGGTCATGTGGTGTTCTAGGGTCATACACAGGGGTCATCATCCAGGTGAGCTGCTGGTATCCTGAGTCACCTGCATGGGATGGGATGATACTATCAGGCATTTGTACCATCCGTGGGTCTCCAGATTCAGTTTATTCAGCCATAACACACCGTAGACATTCCTGTGAGCAGGAGGGACATGCAATGTGTGATGGGTGTCCATCCTTTCAATTTCATTCCATGCATTATTTGTCCTGTACATGCACCCTGTGTTGTTGAGGTGTATGTCCGGTGGTGGATGACAGTTGACTTCACATGGGATGGCTACTGTGGCACTGGTGGACATGGCACTAAAGGTAAAGGGGTGCATGGGCCATTTGTACTCATGAATGGGCATGCACTCTGTAACGCTCACCTGGTATCCACGGGGGCGCTGCTCAGCCTGTCTGGACCTCCCATGACCTTGAACCCTTCCCTGGAATCTGTTCGGCTGGAGACTGGGCCTGAAACACAGGATTTCTGGATTTAAACTCTGTTGTCTCTGGGTGCTTAAACCCCTCTTCCCTTGGGGATCAAACCTTCCCCTATGTCCTCTCCTCACCTTGTTTTCAGGTGTTGTGTGCTCTCCGTCCTGCTCCTTCGGTGCAGGGGTGCATTGGTCGATATGGCCCCTATGCAACCTAGTTGCTTCACTGGTGCGCCCCAATTGGGCCTGACAAGGTAGGTTTGATGATTCGTATTGAATTGTCCTCTTCTTGGCTCTTGCCCCCTTTATAACGTTTCCTTTTTCCTTAGGTGTTGGCGAAGTCAGAGATGGTGCCGAGTGGCTTAAGGGAGCCGACCACTAAGCGTGAGCGAAAGCGTGATACGCTGCACTGTTCGCTTTTTCTTGTGCTGATCAATGTCTCTCTCTGTCCTCTACAGGCGCTGCAATGTCCCAGCATGGCTGACGGCTGAGAGAATAAGGTGTTGTGAGTAAGCGCGATAAGCGGCACCTTCTTGTCCTTAATGTGCTAACCTGTCTTGTTATTTCCCTTTGCAGGTCGATGGCATGCTCCAGAACTGAAGTTACCCTGAGTGGTTCGAGACCAGGTAAGCATTTGACTCTTCTTGCTGTTTTCGGGTGAGAGGGACACACGTATGTGTATTCATGTCTTTTCCTTTGGTTCGCTTCTTCTAGGATGCGGTGTGCCGAGATGGAGATGACACCGCCGTAAGTGCTGCCCACAGGACTGGAGGAGCGATGGATGGAAGCAGGATACTCCCCAAGGTAAGTATACTATTAACGCTGTTCTTGTTCTTGCAGGTGTGCGGATGCGGAGGAAAAGGCAAAGGCCTTCAGGAGACCAAATCGAACACAGTGAGTGTCACGCTGCAGGTGCAGGGTAACGCAAATTGTGTTCCTCTGCCTGGGCGTGGTTTAAATAGCCTCCAGGTACCCCAGGTATCCCTGGGTTGAACCACACCCAAAAAGCTAGACCGCATAGAATCTGTTTGTAGAACTGAGTTATGTGGGGGCATCCATGTTGCCCACAGTACATTACACAGTCCAATGCCAGGTTGTCCTCAGAGTTATGAATGAGCCTGGCACCAAAGGTGCCACGTCTGACTCCACGTGGGTCTCAGATAAGACGGAGAGGTCTTCAAGGTCCATGTGGGTGATCGAGGCCTGGCTCCAGTATGTTGTCTAAGGGGTTTGGGGGCAGGGACCATGACAGCACTCCCCCCTAAGGCCCCTCTCATGGTGGTTCTTCTGTCTGGCCCTGGTTTGGTTGGTTTTGATGGAATATTTTGAGCAAACAAGGTGTATGGATGTACTTGCAGGGTTCCCATGTTCTGTCTTGCGGGACATACCCTTTCCAGTCCACTAGATAGTATAGATTAGATCTGACATATTTTGAGTCTAGAATGTCTTTGGGCCTCATTACGACCCTGGCGCTAATGGGTTAACGGCGCCGTAAAAGGCTGCGGCGCCATTAACCGATTGGCGCCTTATTATGAGGTTCCTTTGCGGGAACCGACCTGAACGGCTGGTCTAGACCAGCTGTTAAAGTAGGGACCCGCAAAGGGACCTTGGTGCTAAGTACGGTACCGCAATTTGCAGTACCGTACTTAGCGCCTTCCCCAGTCCCATTGAGCCCTATGGGGCAAAAATGGGAATGGGGAAGGGCCAATGTTCAATGGGGAATTACCGCCCCGCCAACCTTGTAATGGGGTGGTAATTCCCCAATGAACATTGGCGGACTCTTTACGCGCCATGGTTTAGCGCCAGTATCGTAATTAGGGCCTTTGACCTCAAATTCTGGTTCCCCATTGATTACTACTGGCTTCGGTGGTGTTGTAACACAGGTTCCAGGTTGAACAGGTTTCAGGAGATATACGTGGAACACAGGATGAATTTGCATGTTGGATCGTAAGGCTAGTTTGAATGCTACTGGATTTATCACAGACGTTATGGCAAATGGACCTAGGTACCTTGGGCGGAATGTCCGGGTTCCCTTAATGGGCACATGTTTCTATGCCAACCAGACTTTGTCTCCAACCTGGTAATTGGGGGCCTTTGCTTGGCGCTGGTCAGCAAATTTCTTTTGACGATATTTAGCTTGGAGTAAATGTTTGACTGCCCTTTTAAAGGATTGAGAAATGGTTGTGTGCAAGGTTTTAATTGCTGGCATTTCCTGGGTCGTAGGGGCATCTAACTCCGAAGTGCGTGGATGCCTGCCATATATGGTATATAAGGGAGTTTGCCCAGTGCTGGGGTGTAGAGAATAATTGTAGGCATATTCAGCTATCCATAACAGATCTGTCCAACTTCCTTCTGCTTGATGTAGCATACAGCGGAGGTACTGCTCGAGCGTTTGATTTGTTCTCTCTGTTTGTCCATCCGTTTGGGGATGGTGACTGGTGGATAACCAGATGTCAATTTGGGCCATAGAACAGCACTTCCTCCAGAAGTTGGACACAAATTGAGTACCTTGATCCGAGACTAGTACTGAAGGGAATCCATGGAGCCGTACGATGCGTTCTAGAAACACTTTGGCCAAAGTGAATGCGTTTGGGAGACCCTTAAGAGGAATGAAGTGTGCCATTTTGGAAAACAGGTCCACAACCACTAGAATGGTGTTAAACCCTTAACTGGGTGGTAAGTAGGTAATAAAGTCGAGAGACAGCGTATGCCTGGGCACTGGTGGAATATCCAATGGTTGAAGGAGTCCAGCTGGTTTCTGTTTTGATGATTTATTTTGTGCACACACTCCACAGGATAGGATGAATTGGATAATGTCCTTGCGTCACATGGTCCACCAGTAACTCTGCTTTACCTTGGCTAGGGTTTTTGCAATTCCAGGATGACCATTGATTAAGGATTTGTGATAACCGGACATGACTTGTTCTCGTAGTTCTTTGTTCAGCAAAAATAAACGGTTCCTGAAAGAGGGTAGCTGGTCCTTAATTGTGTGATGTTCACCTTGTGTACTCCATTCTCGCAACTGCTCTGGACTCATCAAGCTTCGGATTTCATCATGTAACTCACTCTGGGTCATGGTTGTTGTGATTCCTAGGAGTTTGTCACTTGGAATAATGGCTATTGGGTCGGGAACCTTGTATCCTTGTTCATCAATACCCATACAGGAAAGAGCGTCTGCTTTTCCATTTTTCACTCCCGGGCGAAACGTGATCACGTAATCATATTCAGCAAAGAGAAGGGCCCAGCATAGTTGCCACGAAGATTGAGCCTTTGCTGTTTTGAGGTATTAGAGATTTCAATGATCAGTTATTACAGTGATCGTGTGTCTGGCCTCTAGGAGATAATGTTGCCAGGCCTTAAAGGCTGACTTGATGGCTGGAAGTTCTTTGTCTGTGATAGCGTAATTAAGCGCGGGTGGTGTGAATTTACACGACCAGAAGGCGACAGGGTGTAATTGACCTGTTTCTGGGTCCTTTTGTGAGAGGACAGCTCCCATTGCCATACTTAAGGAGTCTGCCTCCACAACTTAGGGGAGCTCTGGGCGAGGATGCCGTAGAATCGGGGCAGAAATGAACCTCCTCTTGAGTTCCTGGAAAGCTTTTTCTGCTTCTTCTGTCCAGAGAAACTTCTTATTGCATTTCTTTAGCAATGATGTGATTGGATGCACTATTTGGAGAGCTCCCGGGATGAATCGGTGGTAGAAGTTTGCAAAACCCAAAATGCTCTGGACTCCCTTGAACGTATTTGGCGATGGTCAATATAGGATAGTATCTACCTTGTGCACATCCATTCAAATTCCTTTTGGGGTGAGGACGAAACCTAGAAATTCCACCTCAGAGACATGAAATGAGCATTTTTCAAGTTTGGCATAGAGCTGGTGTTGGCAGAGTTTTACCAATACAGATCGAACATGCTTGACATGGTCTTGTTTTGATGCAGAATATACCAGGATATTGTCAATGTACACAAGGGCACAGATGTCGATTAGCTCTCTTAAAACATTGTTCATGAAGTATTGATATGCAGCTGGAGCGTTGCAAAGGCCAAAGAGCATTATTTGATATTTGTACAGGCCATATTTGGTACGAAAGGTGGTTTTCCATTCGTCCCCCTTTTTCACTCGAATGAGGTGGTACGCTCCTCTAAGGTCTACATTTGTGTAGATTTGGGCATCTTTGACTTAATCAAGCTGTTTGGGGATGAGTGGTAGAGGGTAGCAATTTTTCACAGTGATCTGGTTTAGTGTGCGATAGTCGATGCACGTCCTCAGGTCCCCTTCCTTCTTCAGCACGAAGAATAGGGGAGAGGCTGCTGGAGACTTTGAAGGGCGGATGATTCCGTTTGCCAGGTATTGGTCTAAGTAGGACTTTAAATGCTGGTTTTCTGGTTCGGTGAGTGCGTAGATTTGCCTACAAGGGATCTGTGCGCCGGGTATCAGGTTGATCTGGCAATCGTATGGTCTGTGTGGTGGTAAGGTATTAGCTTGCTCTTTCTGAAATACATCTTGAAAGTCCTGGTATTCATTTGGTAAGGTACTCGTTCCCTCCAGAGTTGTTGTCACTGTCCCATGAGTAGGATTTCTAGTAGTACACTTGACTTTTCACCTAGGCGATAACAAATGTGAGCACAACTTTTGGGAAAGGCCAACTTTTTTGCATGCCAATCTATTCGAGGATTGTGAGCTACCAACCACAGCATTCCTAAAATCAACCGAAACTGGGGCGCCTTGATGAGGTCAAAAGCTATAGATTCCCAGTGTCCATCCTGGCACAGAAGGGTTAACACTGCAGTGCATTGGGATACTGGACCAGAAGCTATTTCCGTGCAATCAAGAGTGGTGACAGTGTCTGTGGTTTATTTAGGGCATAATGGAAGCCCCATCTTTGCTGCGAGATCTTGGTCCATATAGTTCCCAACTGCTCCACTGTCTATGTATGCTTTTATTGCGTGCATCCGAGATGGTTGTTGGTGGTTGATCAAGATCACAGACAAAGCAAAATGGGAGGTCTGTAATTCACTTTCTTCTTCCGACAAGTGGACCCCTATACTTGCCGGGCTTGGTAGTTTTCAGATTCTTGATTGGTATCGTCTTTGTCCGTGGCCCCTACGATTCTCTTTGGTGCTTTCACTGTACACTCTTTAAGGAAATGGCCTGACTTTCCACAGTACAAACATAACTGCAGCTGTCTTCTCTTGTCCCTTTCAAGCTTAGTCAAAGGGGACCTGACCCCTACGATTTGCATTGGTTCCCCTGAACTTTCTGTTGTTCGAGAAACATTGTCCTTTGAACGTACATACATAGGGCGAGGGTCCAGTCTGATTCGATCTGCTCTTCTGTCTTGCAACCTATGATCTAATTGAACAACAAGGTTAATAAATTCTGCACAGTCTTTCGGGGGGTCCACCACTTGTACGAGAACATCTTTTAGCTCCCCTCGTAGGCCCGATGAAATAACGTGGTTCTTTTGTCCTCTGGCCATCCTGCTTCAACCACAAGCCTATTGAAGGGGGCTATGTAAGTTAGTAAGTCTGATTCGATCTGCTCTTCTGTCTTGCAACCTATGATCTAATTGAACAACAAGGTTAATAAATTCTGCACAGTCTTTCGGGGGGTCCACCACTTGTACGAGAACATCTTTTAGCTCCCCTCGTAGGCCCGATGAAATAACGTGGTTCTTTTGTCCTCTGGCCATCCTGCTTCAACCACAAGCCTATTGAAGGGGGCTATGTATGTTAGTAAGTCTTGGTTTCCTTGACAAAGGGACAAAAGTTTGTTGTCTAATGCCTGTCCATGAGTTTGATGAGCGAAGAGTTTTTGCATCTCCTGCTGGAAACCCCTGAAGTCATGTAGCAAAGTGTCATCTTGATTGACAAAGGGTACAGACCAGTCTGCAGCACTGCCGCTCAGATACGATAGCACTAAAGCTACCCGTGATTGGTCATTCGGAAAGGCCCCTGGCCTACAAAAGAAATGCAGATGGCATTGGATCATAAATGTTGCATATTTCTTGGGATCTCCCGTGAATCCTTCAGGCGGGGCCAAAGGAACTGTCCCTGGAAGGGTGATCTGAACAGGGTTGGCTGATAGTACTGCATTGAAGACACGTTACCAGGTAAAGGTGCATGTCCCGCCTGTGACTGGAGAAGTTGCCGGCTTAAGATATCAGTGTGCTCTTCAGCAACTATCAACTCTCTCCTCAGGGTATTGGTCTCCTGCCTGGCTGCATGTACTTTGGCATGGAACTGCCCCAACATTTGGGCTAACTGGTTGGTTTCTGACATTTTCATGACATCCAGGTGGATTATGGTGTGAGGCTCCACAACGCCATTCAGCCTGTCTGGACCTCCCATGACCTTGAACCCTTCCCTGGAATCTGTTCGGCTGGAGACTGGGCCTGAAACACAAGATTTCCGGATTTAAACTATGTTGTCTCTGGATGCTTAACCCCCTCTTCCCTTGGGGAACAAACCTCCCCTATGGTGTTGTGTGCTCTACGTCCTGCTCCTTCGGTGGAGGGGTGCGTCGGTCGATGTGGGTGCTATGCAACCTAGTTGCTTCACTGGTGCGGCCCAATTGGGTCTGACAAGGTGGGTTTGATGATTCGTATTGAATTGTCCTCTTCTTGTCTCTTGCCCCCTTTATAACTTTTCCTTTCTCCTTAGGTGTTGGCGTAGTCGGAGATGCTGTCCAGCAGCTTAAGGGAGCTGACTGCTAAGCGGTGAGTGAAAGTGCGCTGCGCTGCGCTGTTCGCTTTTTCTTGTGCTGATCAATGTCTCTCTCTGTCCCCTACAGCCGCTGCAATGTCCCAGCGTGGCTGCTGGCTGAGAGAATAAGGTGCGGTGAGTAAGCGCGATATGCGGCACCTTCTTGTCCTTAACGTGCTAACCTGTCTTGTCTTTTCCCTTTGCAGGTCAGTGGTGTGCTCCGGAACTGAAGTTACCCTGAGCGGCTCGAGTCCAGGTAAGCGTTTGACTCTTCTTGCTGTTTTCGGGTGAGAGGGACACGCGTATGCGTATTAATGTCTTTTCCTTTCGTTCGCTTCTTCTAGGATGCGGCGTGCCGAGATGGAGATGACACCGCCGTAAATGCTGCCCACAGGACTGGAGGAGTGATGGATGGAAGTAGGATACTCCCCAAGGTAAGTATACTATTAACGCTGTTCTTGTTCTTGCAGATACGCTGATGCGGAGGAAAAGGCAAAGGCCTTCAGGAGACCGAATCGAACACGGTGAGTGTCACGCTGCAGGTGCAGGGTAACGCAAGTGTGTTCCTCTGCCCGGGCGTGGTTTAAATAGCCTCCAGGTATCCCAGGTATCCCTGGGTTGAACCACACCCAAAAAGCTAGTCGGTATAGAATCAGTTTGTAGACTGAGTTACGTGGGGGCATCCATGTTGCCCACAGTACATTACAGAGTCCAATGCCAAGTTGTTCACAGGGTTATGAATGAGCCTGGTGCCACAGGTGCCAGGTCTGACTCCAAGTGGGTCTCAGATAAGACGGAGAGGTCTTCAAGGTCCATGTGGGTGATCGAGGCCTGGCTCCAGTATGTTGTCTCAGGGAGTTGGGGGCAGGGATCATGACACCCTCACAGTTTGTACCTATAAATGGGTGTAGGAATATCCCCTTCTGTTAAAGTGCACGGGACAGTGGGAACCGTGTGCCCCTGGTTCCACCTGCAACACTCTTTGGACAATGGCTGGGCCAGTGGTGCATGGAGTTGGTTGATGGTAAATGTTAATTGCACCAACAATTTGGTTAACAGTTGACACATGTTTTAATGCTCTAATGGAATACTCTGTGATTTTCATGTACATGTTTACTCCTCGATATTAAATTAACACAGTACTTTAGGGAATCAGGAGGGGTATCCTCTCACTTCAGAATCCTATCTGTGGCCCTGGGTGGACATGCTGTAGGGTGCATTCTGGTCATTGTGATCAGATGTGGAGTGTGTTTGCAGTGATGTGTGTCTATCACCATGTATGGGTCCAGGTGTGGTAGCCATGTGCAGGCACCGATACATGCCCCCTGTTAATGGTGAAGGTGCTGCAGAGGTGCTGATGGTGCCTCCTCTTGCCATGCAATGCTTCCTATGGTGGTAAGCCCCCTGTTTTACGTCAGCTTAAACATGCATTTTTATCAGGGTTTGTACTCACCCACTACCGAGGTCCATTGTCCCCTTTGCCTCTCCATGTAAGCCGGAAGTTTGCTGATAGCATAGCACCATGGATTTGTGGGTGTATCCAGGGTAGTGGGCACAGCAGTGTCTGATGTTCATGTCAGGCCCACAGGTCATCTGCACATTCAATAAATGGTAGTGCTTATGGTTCAGAAAGACTGCCTCATGGTCCTGGGGTGCAACCAATGAAACATGGGTGCAGGTGATGGCTGCATTGACATTGGGCACTTGTGCTTTGGCATATAACTGTGCCTTGAGGTCATTCACCTGTGCCTGGGTGGTAGGCAGTGCCATGTGCAGGTTTACATGATGCAGCAAGGCATCCAGCACCTGGCCCAGGATTGCACTGAATGTCGACTGGGTCATGCCATGCATCATGGTTACAGACTGCTGGAAGGTGCCCATCCTCAGGAACTGCAGGACTGCCACAAGCCTAACCATTGAAGGCACCACTGTGCGGATGGCAATCCTGCTCTCAATATCTTTTGTATTGTGCCCAGCAGCTTTGTGATGGTCACCTGATCCAGCCAGTTCTCAGTTACTATCTAGATGTCACTGAGGGCCCAGGGTTATAGCCTGACACTGGGGATGGGTGAATGCCTTCTGAGGTTGGTCTCCTTCTCCTCCTCCTCTATCCATGTTGCATGACAGCAATGTCTGCAAAAGCTGTTTGTGGGCGGTGGCAGTTTAAAAGTGCTTTTCTAGCAAATCTAGGATGTTTCAAGTGGAAACGTTGGACTGGCACAGCTCCGAGACCCATTCTAACTTCATCTGGAAACGTTACAACTTTTCATGGCCTATTTTCAACTCTGTAGTCTGCGACAGTATGACTCTCTGTGGACAGTTCCTCTAAAGGAACCCACCCATTACTTTTCCTCATTCTTAATCTGGCCATCCAGGAGAGAGCACCTGCTTCACTGCTGTGTACATTTCCTTTGTCTTTACTCTTGTCTATTGCAGAAGTTGTTCTTGGAGACAATGGCATCTCTTATGGCCATTGCTTCTTCCCAGCCACCCCCACCATCACCACCACCACCATCATCTTCTGTACGGCCTGGAAAGTGGAACAGGCACAGTGATACATAAGAGGAGAATCAAGAGGAAGAAGATGATGAAGTGGAGGAAGTCCCTTTCAGCAGTACTTGGAGTTAGTCCTGGGTGTGGCAATTTTTCATGACCATTGGAAATGTCCCACTGGCTTATGCAAGCAAGGTTTGATGCACTGATTGCAAAGTTGTACTCAGTCAGAGGAAACCTGGCTTGTTTTTCTACGAGACTACTTCCATGAGGCACCACACCGAATTGACTCAGCCGACTGCTTGGTGATTTCCTCCACCCCATCATCTTCATCGGCTCCTGTCACCACAAAGGATACTCCCTTGGGGCAGAGGATCTCAGCAGCGGATTCACAGGCCATACAGAATGATGTTGACCCTTACATTTTGAGGATCAGAGTGCTCTGTATGTACTATGAAGTACCGATCTATAGAGGAGTACAGTTTCTGAGTGCTTTTGAGGCTGCAGTCAAGGAGCATGAGAAACACTGTCACCTACTTGATTAAGGCCCGCCCAACAACTTCACCTGCCTCTTTATCCCTGTAGTTGTTGTCGCTTCCCTCCCCTACCTTGCCTCTCCTGAAAAAAAGCCAAAAGATACAAAATTCCAAAAAACACAAAAGAAGTTCCTTTGCAAGCCAGTAAAAAATAGAAGTGAGAAAAAAAGTCAGAGGCCCCTGTGCAGTCTGCACAGTCTGTGGACAGCAAGGTAGTCCACAGACTGCTAAAGAATTCGAGCAACGGGGCAGGACAATTGAAATCATTTGAATTGTTTTGCGTTCAAAAAGGGTGGCTCTATTTTCATTTCTTTGGCTTTACAAACTGAACTAAGAAAACATTTAACTGAATTTAATTAAGCATTTTGAAGGTTTTGAAGGTTTTCCCAAAATAACTGATTACACTCATCAGTTAGATGGACTCCATATCGTGTAAAAATGTTGGCCCTATCAAATTGTTCTCATTATGAAACAATGACATGTCACCATCTCAAATAAAGTCACACACAGCTTTATTAACATTTTGCCTCCCTTTTTTAATTTGTGGACCAAATGAACTCACACACATCCACATCTATCTCTGGGCAATGTGTGAAAAAATAATTTTCAAATTAGGGAACATTTCCTTCAACTTCCCCAATGTTTCCTTCATTGCCACTGCAATAAAATTCCAGTCATGTTCCCCAACTACCGCGGTGTCCAGGGCCATCACAGTTACTACAAGGGGTTGTGGGAAAATTTAACACAATTTAAGCTATTTATTTTTTTGTGGTGGCTCTGAAAAGAACCTTTTTTTGGGGGTTGTTAACAAACACATTTTTACCTTTTTTTGCTTTTGTATACATAAGTACTCTGCACTCTACATCTTCCTTTACAAATTTCTTAAAGGAACAATTTCAATGCATTTCTAACACTGTAAAGGAAGATTGCATTTCTGACATCTGTGAAGTGAACTCCATCTTGACAAAACGATTCACACCATCAGAACTTATATTATCATTCTCGAAAGTGATTCCTGCAGCATATAAAAAAGCAGATACAGCTTTATTGACAAACTGCCTTGATTCTTCAATTTGTGTACTGAAAATATTTGTTAGACATCTCCATATTTGCCTCTGATTTGTTTCCGAAATATACAATCTTAGCTGTAGGAAACAGTTGCATTAGGCTTTTAAAGAAATACTTCTGGGCAACCTGTCAAAGACACTGGAGTCACAAACCCCAAACTGTCCCCTCCACAATGCACAATCACAATGTTTGGAGATTTAAAGTGAGCCATACTCTCACAGAATGAAAAGCTTGCCCAGTTTATGACACAAACTACATGATATAAAACCTCCACTTCTGCCAATCCAATATTTCTAAGGATGCCAGGATTTTCACCATTCAACTTCAATGACTGAATTGAAGAATCCCCCCAAATCCACACAGTATGCCTTCTCTAACACATAGCCATTGTCACTGCTTTCACACTTCCTGCAAACAAAACTCCTGCTTACCTCTGTTCCTGTACACTACACCCACCAAACCTGAATGGCCAATCCCCACAGTCCCCTTCCCATGCCAGCGATCCACAAAAGACCCAGATGTGGCATGTGTCATCCACACACTACCATACACTGAGGAGTTGGATGTAAAGGTGAGAGGGAAGGTAGTGTGAGCGCCCTTACTATATTCTGAGAGTTCCCCAGTCAATTTACTGGATGTGGACCTGCTCAGTAAGTTGAACATGACTATAATCTTTACGGAACATGGAGTAGTATGATCCATGCCTGAGATGTATGCTATAAGGGCGATATTGATAATAGACACAATGACAAGGGAGGTGGTATTCAGTGGGATTCCCTTAGACACAGACATGTTTATCTATGGTATTACGGTCCTTGTGAAGGTGGTGCCCCAGATTGCCAAGTAGTGCTGATGAGTTCCCACTGATTTTATTTTTCACCCAGCTGTGTCACTCAAGGTGTTGGCAGGAACAATATTGTCACTGGACCTGCAGGGATCGTTGGTTTCATATAGAATGGTGGATAGAGCACAGTGCTCTGTTTATACCCAAAAGTGCAGCCAAAGGAGGTGATGGATGATAAACTGTTTGAGATTAACGACAAAGAGGGGGAAATAATACTGAAGATTTGCATTCCATGTTACATAATGATACACTATCAAAGAGTGCAGTGTCCTTTAATGACAACAGTAACTCCATCCCCATTTTTGATGAATATTTACAGCACATGCCTTCACAGTTGTGGAATATGAATCCACATGATGTAGGGTTATTGAAAGATGTCACACCCATGAGTATAACCCTGAAGCCAGGTGCGGTGCTGCCCAGGTTAAGACAATATTCACTGTTGAGAGAGGCGGAGGAGGGCCTTCAAAAACAATACAGGCCCTATTGGACCAGGGGATTATCGTACCATCTTACTCCCCACGCAATACGGAAATATATTTGGTTAAAAAATCAACTGGGGGCAATTGGAGAATGATCCAGGACATGTGCCCCCTAAATGATGTGGTGCAGAAAGAGTTTACAGAAGTCCCAAATCCTGTGACAGTTATATGACGATTCCCAAAGAAGGCACATATTTTACTGTAGCGTTGAGGTACCTCACAGCATGTACTCAGGGCCAGATGAGGTTTGAACACACTAGATTACTTCAGGGGTACTGTGGGAGCATGAGCATATTTAACAGAATACTGCTTGCTGATCTAGGGAATATTCAGGTGCCTAGTATGATTATCCAGTACGTGGACGATATGCTAGTGTGTAGTGACAGCCGAAGGGACTACATTGCACTCCTACAATTTCTGGCCTGTAAGGGGTACATGGTTGACAAGGCTAAATTGCAATATTGCCAACAGGAAGTAATATATTTGGGGCAGTTCAGATAAATGAGTGGGACGAGGATATTACCCAACAGGGCAGCGTCTGTATGCACCACCCGAAGACCTGCTTCAGTTAATGAGATTCAGAGGTTTTGGGGCCTATGTAATTACTGTAGGGCCAGGATTTTAGATTATGTGACATACACAAGACCACTCGTTCAGGCCATTAGGGAAGCAAAAAAATACGAAGGACCACAAGTTACAGTGAACGATAGAAATGATTAGACAGTTTTACAATTTAAAGGAAGTGATTAGTGCAGCACCCGTACTTGGCACTCCGGATTACACACAGGAATTAATTCTGATGGTCAGCTCATGGCAGCAGTGTTGATGGAAAAAAGAATTATGGGCCACAAGCCATTGGCCTATTACAGTGGGACTCAGGATGCAGTGATGCAAGGGCAGTTTGCGTGTGAACAAGCATTGGCAGCTGCTACCTTTCCTATTGAGAAAAGTTCTACGATCGTATTGGGGTGTTCAGTAATGTTGTATGTGGAACATTCTTTGTTATGAGATCATCATCGCTAAACCCCATATTCATGTGGTAAGGTGTTAGGAATCCTGCCAACTTTTTAACACCGATGCCTACTACAGAGGACCTGGCAGCGCATGATGGTGCCACACATGAGTGGGAGTCAGATGATACTTCCAAAGCAAGGCACTGTGCATTGACAGAAGGTGAGGTACATTTTATTGATGGGTCATCGACAATTGACCAGGAGAATGAGCAGAGACAGACAGGGGCAGCAGTGGTACGACTTGACAGAGGGGAAGACCAGATGGTGGTCATGAAAATGTTGCCTACACATTATTCTGCACAAGCGGCATAACTCATGGCACTCATCGAAGCACTGAGAGCATCACAATGGTGCCATGTCACAAAATATTCTGACTCTGCGTACGTTACAACAACGGTATATGCCAGTCTCTCCCGCAGGAAGAGGAGGAGGTTTTGGAGAGTGGATGGATCCCCGGTGAAGCATGTAGTGCTGCTAGATATGCTGATAGGAGCAGTATCACAGCCATCTGTTGTGGCGGCCATCAAGTGCATCAACCATACTCACAGGACAGACAGAATATCAAGGGGGAACACAGCTGCTGAAGCAGCAGCAAAAGTGGCGGCATATCTGCTAAATGAAATGCCCACAGAGTACATTGTGGCTGCCCCATCCAATGCCTTACACAGCATTGCCCATCTCCCCCATATTATCGAACTACAAGGACGGGCGCATGAGATTGAAAGGGAGTTTTGGTTACGTAAAGGTTGTAAGCAATCTCTGACAGTTTATTATGGAGGCAGGAGAGTTCCTGTAAGACAGTAATTCCCCAGTAGCATTTGAACAACTACACTACGCATCTCACAGTTTGAAGCAACACATAGCAGCAGACATGCTATATCACTGATTCACCCAAAACATCCAGGAAAGTGTTACAGAAATGGTTATACATTGTACCGGATGTCAAATTTGTAGTACAGGGATGACACTACGAATGTTACGGGGCACCTTGCCCCACCCTACTGGGCTGTTTTCGTGAATTACACATAGACTACGCTGATATTTGTGAGCATTGTAATGGATCCAGGTACCTCATTATGGTGGTCTGTCCTTTCTCAAGGTGGGTGGAAGCAGGGCCAGGTGCGCACCTAGATGCCAAGTATGCTGCAAGGTTTCTAGTGTGAGAAGTTTTCCCATGCTGGGATGTGTGTGTGAGGTTTTGAGGACAGATAATGGCACACATTTCTTCAATGCGTTGTTCCAGCACATTAGAGCACTACTTGGCATCAAGCATCAGATGTGTTCGATTTTTCACCCACAGGTCAATGGCGTTATGAAGAGAATAAGTGGCCTCCTTAAGAGCAAGTTATCCAACTGGTGTACCACATTGAAGAACAACTGAGTGTAGTTTGTCCATGGTCCTTTTCAGTTTATGCATGCAGCCAAGTAAGGATCATAATATATCACCTCATGAGGTGGTCACTGGCTTGTGTATGCAACTGCAAATGGTAGGCCCAGATTTTGTAAAATGCACTGAAGACCTGAGAAACATCAAGCATGTGGAGTTACCCTATCAGATGGTGAAGGGGCAGGAATATGTCAATAACAACAGGCAGGGCAGCATGCTACCTTGCTTGGAAGAAGAACTGGTAACATACAGCAAGGAAAAGATAGCAGGAGAAGTCAACTTCTGTGTGCAGATTTGGACATGGCATATCACAAAGCTGACGTGGATTGCAACGATGGAAAAGCCGGTGCAGGAGCACTAGGAAGAAGAATATAGACATTGTTTTCACAGTAAATGTACAGTCTTTGTCAGCACAGTACGGACATTGTAATAAAACTCTCTTGATCACAGATATGAAGAAAGGAACGGTGGTGCTGATGGATTATTAATGGATCTGATGGCCGACAAGCTTACTTGCACCTCCCAGAAACATTGAGGGGCTGTTGTTTGCTGGCCACATTGCATGCACTATTAGTAATCCCAGGAGAACTCCTGAAGGGGGTCGGGGGGCACTGCCTGCAGAGCGGCCAATGAGTTTCCTCACAGTACAAACTGAAGAAATGAGCTTGGTGCCCATGTAAGAGTCCAACATCTGGCTAGAAAAGGACAGTTCCAGCGACCACAGAGGATGGAAAGATCAAATTACATTTCTAAAGACTCTTCCACATTGCTTGCTGAAATACCAGAAGAATACAGGTGTTTCAGTTCAGCAGAAAAATGTTTCACCTCCTTATGATTGAGGGGAGTGCAGACTGCAGCTAATGCCAAATGGCGGCAAATAGTGAGGTGGGAACTGGTCCAGCTCCTGAATGACACAGAGAATGGGTTCAACGTGATCAAGGTTGAGTTGTGGGCATTAAGACATATGACAATGCAAAATCACTATGTGCTGAACATGTTAACAGCGATGGAGGGTGGGGTTTGCAAACAATTGGGCAATTCCTGTTGTACATTCGTGCCTCCAGAAGACAAGGATAATGCATCATTATCCCACATCATTGCAGCATTCCATGGCCTGGGTGCTCACGTGAAGAAGGAGGGAGCAATCGTGAAGATGTTAATGCCCTCCATTTTGTTCATCATGGTCATTTTCAACACTTGTCAGCTGGTTCTTCAATGCTGTGCCACTGTGGCACCTGATGCACCAAGAAGGATGGTATCAATTGGGGGTTCCAAAGCACCTTTCAAAACAAAAAACATTGAAGTACAAACCGATGTCCCAGAGGGTGGCCCGAAGAATGAATTTCAATTATAGTGTAACTACAAGGTGTAGCCCAAGGCACAGGCGGCATCTTTATTCTGCGTAGATATTAATGATTCTGGGTAGAAGAGAAGGCCTGCGCAGTAAATGCAGCATTACATGCATTAAGCCCAAATTCATGAGGTCACAGAAATCTCCAATCATGCCCGAGCTCTGATGAGGACAGATTGCACCCCTACCCGCCACACTGTCCAGTCATTGTTCTTGAAAGTGTTGCAAAGAAGTGTTTTTCACCCAAGATGTATGTGCCCTACAAGGCTGTGATCAGAGACTAGTGCCTGGTGTGCATGTTATCTCACACTGACCAAAGCATGACCCGGCCTATTCCCGGATGATCATGGGTTATAGACCATATAACTGACTAAACCCTAAGATCCCCAAATTCCCTGGAACCAGGTGACCTCTGTCCACCAGCCCCAAAGTATCAACTCCTGAAATGTTCAAAGTTGGTGGACAGGGTATATTGTTGAAGCAACAGTTGTGTGATTTATATTGCAAGGTGCTGAGAGGGATAAATTACAGTTCAAAATGAGGGCAGAGATCTTGAAGACGGATTGCCCAGAGGGAGGGAGGGAAATGTGTGTTAGAGTGCTCCGGAACCTCCTGAGTGTCCATTTTAAGACCTGGCAAGTGCACAGTATGAGTGATAAAAGAAGCTGTATGGTACGAGTATAACTAATTTGGTGTCTGACCTTCAACATGAGAAGACAATGGGCTCCGCAGCACCCACATGATGGAAGACGGACGGACTGTGTTGAGACCAATAAACTGCCATCCCATATGGCTAAAGGTGGTACCTGTAAAGCGTCCATCCAATCAGCCAAATAGGCTTTTACTTTATGTATTGTGTCACGTATGACAATGTTTTGCTTTATAAGATTCTGCCTGTACTCCATTTCGGCAGAACGTTCTTAGCAGCAGAGTTCTTTGCCGTCACTCTTATCTGCGTGAGAGATTAGACTTGTTATCCTTACAAGATCAACTTGGGCCTTTCTTAATAGCGGGTTGTATTCGCTCTGGTGTGAGTGTTCAGGGGCGTGCCTTTTTCTTTATGAAAGCCTAAAAGCGTAGCATTTTTTTCATAAAGAATTATGGACAGTGAACTTTAATAACCCTGACCTGGTACATGATGCAACATGGTATGACCTATCTATTTTTATGTTCTTTGTAACATTTATAATTCTATGATCCAATGCTAATAATTTTAATGTTATGTACATTATCATCAATGGTGTTATGTGTCATACATGATATTTAAAGCCTTGACAACGACCAGAGGTCCAAACACGTGTCGGCTGTTGTTCTTTTGGAGAATAAACAACATTATATCTCACTAGATTTGGACAATTGCAACGTCTGTTTGAAATATTCTTCGCATTGAAAGGATTGACCTTGAGTGCAAGCCACTCCCCCGAAGCTTAATCCTTAATTTTCACTGTTATACACAAACTTTGTGGGAAGTTTGAGGGAGTAGGATTTGTCTTGCTGCCAGGGCACTTGAATTAATTTTTAGGCTGGGTTTTTGTAATTAATCCAGAGTGGTCACCAGCGCACCAACAGGGGCCGATCCCACAATAACAATTTTCTGTCAACTTTAATAACTATATGTCATTGTAATGCATCATTATTACCTCACCTAATTTAGTATATAGTTCTGGATTCATTTTTTATCACCATTACTTCACAGCTTTCTGAAATTTGAGAACCATTTCATTTGACAAAAAGCACATTGCCCTTTGTGAGTATCCATTATCATTTTAGGATCAATCATGGTACCATCCATTTTTGGCAGTTTTGTTGCAGGTCATTATTTTCATCAATGGACCTCACACATTTACAGGCATGTCCTTACCTGCAGGCCATGCCTTATATACACATTTAGCTGGGTCATAACCATATTTTATTGGGGGGAAATATTTGTAGGCGCCATTGCTGGAGTGTGAACACATTAATTACGGTTTTGTAGGGTAGGTCCAAAATCAATTAACAGGGAAATTCACACGGCAAATAGGAGAGCATGACTTTGCGAGGATAACAAGATTTATTGCAAGAAAACCTGGACAGGGAGCTTAGGAAGCTCCTTGGAACTGAAAACTAAAACTCCCTCAGCTTACTCATATAAGTCACATTTTTTTAAAGTGTTAAACCCACAGAATTAACATCTCAGATAAAAAACATTTCCACGTTCCCCACTGGACAAATCCCTATACAACCCTAAACCTTTACATATATGTTGCTAACCCATACATAAAACACACCCCTAATATGATTTAATGTTGCAGTCATAGTACAACACTACAATATAATTGATCTCTGCTAATCAGATATTCTGTTACACAGATGGATCATCCGTGTTATTTGAAATACTTTGATCAGCTTGAGATGTGCATACTACTGGGACATCCCTTTCAGATTACAACGGTCTCTTCCTATAATCAAACAACTTGGCAGACCAAGACGGCTCATTAACCTTACATTTTATGTTTGTTGTCACACCTTGTACTACCCCCATCTTGAAACATCCTTCCTCCCTAGTACATTTTCCTTCCTTATCTTTCTGGGAATCAGATGGCTTTATAACAAAACAGCCATGTGCCACTCTAGTATTCCTATGTCTTAGCTGGTGCAACATCTGACAGCCATGCTCTATTCCCATAAGATGTGTTCCCATTCTATTCCCATCTGCTGTTGCTGGGGTGTCTTCCTTAAATCAGCCACTATCTACGTAGCGGTTTGCACTTCTGCTCACAACTGTGACTAGATAAACACTTGTGGAGGAAGGGAAAATACATTCTAATAAGCTGACCAAACTACAGGCTTCATTTCAACATTGTTGCTGCTCTTCCTTTCATCCAATTATTCTCACTAGATTGTGTTGATTCTAACTATAAAATGTCACATGTGCGTGTGCAAAACTACCAAGGTGAACAATGAAAATACTGACACTACCTCTCTGCTTATAGAGTTTGTGCAGTCTGAGACTCTTGACTCTGTATGGACTCTGTACCTCAATCCAACATTCATTCCTTTAGTTAACCCTCTATTAACTAATCCACTATTTTTTCTTTCCCTATCAAACTCATCCTTTGGTACCCACATCTGAGAGACATACCTCAAACGACCCCAAATTCAAACATACTCTTCCAGTGTACACGTTATGAAATTACGATCCCTTATCTCCAGCTCCATCAATACAATGTTCCTTGTAATTTTGCCATCAGGTGGAGGATATGTAAGTGAACCCCGAAGCTGTTTTGCATTTGGTAACTTAACCCTTTAATTGTCTAAATCATCATTATCTTTTTGTGTGTGCATGTTTCATGATGGGAGTGCCATACCTTTTCTCAGTGTCGGAGACCTTGTTGTGCCTATGGACATTGTCCTTGTTTAGCAGCATAGGAAAAGCTGGCAGGAACAGTGCACAAGTAATAGAACAACAATGGGCACTAGGCCTTTTATGGCTATGCTGAGCCAGGAGGGAACCCAGTTGAACCACTCAGAATTTTTAACAACAGCTTTAGTCTCCATCCCCACTCTTACCTTATGAAGGGCCCCAGTGGCCTGACTGAGGGAGCCATCATCCAGGTTGTGGGGTGAGGGCACGCACAACAGGAAGCACCAATGTTCATGCAGGCCCCACCCTCCATTACTGTTAACAAATTGAGAATGTAATGATTTTGTAGGGTCACTATCTGTATGGTGCTCAATTCCTCCTTGATAGCATTGAGGCCATGCCCATTTGATTGTACACTTTTATTAATTCCCCCTGGGTTATCTGAAGTCATTTGGCATTAGCAGTTTGTATCCCGTGGACAAGGAAGGAGGAGAAGAAAGTCTCTGACTTACTAAAAAGCCTATACTGGTCTGAGATTTCTTCAAGTCTTTAATTTTAAAGCATCTGAGTTGAACTGATTGATGTGACTATTGATGGGGTTCAGCGGTACAGGGTGGGAAATACTTGCTTTAATGAGATGGGCTTTGGGAACTACCAAAACTGAGGCATATAACGTGGTCAAAGAACATTGGGCCTCATTACACGGATGGCGGTGAACCATGGCGCTATTAGTGCCATGGTTCATGCCGGTAAAATACCGGCACCGCCTTGGTGGAAAGGGGAATTACCACCCTATTCCAAGGTTGGCGGGGTGGTAATTCCCCCTTCCACCATTGCCCTTCCCCATTCCCATTTTTACCCCATAAGGCTCTATGGGAATGGGGAAGGCGCTAATTACGGAACCACAAATTGTGGTACCGTAATTAGCTCCCTGGTCCCTTTGCGGGTTGGTTTTTAACGCCTGCAAAAAGCAGGCTTTAAATTCCCCAAACCGCAAGGGACCTCGTAGTAAGGCGGTAAGGATTTACCGGTACCGGTAAAATACCGGTAGCGGTAAACCCTTACCGCCATCTGTGTAATGAGGCCCATTGTCACTTCTATGATGGTGGCAGCTGGAGATAAGCAATACTTAGCTCTAGTGTCTTTATAGCCTCCCATTACATCCCCCAAACGCACAAATTCAAACAAGAGAAAAAGAAAAAAGGTAAAAAAACAGAAACAAAAACAACAAACATGCACTATAATATTTGTAGTCTTTTACGTTGCTCCTGAAGACTGAGAAGGTTGTAAGAAAGGGTTAGTCTTTGCTCATTATACATGATGCAATGATTTTAAAGGTTTTATGGAAGCACTCATCTTTCCAAGTCTTTTTCCTCCCCCCTTTACTCCTGTTCTTGCAGCGGGGAATTGGTGCTCCTATTCTTCCTAATGTCAGACAAATGGAACCACGACTTGAGGCCATACACTTTTACAGCAGTAGGTTTAGCCAGGGAAACTTCATGTGGCTGTGGAATCGCTGATCATTCCATTAACTAACGAACAACCTCAAGGCACACTCTGTCCCCTGGGTATAGCTGCAGTTGCAGTAGGGATGCTGGGAGGTCGATTATAGGTGCACCTGCTTTGCTGAAATGGCTGAAGCGGACAGGAGATAACTTTAATACATTTTCTAAGGTCCCTAAAATAGCCCTGAAACTCTTCCTCTAAGACTTCTCTAATGTGCATCAGAAGCAGTGAGAGCAGGTATGAGTGGTGAGTGCAGCCTGCTCCCGCCTTGACTTTGTGAGGGGGCAAAAGGTGGTCCTTGCTAGGCTGATTCCTAATACTAAACAGGGAAAGAGGAAGGCAATAAAGCCAGTTTTCCTCAAACCTTGACATATATTAGATTGTTTTTGTTTTAAGAAACAATTTAGTCGCTGAACATGAAGTTGGCTTGTGAGTAGTAAACTGAGCAGGGGATGTGCTGTATCCTCAGCAAAGAGTTCATCTCTAGAAAAAGCTCATTGAAAAAGTGAGTCCTATTGTGTGATTTGAGGACATCACATATTCTCCAGCAAGAAAGACCTAGCGCTCCAAAGATTTAGCAGCTGATTTGGCATCAGGATGTGTACAGGATCCTGCCTAAAGCCACTGAGAGAATGGGCGTACATCAACAAATAAGTAACGATAATTACTATACCTGTTAATCATATCGACATAGTTGACGTGGAGCTCCCTGAAGGGCTGAGATGTGTAGGGCAATATTCCCTTCAACGTCTTGAAAGTGTGACTTGTACTATACAAGAATCAAGTGATACAGTTTGCAGCAAAACTGTCAAAATGTTCTTTAAGGTTATGCATGAAAAAGTCCTCCTGGAGGTCTGATTCTATGTACTGTTTTGTGGCATGTGAGCGATAATGCAATTGTTCCAGGGCAATGGTCAATAATGCTTGAGGCAAAACTACTTTACATGTACTATTTTGTCTCCATAGCAAATCTGTGGGTGACATAGAGCATATTCTCTTGGTCCACAAGTCCTTTTCCTGCTGTGGGGCTTGGCCAGCAATTCAATAATGTGCTGCACTTGCTGAAACACTATCTCTGGGGGTGCTACTGTAGGTTCTGATAGTGGTAAGTGGGCTGCTTCTTTTGCCACCCAATCTGCTGTGTCATTATAGTAAGCTATAGGGTCTGCATTGTTAGTATGTGCTGCACACTTCACTACTGCTACCAGTAATGGGAGAGTTCATGCTGTTATCAGTCTAGACAATAGTGCTGCATGTGTGTTCCATCAGATTTTTGGAAACCCCTTCTGCGTCAACGTGATAATCCTGAATATACTGTGGATGCAACATAAGCCGAGTCTGAATATATGGTGACAGGAATCCCTTTGGTCATTTCCAATGCTTCAAATTGGGCTATTAATTCTGTTGCAAGTGTGGAATAATGTGAGGACAACCACTTTTTTACCAGGACCTCATATTCTCCATATTTCAAGCTGACCACTGCCACCCCCATATGTCTTTCGCCTGTGCTCTGATCAATCGTTGATAAACCATCCATGAAGAGCACTACTCCTTCCCCTAATGCATCCTCCCTGCCATTGGCATTTTCATCTGTGTCTCCCTTGTATGTCATGCAACCATGCACTAAATCATCTGGCTGGACTGTCTGAAATGAAATGGCAAAAACCGCATGCTCCACATACAAAGTGACTGGGCATCCCATGGTGATGGAAGAGGACTTCTGTATTGTGAAAGCAGCTGCTGCTAGTGCTTGCTCACAGGGAAAATGGCGTTGCATTACTGGGTCTAAAAGTCCACTGTAATAGGTTAGGGGCTTGTGTTGTATGGATGTCTTCTGAGTGAGGACAGACATCATCATTTGACCATTTGAGTGCGAGAACAGAATACATTGTTTAGTGTAATCTGGCATTGCTAACATTGGGGCATTTATGCGGCCATCTCATCTGTCCTCTTAATGTTTTCTGTGATTTCTTTAATGCTTGTAACAAGGGTTTACTGTAGATAGAGTAGTCAAACATCCATGATCTACAATATTTACAGAGCCCCAAAAATGGTTGCATCTGTTTGACTGTTGACTGTCGTGTATTTTGCACTGTTGCTGATCTTTCTGGCATTACCCTCCTTCCTGTTTATGCTAATATCTGTCCTAGATATACCACCTCTTTCTGACAATACTGCAGTTTGCTTTTATCTGCTTTATAGCCCTTTTCTGCAAGTAATATAAGGAGTGTCACTGAATCTGCCCTGCATTGTTCTTCTGTCACGCTGCAAACCAAAAGGTCAGCCACATATTGAATCACTGTGCTCTGTACTTGTAAGTATCCTAGATCCATATGTACTACTCTATTAAAGAAACTCAGAGATTCACAGTACCCCTAAGGTAATCCTGTGTGTTGGAATCGCTGCCCACAATGAGGTATTGGGAGTTTGGGTACAACAACACAGAAAAAAATGCATTTTGTAGATCAATTACTGTGAAGTGCATCACTTCTGCGGGAATATTGCACAAGATGGTGGCAGAGTTTGGGACGATGGGAAATTCGGCTTCTATGATGTTATTCAAAGGACACAAATCCTGAATGAACCTCCAACTTGAACCCTTCACTTTTTTCCCTGTATATATGGCCATGTTGCATGAGGATTCTGATGGAGCTATTACTCCTTGTTGCGTTAACACAGCAATGTGGGCATACATTCCTTTATCTGCTTCCCTAATCAGGGGGAATTGCTTTACTCTTGCTAGTACTGTGCCTGGCTTAAACTTGATCTGCACTGCTCCTATGCTCTTTAGTAGTCATAGATCATGGGTAATGCTAGTCCATAGGTGGTTGGGTAGCTTTTCAAAATCTTTCTATAAGGGCACTAGTAATACTTTGGTAATGATCATGGTGTGCGGAATTTCTCTGTGCTGTATCACTATTTGGCAGGGTGTGCACATTAAAAAAAAACATTTCTCCTGTGTCTTTAACACAGCTTCAAACAACTGTTTATCAGACACCTCTCTCAGTGATTGTGTGAGGTCTATGCATATAATTGTGCATCATTCATCTCCGTCCTCATCTACCTCATGGAGAAACACATTGGGCCTCATTACGACTTTGGAGGTAGACATGGCGTTATTGGCACTATGGCTGCCTCCAAAATCGGGTTCGGGTCCGGGTTCCCTGAATGGGGAAATACCGGTCCATTCCGAGTTTGGAGGGCCCGGTAATTCCTCCTTCAGGGAACCCAGGCCCAGACCTTCCCCATTCCTATTTCAGCCCCCATAGGGCTCAATGAGAATGGGTGCAGGAGCTAACAACGGGCCGATTATGACCGGCCCGTTGTTAGCTCCCTGGTCCCCTTGCGGGACCCGCTCTGGATGTCTGGTAAAAGCAGAAAACCAGGAAAGCACACCAGGAACTATTGTTAAAGTAGATTTAGAAGCAATGCTTGTGAAAAATGGCAATGTGCCTCATTGCAAGTATTGCGGAATGGGTTTAACGGCGCTGCAACCATTAGCGGTGCCAGCTGATCTGAACAGAAACAAAACAGGTATGTGACATGTTTTATTTTGAATCCCTGGCACCCATCCTAGTACAATGGTCACCCCATAAAGAAACAAGTCTAGGTCCAGGGGCACTCCTCATGTAATGCTGTCACTACAAAGGGCTTCTATTATTGCTGAAATTCTATCGGGGTGCACATCTGGTGTCGAGCATACTAGACCTTCTTCAGAACATGAAATAGTCATGTATAACTTAGTCAGGAGATCTCTGTCCAAAAGGTTCATTGGGAAATCTTTGGCGTAGAATAAGGAAGCTGTTAACTCTCGTGCTCCTACCGTGATGGACATGTTTTCAGTGAAAGGAACCATCTTTATTGCCCCAAGGAATATTTGTCTGTTCTTTACTTTACATGACAGAGATTCCTTCCTTCCTTGATACAGGACTTAGTTGCTCCTGTGTCAACCATAAACGTAAATGTTCAACCTCCTATATGACCTCCAACCCGGGACTCCTCTTCCAGTTCGTCAGTGACTGACAGAAATGGACATGCCAGGGCTCTATGTGGGCTTTCCTAGTGGGTATATGTGCCCCCTAAAATGCCACCCCAGTATAGTGTTTCAATGCTAAAATCTATATACAGCATTAAGGCCCTCACTTCACGCAGTCCTCTGACTTGGGCCAAAGTGTTGGTACTGGTCAATAATGTTCCAGTCATTAGTGTAAATTGCTTAATACCATTCCACGTTGCAGAGTTACTTTTATATATGTTTTAAATGGGTCCTCCACTATCCCTTTTCCAGAGCACCTTGAACCATCTTTCTCCTTCCCATTTCTTTTGTTGCCTTCCCCTCATACTGCCTCATTTTTACCACTTCTCAAGGAATTCCTCATTGCATCCAAAAGATCATTTTATACACTAGCATGGAAACTGCCTAATCAAATATAAAGGGGTCGATTCATTGAATCAATGTGCACCGACAATTCCCGCGCAGAGGTGCCAAAACGTGCGATTTGCAGTGCAAGTGCGAAAATCGCAGTGCAAGTGCGAAAATCGCAGGGAAACCAGCACACATCGATTCATGGAAGTCCGTGCGAGAGAACAACATTGGATGTGCGCTCAAAAAGTGTGCCGCGCACGCCGGCGCACAGGTTATCCAACAGCGTGCGCCACGGCCACTGCGAAATCACACATAGCGCGGCGCACATCACAAAAGTAGGCGTAACACGGGGCTTAATACTCGGAATGGGGAACAACGTGTGAAAATATGGGCGTCACGGGGGAAGTACAGGAGGCAAGTGCGCGGAATGCCCACACGCTCGCCTACAACCCGTATTCATGGAATCGAATAGGGCAAACCAGCGCACCGTCAAAGACGCGCACAGGGCCATACAAGTATGCCACAAGAAAGCAGGCGGTAGCGTTCCTGTGCCTGAAATAAATGTGCGCCAAAATGTGTGCCAACAAAAAGCACCCATATAAAGCCATGATGAATGGGACGTAACTGGCGCTGCTGCAGGGTCGCTGCGCCACTCTGCGCCACGGCTGGTTTCGGAGGCTAAAATCCATGAATACGCTGTGCGATGAAAAGGATTTTTTCGCATGCGGCTGGCGCAGTGTATCACACGGGGACTCTGTGCGCCTGCCGCGTGCGCCACTTTTGTGCGAATTTCTATGAATTACCCTGAAAATGTGTGATGAAAATACGGGAGCAGGAACAGGGATGTGCAATCGAAAATGAAGAGTGAGTGAACATAGGTCAAGATGAATGAAGTTGATTGTTGAGCTAATTTTTATTATACAAATGCTCAACTAATCTCGAGTTTCGACTGTACAATCCTGTTCCTGCTCCTATATTTCCACTGGACATTTGAATTCACAATAATGGAATTGTGTCACTTGGGAGCGTTCTCAGTGTCACTGTTTCATAACCTGAAGACAGCGTTCAAACCCTGCCTAATGAACCTTAAATCACACAATGGACCAAAGATCATTTTTCCAGTCCAGTAATATCATTTATATGCAATTGAACATTCAATGTGTGAAATGGCAGAACGCTTCTGTTTTCGTTGAACCACTGAACACTATTGGAACCAAAAACATATCCTAAAGCTAGAGCAGCCAACTGTACAAACTCCAGTGCACTTGAAAGTTTAACATGTAGATTATTCAATACCGATGCCTAGACAGGATGTTTCACGAGGACACCTTTGTATGGAGCTATAAAGACACTTTGAAGATGTTTCCACAGTGGTGACTTTACCTCCACTCTCATCTTGTTTCAAGGCTCATGACACTGCTTTTAAAGATGCACATTCTTGAGCAGGATGCATTAGGTCTGTGGAAGAGGCTTGCTTCGTTGTGTTGCCCAAATATTTGGACACATGAAAACAGTGGAAGGATCTGTGGAGGTTAATGATGTGTAACAAGCACGACTAGAGGCTAATTGTGATGTACTCAACTAATTCCTTCTGCCCTGCAGTAGAGGCTATACACGTCTTGCAATTCCAGTACTATTCTGTCATTGCAACAATATCGAATCCTCCTGAAAACAAAAAGCTGGAAAAAAATACCTTTACTCTTGAGAACACTTGAAAGAGTAATTGATATATTGATCTGACATGTTCTCTATTTTCCAAACAAGATTTTGCCTGCAAGCACAGAACAGGCTACCAAACAATTAACTACCATACCCTGTTCTTACTCTTCTAATACAAATCTTAAAACGCTCAATAATATTGTTATAGAATATTGATTCAATGTAGAAATGGAAGGTACAAAAGAATGCCCCAGAATGAAGACACACAGATCACATCACAGTTGGTAAGTGTACAAATGAGTTCCAGGAAATTGCCTGGCTCCGCGCAAAACACAATTTGAGGAGAGTATGCAGCTTGTGTTTGCTCACCGCGGCATTGTGTGGTCGAGTACAGTACCTATTAAATGGGATTGGCCTTCTTACAAAAGACCCCTGCAATTCACTCTGACTTTTTTGCCCTGCCTTCAGCAGAAAATAAGATTTGAATGCAAGGCTTTCTTCTACATCTACAAGATTTATTCATGAATCTCAGTTGAAAATGCTTTATGCAGCGTGCTGTATTTTGTGCATGTATAAATATGCAAACAAATCACACGAGTCGATTCCATTATCTAGATTGATGTGGTTTTGTCAGCATTTGAAAGAATATCCGTCCTGCAAGATGTAAGCATTCCATTTCTCTATTAAAAATATTGTTCGGGAGTGTAAGGCTCAGGACCACGCAAACCCACTGACCTTTAAACACATATGTGTTCATGTTATCTACACAGTGTGATGTACAAAGGCGTTTTTATTAGAATCTCTACAGCCTCAGCAAAGGAACTATAGGGACGGAAAATCCTTGCTTTATTGTCATTCGAAAACGTCCTTTTCCACACCGATTCATAAAACGAAGGTCATTAAACAACATGTTAGTTGAAAGACATGCAGCACATTGCGTGCGCGCAATTCAAGGAGACATCATCTAATATATGTGTTTTTATTTAAAAATGCAAAATTGAACATTGTATTCATTTAATTATTTTGATGTGGACGTTTCGGTTGGAAATAGCATTTCCTAGTTTCCAGTCTGGAAAATGACTGATGTATATTGATGTAGGAATCTTGATTTCAAATGAAACATGATGGGCCCGATTCATTGAATTATTTGCCGTTAAAAATAGGGAGCTTGTGCACCAATCTGCGTGCGTAATCCTGTATGTCGATTCATGGAATCGACTGCGCAGGACTTTTCCGGGACTTGCGAGTACTTCGCACGGGTCTGGCACGGTGCTGCAAGTGGCCAAGTGAGTTGCGCAGGACAAGATGCAGAGCGTGGGCGTGGCTTGCGCAGAGGGCTGGGAAGGGGTCGGAACACAGTAAATGGGGAAGAACATGCAAAAAGTTGGCGTTATGAGTGACAGTCCGTGGGCAGTCCATTTCACACCCACAATTGTGCAAAACAACACTTATTTGTAGACCCACCCGCAATGCCTCGGCAGAGAAATGGCCACCAAAGCCCTCATATTATCTGCCACCCAAAGGCAGACACAGAGGCACTTGTGCATAGGAATTGCCATGCAGAGGTGGGATCGCATGTTGGATTTGGGGGTGCGTGCATGCAGCCAGGGATCCGAACTAACTTAAGGGTACCCGTACAGAGTATTAGCAGAGTTAGGAAAAATCATACACATGTTGTTGGGTGCCAGTAACAGTTACCGTGGGACCCTGTGCATGGTCCCCGAGATGCAGGCCTGCTAGCGGGTACCCCACGCACAGTTTTCAGTGTGCATGTATTTGTGCCTAGGGGGCATGAAAAAGTAACTGTTTTGGGCTGTTTTCGTTTTCCTGGGGATGTGTTGGGGGCTTTCCGACCGCAGCTTGCATATAAGGTTACTTTGCGTGAACAATTCCATGAATCTGCAGAGCATGCAGAAAGACGTATGCACGCAGGGACGCGAAGTGTCGTTCTCGACGTGCAGGTATTGCAGGATCGCTGTGCACTTTTATATGAATCAGGCCGTATGTTTGTAGAGGCTAGGGGCCTAATTTACAAAAAAAACACTTAGTCTGGGCTAACCACCCTGCGTGAGAAAGAACATTACACGGACGAAAAGAATAGCACGGGGAGCCGCTTCATGGAATCAAAAGAACAAAGAGTCATAATGCACTAAGAATAACGAGTTGCACTTGGAAAGTCCACAACATGCCCCCATGGCAAACACAAATGTACGCTATCAATCAACCTTTGTGCCAGACCCATGTAAAAAAGTAATCAAGGACTTCTTACAAGCAATCACCATTAAATCCACTCCTATCCTGCGAATCACAAGTCCTCATGCCAGTACCCCTACAAAACTGTGCCTCAAGCTCCTAACTCAAAGCAGAACCCACGTTAACCAGTGAAATGGGGCCTCATTCCACAACTCAAAGCAGCACCCGTGTAACCTGGTGAAACTGCACCTTGTCCCCATAACTCAAAACAGCATCTGTGTACCCCGGTGAACATGCACTTCGTCACCCTAAACCAAAGCAGACCCATGTTCAGTTGTAAAACAGTGCCTCATACCCCTAACTTAAAGCAGCAGCAGTGCATCCCAGAAAAACCGTGCCTCATCCCCCCAGCTCAAAGCAGCACCTGAGTGCCCTGGAGAAAACATGCCTTGTCGCCCTACGCCAAAACAGCATCTGTGCACCCTGGTGAAACTGAGCCTCATCCCCCTAATTTAAAGCAGCACCTGCAATCATCAGCGAAACTGTAGCTTGTCCACCTAAACCAAAGCAACACACGTGCACCACAGCGAAACTGCACAACATTTCCCTAACTTCGGCAGCATTCATGAACTCATGCCAAACTGCGTATGTTCACCCTAAACCAAAGCACCACCTGCAATACAGCCCTTGTCCCAGTACTGCACTGACCTCTGCCCCAACCCACCAACCCAAGGCACCACCCGCAAGCCTGCCCTCCTCCCATTACCTTCACTGACCTCTGTCCTAACCTAAGGCACCACCTGCAAGTCCACTCATCTCCCAGTACACCCAATGACCTCCACTCCGAAACCCCCAACTCACGGAAACACCTGCAAGTCAGCCCTCCTCCTAGTACCCCCACTGTCCTGTGCCCAACCCCCCATCTCAAGGCACCACCTGCAAGTCTGCCCTGCTCCCAGTACCCCCACTGACCTCTGCTCATCCCCCCAACTCAAGGCACTACCCACAAGTCCTCCCTCCTCCCAGAATCCACTCTGCCCTCTGCACCAACCCCCCAACTCAAGTCCACCCTCCTCCCAGTACCCCCACTGACCCCTGCCTCAACCCACGGCACAACCCGCAAGTCAGACATCCTTCGGGTATCCCACTGACCTCTGCCACATCTCCCCAGAACAAGGCACTGCCCGCAATCCACCTAACTCGCAGTACCCCCACAGACCTCCGCCCCAACCCCCTAACCATGGCACCACCAGTAAGTCTGCCCTCATCCAAATGCATTGTGGAGCACCAACCTACCTCAGCTCCTCTGGCTTGGGTCCACAATGAAGAACACCTGCCAGATATCCTCTACCAACATGAACACCTGGGAGCACTGCCATTGAATCCATGGCTGTAGCCTCTTGTTTGGTTCCCTGTTGAACCAGACTCAGCTGCACATAAACAGCACACCATACTGTTGCACCAGATATACTTTGACTACTCGATGTACATGTGACATAGTGCACAAGTGATGAGTGTAGGCCACTGATCCACATTGATGCCACATTAATCCTCAACACCCACAATGCAAAATAGCAATACCTGTGAATGAAATGTGGGCATATCCACATTGCCAAACAATTTCCAATAGCGACACTGAAACATCAGTGAACCAGAAAGGCACTCAATGACAATTAACTGACCCTCCAGTAGCGAATTGGCAGAGGTGAATGAGATGTCACCAAAAACAACATACATCTAAACCATGTGGATTATGTGGCAAGCCACATGAAGAAGAGAGTACCCATTCTCAATGAGAGACCCTAAACACCACCATGAAACATCTCACCCATCACTAAGAGCATCCCTGCATTGACATGATTACACACACGCAAAACAAAATGCTCTGCCGGCAGGGCTACGACAAATCAAAAACTATCTCCTATTTGAAAAAGCCATAAAAACCTACCTTTTTAAGATGGAGTAATCCTTATGACCCCTTTCCGATCCTGCTTGCTCTCTCTTGTTGTCCTGTCTATGTCTCTGTTTTTTGTGCGCCCTGAGGCCTACGGGCATGCGGCACGTTATAGGAATTAAAATAAATAAATAAATAAAAGTGGTTATGGCTGAAAGGTTTGGAATTAATCATCAGTGAGTAGTAGCTTGGTCATCTATGCCGAACAGGCTCGGCTCCCATGTCTGGACATACCCGACAGACTCCGGGTGACCTATGCAAAACAAAAGAGGTGATGGCTTGAAGGTTTGGAATAAATTCTAGCTTCTGGCATTGCTCCGGGCAACCCTCCAGACCATTGTTCTTCAATCTGCCAAGCCATTACAGAAGGGGAAATACCATATGCAAATTAGGCTTGGTTGAACCCCAAAATGAACAGTCCAGTCATAGCTGCTAAGTCACATACCTTCTGCATTAGAACAAAGGCATCCCAGGACATGTCTCAGACTCATTGTGCGTCATCCATGAGGAGCAGCTTGGGTCTCTAGGCCTGGCGTAGCCACATGGCCCATTGGGCCTGGACAAAGGAGCAGATGGTCATGTGGCCATGAGGTTGTTCCTGCCTTAAAGCCTCCTTCCTGGGTCCTGGTCTTAAACATCCAATACTGTGCTTTGGGACGATACCGGCATAACATTGTCTGCAGGTTAAATCTCAATCAGAATGATGTGTGCCACATTCCCCCCGTCCGCTGCCAGATGGGAATTTTGCACTGGGCAATTCCCTCCTCACTTGCCATTACTGAGAGAACCCTGATTATTTAATTGTTAGCCACTCAGTTATATTCTTAATACCAGTGGCTCACCATGTCTTATCTGGGTACATAGTCAGGTACCAGAAGCTCAGGTGGCTTTCCTCGGCCGACCTTTGCACCATGAGGGCTGTCTGTGGGACCCAAGCATCAGAGAATGCCCCAATGCTGCAGGTTGGGGGGCCAGGTCAGTCATACAGGTGCTAACCGCACAGCTGAAGGTGTGATAGGGAGAGGCTCCACCACCGGCATGGGGAAGGATAGGATGGACACTGCAGAGCAGTCATATCAGACTGCTGTGGAAAAACAAGCTTGGTAAAGAAGTGCCGTAGCAAGGCCTTGTGGCCATCCCACCCCCCTTCTACTCTGACATGACCACTGGGGAAATGCTGGGCTGCTTGGCCTTTGCTCTGCTTGGCGGGGAGAGCCACCCATGCAAGGAGGCACTCCTTGAGGGCCATGCTCTTGAGTCAACTTAATCCCTAGGTGGGTGGAAGGTAATTGTCTATAAATATAGACAAGACCATCCAAGCAGTCCAACCCTAGATGGATCAACTGTGCCAAACAATCTGGACTGCAGGGAGGGAAACAGACAGGCTGCCATGCCGTTGACGTGCAAGTCCTGCTGGCCTGGAAATCAAGTTGGCCTCTTAGACAAACGCATCCAGCAGGCAAAGCTCTGCTGGAACATTTTGTGTGATATGGCCCACCTGCGTCTTGGGGATATGCAGAGCCTGGGTATGACAGTGAGAACCAAGTGGATTGCAGACAGGACCCATACACACTGTCTAGATACACACTGTTTAGACTCTAGCATAGGAGCTCCCCCTCATACATAAAGGCATGCAATCTCCCAGCCAGCATTTCCAATGAGCTATGCAAGACTGGCAAAGCAAAGCACTCCCAGCCCTGCATGGCTAATTGAGAATGTGCGGCTGGGGAACTGAACTGTCAAAGGGAAACAGTGTTTCCCTTTGTCAGTTCAGCCAGCCCGGGAACGCTCCCTCAGCTGGACAAATCAGCTGAGGGGGTGCTCAGTGTTTCACTGGGCTGGCTTTTGGCCTCCTCCATAATGGGTGAGGGAGTGACTGGGTCGATGCCCCCTCGCCCATTATGCTCACCCATGCCCCGCTTTTTCATTCCGTCCATTAAAAAACTTTTTTTTAATTACAAGATGGGGCCCTGCGCTGCCTCTCCCAAGAATGAGACCTCTCACCAACCCCTCCAAATGCCCACTGTGTGCCCTGAGTGACAGAGGAGGAGGTCTAACCAAAAGTGTCCTGCCTTCTTATAGACCCAACAAGGGTACATTTCAGATTTGAGCCTATCTGGACATCCACAACTGGCCAGCCATCTGGACCTTCCATATATTCCTATGCTCAACTACGCTCAATTACCAGATGACCTGGCACGGAGAATGGCCAACTGGTAGCTCAAAGCATCACAATGGGCCAAGGCGGGCTGTGCCACTGGCCTCCTGGTAAATATCCCCCTGTAGCGTGGCACCTGGGAGGCAATACACAGGTGTGAGGGGGAGGGAACAATGAGGCCCTTGGTAGGATGGGAAATTGCTAAAAAGCATGTGAGTATGGATGGTTTTAGGACCTCCTCAGGCAAGCAGAGTGTGCTACTTGGTACACTATGGCTGTCAAGTTTCCCTGTTCCATGCAGGACCTCCCGAGCCAGTCCTTATTTCATTCCGCACAGCATGACCATGCCAGTGGGACTAGAGGTTTTACAAGACCTGCTTGGGCACTTGCCCATCCAATCACATCTAGTAACCTGCACCCCTGACAGTCTGATCCGAAAGCATGCAGCACATGAGGGGTCCCATTACTGATGATCAAGCAGCAATGCTTTACTCCCAGCCCCAACAAATGCTATGATGACATGCCATGTCTGGCCCTTTATGCAGTGGGCTGACAGATCACATAGACATCCCGGAAAGTCCAATGCACCAACATGTCATTACCAGACATCAGCTGCTTAGTGTGGATGATGCAATGAAGCAATCATCATTTGCAAATGAGCAACCCATAGAAGTGTTGTGTTTGGAATGTCACTCAAATTCCCCAACATCTAAATCTGGCAACTGTTCTTTTCTGAGTACTTGCTGTCAGTAACTCACATTGCATGCACACAAGTACACTTTCTCACCAAGAAATGACAATGGACATACCTACACCTATCCATTTCACAGATGTCTGCCATCCCATATGCTCATGTTCATTAAGATTTGTGCAACACATATATCATATACAGAAATTATGAACTCAAATCACACATACCCATGAAGAACACATAGATACTGTAGAAATTTACAACCTGTGGGTACACACAGCAGCTTGGATCCATGCCGGCAGGTCAAAGATCTGGGCATGAACAGCTGGGTTGACTCTCACCAGGACCCGAAGTGAAAGGGTGACAATGATGGAGGCCTGCATTGTGCACCTCCACCGCTCCACCTGCTTTGAGGACCACCTTCGCCTGGCTCTGGAGCCTGAGGTCATCCTAGCACTTCTTGTTGTGGTCAACAGTATGGACTGCCACTGCCTTCGTGTTGATGGACCATTACCTGCTTAGCCAGGGTGCCAACTTCAGAGCAGTGAAGTTGACAGCCTTTGGGGTACTGGTTCATGTAGCAGACATGGCTCCCCCTGAGGCTGGTGAGGTTCTGCGGGGTTCTGACAATGCGTTCTGTGGAGCTATGGTGATCGAACAGAGGGGTAGAAGTGCCAAGATGGCAGATGAGTTGGTCACAGAGCCTTACAGGTGAGCTACAGGATAACAGGAAATATTGGAATAGCAGACACTCCAAGGCAGTGCTGGTGGACAGCAGGTACCCACACACTACCAAGCAGCAGGAAATGGTGTGGTTTGGAGGAAATCTAGGGCAGCAGAAGGCAAAATATGGCATGAGGCAGGAGGAACAGGTGTTTCCCATGAATTCACGAGGCAGCATTGTGAAGATCAGAGGAATGGGCCTCTAAGCATATAATGTGCACGCTGCATGTAGCGTGGCCATGCACCTAACGCTGTATATGCCATGTGCTCCCTTGCGTGTGCAGTGCCAGACACATTTAGGGGGTGAAACATGCATTTCCTGTTGTGCGTGGAGACAGAGACATTTAGGGGATTGAACACATAGTGCATTTACTGTCATGCATGATAATGGAGACATTTAGGGGGTTGACCTGTACCTTTGGGCTGGCAGTACCCTTCCTATGACCCAGAAGTGGAGGATGTGGCAGGAGGCCAGAGACCACATCAATGCCTGTGGCATGGAGAGACGCACTGCAGTAAAGGTCCGAAAGAGGATGGGGACATCATGCAATGGACCAAGGAGAAGCTCAGCAGCAATGTGGCCTCTTCCCAGGCCACTGGAGGCAGATCATCACAAGAGGATAAACTGACTCACTTTGAAGAGGTTGCCATTGGACTCATCAGCAGTGAGCAGATGGTTGGCGTGAGAGGCATGGACACCTATGCAGCCACATCAGGTGAGTGCCATGTGTGGAAGTCATATGTACCTTCCCCTTAGAATCTATCTTTCCCCCAACCTCACCCTGACCCTTCATATTGTTTATCGACCTCCAGGTCCCATTGCCGAATTCCAGGAATCCCTCATCCAAGCACTCTCTGCCAACCTAAAGAAAAATTCCAAAGTCCTTCTCACAGGTGACCTTAACCTAGGCCTCAACGACCCCAATGACGCCCACGCGGCCGGCCTTAATAAAGCCCTCGCCACTCTCGGGTTCTCACAAACGATCTCGAATCCTACCCACCTCAAAGGGCGCACCCTGGATTGGGTTGGCCACCACAACTGCCCAGTGCTAATCACTGGTAACTCTCCTGTCCCGTGGACAGACCACCATCACATCCAATTTGACCTGGACACTTCTAAAGGGCCCCCTAAACCCACCATCCCACTTCCCGCAGCTCTCGCAAGAAGCTCCCGCTTACTAACTGTAGAAAGGATCACGCCCTTCCTTGAGGTACCGGCTCTCCAAGCCCCCTTTTCAACTGACCCTGACACCCTTGCCAACGCCTTCAAACTGACAATCACCAATGCGGTTGACGCCGTCGCCCCTCTCACTCTCAGAAAATCTAAGAAAGCCAAGCATACCAACATATGGTTCTCCCAAGAGCTTCTTCAGCTTCGGTCCAAGAAACGAGCTGCCCTCTCAGCCTGGAGAAATAAACCTAACAATGCTACCAAATCCTCCTTTAAGACTATTTCCAAGGACTACAAAACAGCTATTATTTTCGCTAAAGCTAACTCCTTCAACAATAGGATTGCCAACGCCAAATCTACTACCAAGAAATCTTCACCATCTTCAGGGAACTTGAAACTCCATCCACCTCACCATCCACCATCCAGAAAGATGAAAAATGGTGTAATGACATCCAAACCGCCATGTTTAATAAACTAAATACCCTGCAAACTAAAATTCAGGCACACCAAAAAGCTATGACCCTCCTTATCGCCAACCAGAACACTAACACCAGCAAAGAGACCAAAGCCCACTCCTGCCCGCCTTTCGACTTCAAACACATCACTGAATCTGAGGTCATCACGCTCTTAAAGACCATCAAACCATCTAACTGTAAAGGCGATGTATGCCCTGCACAGCTAGTCAAAGACTGCGGTCCCACCCTGGCCCCCTTCCTCACAGCCTTCATAAATGCATCCTTTCAGTCTGGCCATGTTCCAACTGACCTTAAGGAAGCCTGGGTCCGTCCGCTCCTCAAAAAGCCCTCACTTGACCCATCAGTACCAGGGAACTACAGACCCATCACTACTGTCCCCTTTCTATTGAAAATTTTGGACAAAGCGGCCTACCATCAAGTCCAAAAATTCATCGAAGAGCACCGCCTTCTCGGCCTTCGACAGTCTGGTTTCAGACCTCGTCATGGGACGGAAACAGCCCTACTTGACCTAAAAAATCAAATGGATGACATTCGTGACGCAGGCAAACTAGCACTCCTGCTCCTCCTTGATCTATCAGCAGCATTCGACCTCGTTGATCACAACACACTCTGCCACCATCTCTCTATAGCAGCCAACTTCTCCCCAAAAGCATGCGCATGGATCACCTCATTCCTACAGGAAAGGGCCATGAAAGTCTTCTCGGACTCAGCATGTGCATCTCCTAGTCACATCAAATGTGGGGTGCCCCAGGGTTCCTGCATAGCACCCACCCTCTACAACCTGTTCACACGTCCTCTCTTCAATCTCCTTGATTCTATGGGCATCTCATACACGAATTATGCGGATGACACCCAAGTACTCATCCCGCTTACAGGTGACTATGAGCTGGACAAAAACACCCTCAACTCCATCTACGCCACCATCCAAGCCTGGATGGCTGACAATTGGCTTTGTCTCAATAGCGAGAAGACCGAGCTTTTACTTATTGGGTCACCAACCATTTTAGGCAACCTTGACAAACAATACACCTCTTTTACCATCGACAACATACCGATTGCGGTATCCCAATCAGTCAAGACTCTTGGAGTCTACCTCGACTCTAATCTCACCATGGATAAGCATGTCAATGCCATAGCCTCCTCTTCAGCATACTACTCCAAACTCATCTACGCAGCAAGACCCTTCCTATCCTCACAAAATGGCCTCACTATTGCTAGGGCCATCATAGGATCTAGGTTGGACTACTGCAACGCACTCCTTGGTGGGACCTCCGGAAAAAACATCGCCAAACTCCAGCTTGCCCAGAACAACGCCCTCAGGGCCGCTACAGGTTTTTCCAGGAAAGACCACATTTCTGACCTTAGGAGGCAGGTCCACTGGCTGCCCATTAGGCAGAGGATCATCTTTAAAATCCTCTCCCTCACCCATAAATGCCTCCATGACCTTGCTCCCCCCTACCTTGCCCAGAGAATTTCACGACCCTCCTCGGCCAGGCCCACCAGATCTGCCTACACCAACATGATTTCTACTCCCAAGACTTGTAGAGTACGTGCGGGCGGTTCGAGCTTCTCAGCCCTAGCAGCCTCACATTGGAACGCCCTACCTTCGCTCCTCAGGGGGATTGACTCTCACCTAGCCTTCCGAAAAGCCTTAAAAACCAGGCTGTTTGTCTAAACCTTCCTGCCTTTATATCTACAGGCTCACGAACGTCATTTGTAACTATGTTCCGCTCCTCTCTCTGTAACTAAGTACCTTTTGTTTCCTATGTTTACACAATCTTGCTGCTTACGCCTTCATGTAATAGCGCCTCGATGTCTATGGGCTGCAGTGCGCTCTATAAATGTAAAATAAATAAATAAATAAATGTGCTTCCACCTGCGCATGATATGCAGTCAAATGTTGTGGTACAGTTGGCTGGGGTCCCCCTACCCATCCATGGGAACTGCAGTAATGCTACCATGGTCACTTCCATCACTTCTCCTGCATTCCAGAAGGTGCATACGTGGCATCCATGTGCAGTTGACATTGAGCTCATAGTACACATCACTGTATACAGAATTTCACAGCTGCACCAATATACCAAAGTTTGACAGTGGCATGCATGTCACATGCATGGCACATCTCATTGGACACACGCGTTGTGTCCAGCATTGCTCATTGTGATCACAAATCATGACTCACACATAATTACACCAAGGTGTGGCAGCCAGGGGACATGGATGTGCAACAATGTCCGTTTAAAGATGCATGCATCTGTGTTCCAGACAGGAGTTGCAGTGGCTGGCCAATAGATGCTTGATTAATCTACATTCCACATTCGGAGTGTCATGGTCCAGTGGCCATGTCCGTGCCACAGTCTCCACACACATGGTATAGATGCATACAAGCATGGCTAATCACATATATGGCTAAGGGCAATGTGACGATAGGGGTTACAGGGATTAAAGCTTGCAGTAGAGTAGGGTCTCAGTAATGATGCACAAACCTCCATTTGTCCACTGGCTGGACCTCCACTCTCATCAATGACTGTATGTATGTATCGTCTCCAAATCCTCTAAACCATGGAGTGCCTTACAGGTCACAGTGTTTTCAGTTCCAATGTGTAATGCATGTGTGGCTGGTCATATTTTGTCTGTATGCCTTGTATTTCACAAATGCATGTTCTGCCAGGTACTCGTGCCTCTGTATATTGTTGTCTGTCTTTGTGAAGTGATGACACAGCAGATGAGGAGGATTAGGAGGAGGAAGAGTAAGAGGAGACACACCCATCCACCAGTGCAGCTAGGGGGCTGTGTCCAGTGAGAATTCCTGCATGATGCAGAATATCATAAGCAGGCCTGACGACTCTTCAAATGATGCTGCCGAATCTGATATGGAGAGCATACTGAGGGACATGGTGGAGGGTGCACCATTGAGTAGTTAAGATGCCATTGAGCTTCCATGAGTTTCTTGAGTCTGTTGAGATGGAGGAGGAGAGCTGGGAGAGCCTGGGGCAACAACGGATTCAGTGTGTGCAAGATTGTCTTCACCCATAATGGACCCAGCAGCGGAGTCTGGTGTCAATCGGAGGGTTGCAAACCGCCAGACAATGACAGTGCACTCACTACGATGGGCTCGAGCTTCGGCATCCTGTAGTGAACATGTGGCTGCTGGACACTCAGAGTGGGAGGACGGATTGCTGCATGCACCTGCCCAATGGGACAGGGTCCTGCAGAAGATGGCCAGGGACATCCATTGCCTGGCAGAACATGTCATCTCCTCAACTGCTGCACACACTGCTGAACAATACCTATCAAGTCAGGAGTGGAGAGAGGACATACAACAACTAAGGAAGGTCATTCGCGAGGATGGCACGGCTCTCCTTCAATCCTTAAATGATATTGGCCTTCAGGGACCACCAGAAGCAGGTGATGGACATTTTGAGGGAAATACTCCATGTAGAGATGTTTTCCTTAAGGGTATCCCAACATCAAGATGCAGAAGTCCATATTAAATTCCTGCAGGCATAGATGTTGTCTGTGAGGGAATTCTGACATCAAGACGGGGAAGCCCCAGTCAAATGTCCGCAGGCAGAGATGTTTACTTTGTGGGAATCCCACTGTCAAGCCACAGAAGCCCAGAGCAAATACCTGCAGGCCGAGATGTTGACATTAAGTCAATCCCACCATCAAGACACAGATACCTGAGGCAATTTCTGCACAATAAAATGTCTGCCACAAAGGACCTCCATCGCCAAGAGATGGTGTCCTTGAGACAATGGGGGTCAACCCTTTGCACCCTATTCCGAGGTCCCTTTGCGGGTCCTTCCTTAATGCCTGGTTTTAGCAGGCGTTAAGGACGGGACCCGCAAAGGGACTTCAGAGCTAATAACGGTACCATACCAATATTAGCACCCTCCCCATTCCCATTGAGCCCTATGGGGGCTCAAATGGGAATGGGGATTGACATTTTCAATGGGGATTTACCGGTCCCGCAAAGGTCGGACTAGACTGGTAAGTCCCCATTGAACCAGGGCAACATTAAAATTGACACTTCTAATATCCACTACCATGATCTCAGCTATTTAGTCACGCAGATTGTTCTCACATTTTGCTGTTCTTCACAGTAACATATTTATGCAAATATCATATTGTAATATACTGCTTCTAGCCATTTTGTTTAAGGTAGTGATTTCTCGCATTTAGCCAGGCTGTGGGCCTCATCAAGAGTTGGGCTGTATCCCAATTGGGCCAACTTAATTTGCTTTACCACCCACCCCTCCAGCGGTATTACTACCGAATCACAGGTTGGGCAGTAAATGTTATTCCTCATTCCCCAATGCCGCCAGCATGTTTCCGACCTGTTTACCCCCAGCTCTGAACCATACTCATGATTGGGCAGACCCTTAAATGCGGTGGTAAACCCATTACCACCGCATTTAAGGGCTACCGCCCAGCTCATAATGAAGCCCTGTGTAAGGTAGTCTTACATTGCTTTCAGCACATTTGTGTTAGTCAGCCATTTCTTGCATGTAGCCTAACTGTGTAAGGTAGCCTTACCTTGTTTTTAGCCCTTTTGTTTAAGGTAGCCATTTCTCGCATTTAGCCTAACTGTGAAGGTAGCCTTACCTTGCTTTTAGCCATTTGTGTTAGTCAGCCACATCCTGCATTTAGCCTAATTATGTAAGATAGCCTTACCTTACTGTTAGCCCATGTGTGTTAGTCAGCCATATCTCACATTTAGCCTAATTGTGCAATGTAATAGGCATTCATCTAGCACTTCGAATACCTGTGAAATGTAGCACTGCTCCATCTGCATAGATGGAACCCAGGAGGTAAACAGTGTTGTTTGTACAGCTAACCCTTTTCTCCTTTTGCACACCACACCTTTGCAACCTAGTGGAAGACACAGGCTCACTTCCATACATCGTGCACTCACATATAACACAAACACTACCGCACCTCATCAATGCCATAAGAATGAAGCTACTTTTAATGAAAACAAGTCAAACTGTAGCTTCCCACATAACCCTATTTCTCCTTACACACAACCCCCCCCTATAGTCCATAGCACACCTCTTCTGTGCCCATACACACTCCATTTAGACATGGGTGACTAGCAGGGTCTTGGCAACCCTCACATAATGTCTGAAATGCACCTTCCAAATTCTCCCATATTTTGAGAATCCGGTCCACCAGGGGCATTCAACCAAGTGTGCTGGGACCATAATTGTGGTGAAAGGCGCTATAACAAATGACAAAATGAATGAATGAAACAATGGCTTTGTGTTACGTGGGATCAACTTGGGACTGGAACTGTTTATCTTGCAATGAAGGGCTTATGAAAAAAGTGTTTGGCAGTAGCTCTTCAGGCCTGCTTCAGTATTTTGGCAGTGCCTTGCTCGGCTTTCAGGACTTTAGCAACAAATGTATTTTACTTATTCCTGCTGTTCGGGACATGACTCATTACTTTTCAATATGTTCTGTTTTTCTTGGGGCCAGTTCTGTGGAAAAGGATGGTAAAGTCTACTTCTTGCAAAAAAGAGGGCATGACTGATGGTGGCACAGAGTGCATCCTATTGTATACGCTGTCTGCATGGCTCAGCTCTCTTTGAGAGTAGCAGGATTTTCAGGCCTAATTTGAAGTGAACGTGCATTTAACTAAATGGCACAACATGGAACCCTATCCAATGAAAGATAGTTGCACTTTTAGGTGTCAGAAGAGTATTTCTGAGATCAATAACTAATGTATTTTGCTTGAATGCTTCTGCTAGGTACTTGGCAGAATAAAACTTGCAAGCGTGTTGGCCTAATGAAATCTAATTGGGAAAAAAACAAGAAACTGTGACATCATAATGTTAGAAATTCAGATTAATGAAATGAACTCTTTGAACGTGAACTAGCAACTCTATGCAACGGAGTTGCACACACATTGAAATCAGGTACCCATTTTCAAAATATGTCAGCTACACAATTACTACAAAAAGTACAAGAAACATATGAGGTTCTACAAACAAGCATTACAAATCTGTTAGCAAACATGCGTGGTACAAAAGAATACTTGTTCCAACGTCATGGAGATATACATTATATGGTAAGAAACCTTGGCCCACCCACTTGGTTTGTTACATTAAGTTGTGCAGAATATGCATGGGAAGATTTACATGATTTTCTACGCATAGCAAACAAAAACAAAACAAACATAGATATATGATATGATATGATATGATATATTATTTCTATCGCGCTCGTACACAAGTGTTTCAGAGCGCGACAAGGCAAGGGAGGGGAAACAGGGGAGAACAAAACAGCGATCTTACTAGGCCCAGTAACATTGAAAATGTGCAAGTGCATGTGAGAGGGGGAGGGGAAAAGTTCATGGAAGGGGGAGAAGTGGAAAGTGCAAAGCAGAGGAGAAACAGATAAATAGCAATAAATAAATAATAAAGGCAACAAACAGTTTTAGTGCAGCCAGAGATTTGCAAGTGCTAGGTTTAAAGCAGCAGACAGGGTAGGTCTGCTAAGTGCAGGAAGAAAAGGGGGGGGGCTGTATGGGTACAGATACAGACTCCAGTGCAAGGGGTGGCCCGGAGGCAGTGCGGGAGGGTGGCAGGGTAAGCAGGTACCTGGGCCCGGAGGACAGAGGGTGGCCAGGTGCACGGTGCCAAGAGAGAACAGATCAGAAGGGGAGAAGGGGAGCGTAGGCAGAAGAAAATAGGAAGGTCTTGCTTCTGGAACCAGAGGTGGTTCTCCTCAAGTTTTAGAGTGGAAGGGAGGCTGTTCCAGAGGGAGGCCACAGCCAAAGACAGAGATCTACCCCCAGTTTGTTTCTTTGAAAAATGACTGACCCTGAGGGAGTTGGAGGTAGAGGAGCAAAGAGCTCGAGAGGGGAGGTATTTGCGGAGGGCTAGCTGAAGGTATTTTAGACCCAGGCCCAAGAAAGCCTTGTGGACAATGCAGTTTAATCCTTGCATCCACTGGGAGGCAATGGAGAGATTTCAGGGCTGGAGAGATAGGATCCCAGGGCTTGAGGCCAAGGACAAGCCTTGAAGTCCTGTTCTGGATTCTGGATATACTAACACCTGGAGAACTCTTCTCTCTAGATCCTGTTAATGTTTCAAGATATTTCCATCATTGCTTCATTGCTATGCTACACTTTATTTGTATTAAAACTGTTCCTCCCCTCGGAGAAGTGGAACACTTCTTTTGGAGAAAAGAATACCAAGCCAGAGGAGCACCAAATATCCACATGCATCTAAGGATTAAAGATGTTCCTAAATGTGGTCAAGACAGTGATGCCACTGTTTTACAGTTTATCTAAATATATGTCACTTGTGAAATTCCTTCACAAACAACAACCGTGACCTTCATGCACACATTTTACAATTTTAAAGACACAAAAGTGGGAAATATTGTTGTTGCAAATACAAAAACAAAGGGAAATACTACACCAAATGCTGCTTTGGTTTCCCTAGACCATTTACAGCAACAAGTCAGTTAGACATAGTGTCAAAGGTAAATCACCTAAGAACACATTACATAAAAAACAGAAGAAGCAAAATATATCAATGATTACAATGCAATCATTGCCCTCTTATGGAATGCAAACATAGATGTGCTGTACATTGCAGACAATTCCACTGCAGTTGCACGATATGTTACAGCCTATTTAACCAAAGCAGAAAAAGACCTCTGGGATGATCTATCATCCGACAAAACACTCTCACAGAAATTGTACAGCTTAGGCATAAAAATGCTCGCTCATAGAATATGTTGCTGCTATGAAGCTGCAGACTGTTTAACCAGTACTGCTTTGTATGGAAAATCTGAAAATATAGTATGGCTAAGTCTTGGTCCTGCTAAATCTAGAAAAAGAGTTCTCAAACCATACGACGGCATAGAAACAATAGCCAAAAATGATCCCAACAGCCAAGACATTTAGAAAAACAATTTACTACACACATACTACCCAAACAAAGCTTAATTAATCATCTCAAATTGTCATTAAAAACTCCTCAACGTAAAGAACTGTGTTACATGTCCCTGCTACAACTTGTTAAACCATGGAGAAAAGAAGAAGAGTTACTAGATATCCATGACTCCTATGAAGATGCTTTCAAAGCAAATGAAAGCACTATAACAGATGTCAACTGTACACAGTACAAAACAATGTTGCACAAGAACAGCAACACGAAGAAGAACTCCAGGCCTAACTAGATGAGGACACTCCCAACAGTAGTCAACCTTCTGTAACAGAAAGACAAGAACCACTGGGACGACCACTAAAAGCAAAGGAGCTAGAATTAGCTATGACAGAAGTTGAAAACACCATGTGTCACTATGAAGAAAATACAGAAGACTTCACTCTACTGAAATCAAAAATGAACAATGAGCAGCGTAGCATTTTCCAAGAAGTAACAAAACAAATTGAACATTGTGTACAACATAAACATAAAAACTGTACCTGCCAAAACTACAAACCTATACTGCTATATGTCAGTGGTCAAGCTGGTTCAGGAAAAACATTCTTAATCAAAATCATCAGCAAGTTCATTCAACAACTGACAAACAACAAACTGTCAGCTGTTGTAACTGCCCCCACAGGTTTAGCTGCCTACAAAAAAAGGCGGTGTCACTTTACACCGATTACTACTCCTTCCAGTCGAACACCAAAACAAATTAGTTCATTACAAACTTTCTACAGAAGCTGCAATGGAACTACTCAGAGTTTTGAAACAAATGAAAATGCTACTAATAGATGAGGTGAGCATGGTTTCCAACCTAATGTTGGCTTTCATTCACCTCAGATTACAGGCGGTACTCAAAACAGACTACGAAGAGCTCTTTGGAGGAAAATACATTATTGTTTTTGGAGATCTTCTTCAATTGACACCAGTGAAAGTTGAACCTATTTTTAAAACCTTAGGGCACAAACTCTGCCGTAAAACTGTTGGCAGCATAGGAAATGCTAACCTTTGACAACATTTCCAATACAGAAAATTAACAGAAAACATGCACCAGTCTGCAGATGTCACATACGCCAACATTTTAAAAAGTATTAGAGTTGGTGTACTATCTCAAGAAGCACAATCAGTATTAAAAACCTGGCACATCCATGCACTCTATGGTCATAACTCATGTGCTACTGATGTAATGGAAAAATTAGCACACACAAATGTTAATTGTATGTCCTTGATGCCAACTCGTGCAAGCTATTCAAAATTCAATGAAACAATGTTGAAAAAAGAAATGCAACCAATAATTGAAATGTGCTCCACAGGCAAACTGGATGTACATGGTATGACACTACTTATGTGTCAACAAGCCACAACAAGACTAATTACCTCAGAAAACTCTATCTCCAACATAGCTGGGTTGGAAAAAATATTAAAATTATCTTTAAACTGTAGAGTAATGCGTAAACGTAACCTTGATATGGAGCAAGGACTAGTTAATGGAGCACTTGGTACAGTTGTTGGCTTTTAAACATACCCACGTGACAACAACGTTCAGTTTGTCAATATTCTCTTTGATAAATTATCAGAAGTTAAAAGGATAGGATGCTCAACAGCCCACTTCCTTCTTTTCAAAGACCTGTATGTACGCAGAGAACAATTTTCTCTAACTCTAGCATACACAGTCACCATTCACAAATCACAAGGTCTTACCCTAGATAAAGCATTGATAGCTATTGGGAACACAGTATTTAAAGAAGGCATGAGCTACGCAGCACCCTCATGCTTACGTACACTTGACAGACTATTTCTAATCAACTTTGATGCAAGTAAAGTAAATGCTGATATTCCTTGCATTCTAGAATACTATAGACTGCGTTCACTCTACACCTCCATCTAAAAACCTATCCTGTTCTGCAAAAAGCAGAACATAAAAGAAAACTATTTCAAACAGAAACGAAACAGGATCTCACTACACATCGACCAAAGAGAGTAAGAGAAGCTAATACTTTATCAATTACTACAACCAAAGAAGAATCTACTGCACAAAGTAACTCAAGTACGTCTTCAAAGAAGTAACACACACTCTGAAAAAATTACTTGGACACAGAACTGTCAGGTCCATTCAAATTTTCTAATATAACTGGTGTAAATTGCTACGCAAATGTAGCAATAAATATTCTATTCCGATTGCCACCAATTATTGACAACATTTACTTACACAATACAGCCAATTGTGTTTGCAAATGTTAGTCTTTCATAGAAATGCAACCAACAATCCTGACAACATCTACAGTGTCCATGGAATAAGACAAGAATTGGACTACTGTCCTGGAATGGTCAAATTCACTATAAACTCACAAGAAGATCCACAAGAATGTCTAATGTACTTACTACAAGTACTGGAAAACAAAAACATACCTATAAATGAAATCTTTCAGATGTCATACATGTGGAAACATACATGCACTCTCTGAAACCATGTTGCACATGAACAAATCCCTAATGAACGCTTCGTGTATGTATCAATACCTAACTGTGAATCCATTCCATTTCAGCAACTTGTACAAAATGAAAGACATGGCAGATTATGTACTACCTGCAATTCAGATAATCGCTCCACCTTACAAATACAGACACATAGTAAATACTTAATACTAATGCTTTTATGTTACAATGCAGATGGTACCAAAAACAACTGCAACTGACTGGATTCACACATGGTCAAGTATCACTTGGTAAGAAAACCTTTACAACAATAGGTATAATCTACCACGCAGGAGCCACAACCAATGCAGGTCACTACACTGCATATATATAAAAAAGAATTGTGGATGGTTTGTATGTAATGATAGTACCATTACTTTAAAGCAAAGATTACCAGCAAATCTTATAAATACTTATTTAATATTCTTAAAACCAACATTTAACAACTAATCTGTGCATAGACATTAACAAAACCTCAATTAGAAAGCTATCAACAGTTAGAATATGCCAACAGGTATCTAACTGCCCCAAAATTCGGCAACAACCAAACAGATAAATCAATACCACTAAAATATAACAAAAAATAAACAGTTAGAATACGCCAACAGGCATTTCATTGCCCCAAAAATCTGCAACAAGCCAACAGATAGAAGATTACCATAACATTATATGTAAACAATTAGAATACACCAACAAGTATCAAACTTCCCCAAAAATCTGCAAAAAGCCAACAGATAGAATATTAGCCAGAAACAACAAATAAGCACTGAAAACAAAGAAAGAAATATATTGTACCATAACAAAAAAAAAAATTTCCAGCATGGATTTTTTTTCCCACGGTCCCAATGATTTAATAAGCAAACACAGAAACTGAGCAAATTGCACAGTTCACTGCTTTGAAATGTACTACTTCTAAAGTACTAAATATGAGGGTCGAAATTATGTAATGCAATAACTCATTATGCTCTACCTACACTAACATGTGTCTTTTCTTTTATCAGAGGAATTGAAAAAGAATATCTGCTCCAGTTACCCAAGTCATGAAAAAAATGTATCCAATCACAAAAAGCCAAAGAGTAACTATATAATAATTCAAATCACAAATACTGCTGCATAACAAAACCATTCAAGCAAACATCTAACCATATACCACAATCCAAAATGTTTACTTTCATGGATATGTAATACTGCAGTGCTTGTTACCAAACTTTACAATCTTAATTGCATGATTTAGCCAAAACTTCACATACAAACTCTAAAAATCAAACAGTACACAAACTTTTGATCTGTGGATATTTGATGGAGGTGGGCTACTTATATGGGATATTAATTACAATCAATGCTCTACTAACAACCCAAAACCAATATCATACTAAAGTAAAATAGCCAGTAGTGCATTTTTATGTCCGCTGACAGCCGTGAAAACCGCAGACATGACAAACACATCAGGGGCACCTGCCACCTAAACAAATACAGCATTTGACCCATCTCTTACTTCCCCACCCTCCCCAAGCACTCTTACACACCAACACACTCCCCGAAATTGTATTTTTTCCCCATTTGTCACTGCGCTTTCCGCAGATCCAAGATGGCGAGTGCATCAAACAATGTGACGCACCTCATGCTTCATCCCAGCCAATCAGCAAACACATTGCATGTCTGGGGCATGACGCAAGACGGTTAGCCAATCATTGTCCTGTCCGCAGAGCGAACAGGGATATGGGTCCGTGGAGCGGACATCGATATCACATATATTTTGAGACCTACTTTTTGATCGTTTTAAAAAAAAACACTGGACGGATTTCCACCAAATTTACAAAAGCATGCTTTCGGGACCAAGCTGCTGGTGCAAATCTGTTCAGCGTTTTGAGCTGTAGGCATGAGCAAAGATTTTTCCCCATTCATTCTATGGGAAAAAAATAAATGTTGGGACCCCCTTATCCCTTATATCTTTGCCCCCCACCTGCACCAAAATTCACTAAACTTTGCAGAATAATACAGAGTGGGCCATATACTTCTTTTGCAAAGTTTGGCGAGGATTCGTCAAGGGGGAGCGAAGATATAAGCGGCCCAGAAAGTGCTCTTCCTATGGGATTAGCAACTTAACCATAACTACACGGTGTACACAGTGATGTCATCAATTACATTTGTAATGTCATCTTGATGTCGTGGATGTTAGACATAGCAGTGCACGGTGTTGGCGCAAATTATGGTTGCTTAGCTTATGATAACTGGCGAATTTCATGGGGTTTTTTGGTTTTACTTGGAACCATAACGTCCCTTTAACAAAGTTTTTTCACTGAATTTCATAGATTTTTAGTAGCGCAACTTAACCATAACATCCCTTTAACAAAGTTATTTTACTGAATTTCATAGGTTTTTAGTAGCACAACTTAACAATAATAACTCTGACTTTATGTACAAGTAACATAGAACATACTGAACCCCCTCTACTGAATTTGATGTCCACAAACTCTTTTAATGTCCGCAGACATATGCGGACAACAGCACCACTACCCAAAAAGTCTGGGGGGTATTTTCAATTGTTATATCATAACATATGAACATTTTACAAATTCACAAACCAGCACACATACACATTATATGTAGTAATAAATAAGAATTGTAGCCCATATATGTAACACATTAACCATTCATTTAAATACAATATGTTCCACAACTAAGAGCAACAGTAGATCTACAGACCAGTCAGAACACACCTTACCAGAAACTAGTAAGTGTACTGCATTTTACTCATATATTTGTAAACTTTCTGTATTAGATACAAAAAAAGTGAAAAGTGATATTATGTTTTTTTTTTCACAGAAATGTCTAGTACTCTGGAGTGGCTAGAGGAGCATTTCCCATGTGAGGAAATGTCCAAAGATAGTGAACCTAATGGTAGACACTTTACTATATAAACCAATTAATAAATATTATTTTATATACATTTAACATATACATTGTTTTTGTACAGACCATACAAAAATTGAAAATACTAAAGAAAAAGCAGCATTGGATAAGACTCTTCAGCACATAGAAGAAAAAATGGACCTACCCATGGCAAACTTTAACCATTTAAAAATCTTTGTGGAGGATCACTTGAAACAAACAACTACATACCATTGTCCCACATGTACTTGTCCTCCCTCACCATATCCCACTCAATTATCCCCAAACCCCCTCCATGAACCAAAACATTTTGATGAGACTTCCATCCCTTCTTCACCTCATATAAATCCTATTGAAACCCCCAATTCTCCTGGTTTTGTTTCAGTTTCTGCCTCACCTTCTCTGTCATAAATTTAACATCCATATAAAATAAAGTAAAATTATTATATTGTGTCCTAATTCATTTCTTGTCTTTTTTTAAAAAGCAGTTCATGTGTCCGCGGACAGCGTGGATGTCCAGAATGTCTGTAAAGAAACAAAAATGGGAGCGTTCTAAGGGCACTATTTCTGTCCGTAATGTTTACATGCAAGTTGAAACTGTTCTAAGAACACACGCGGTGTCCTGAAATGTTCGTAAATAAACAAAATGGTGGTGTCCTGAGGACACTATGCCTGTCCGTATTGTTCGCAGGCAAGTTGAAACTGTTCTAAGAACACAAGCTGTGTCCTAAAATGTACGTAAATAAACGAAATGGGGGTGTCCTGAGGACACTATACCTGTCCGTACTGTTCGTAGACAGGTTGAAACTGTTCTAAGAACACATCAAGTGTCCTGGGATGTTCGTAAATAAACAAAATGGGGGTGTCCTGAGGACGCTATGCCTTTCCGTATTGTTCGCACGCAAGTTGAAACTGTTCTAAGAACACAGGCTGTGTCCTAAAATGTTCCTAAATAAACGAAATGGGGGTGTCCTGAGGACACTATACCTGTCCGTACTGTTGGTAGGCAGGTTGAAACTGTTCTAAGAACACATCAAGTGTCCTGGGATGTTCGTAAATAAACAAAATGGGGGTGCCCTGAGGACGCTATTCCTGTCCGTATTGTTCGCAGGCAAGTTTAAACTGTTCTAAGAGAAAACGCCTGTCTGTAACTGTTCGTTTTACTTGTGACACACTTTTAATCACTTCAGGACCCGAACAGTGTCCGTAGAACACCAACACGCATTCGCAAAACAGTTTCAGTGCATTTGGTGTCCTGTGGACACCCGCTCCCTTCACGGACATGTTTGAAAACCTATTATGTGACCGCGCCCACGCTGAGTGTGTGTTCTGATTGTGAACACTGTTCATGTCCCTGAACAATTTAAAACTACATTTTCAAGCAATCCACAATATTTTCCAATAAATACTCACCATAGCACAAGTCCAACATAGTAATCCTGACTTTCTACATACTTTTTGTGACTTTTTGAACCCTTTTTTGTGTTCAATCTGTCCGCGGACAGAGCGCATGTCCGCGAACCGTGCACAAGCACCCCTATAAAAGGCCACACCCTAGAGCTCATTCTCATTGTGTTTTTGGCTATCCTACAGAACACAGTGAATTTTGCTGCCACCTTTGCAGATTGTCATCTCGAACCTGATGGCATCCATGGCTCCACTACTGCTACCTGGTGCTGCATCTGCCTCAGCACCACCCCCACCTCCTCCACCACTACCTCCCCAAGGGCCTCAAAAGGGGAACAGGAGTGAGGATGCAGAGGAGGATGAAGAGGATGACGAGAATGAGGTAGTGGAAGTCCCTACTACCAGCACTCGGCATGAGTCTTGGGTGTGGCGGTTATTTACCATTCGTGGTAATGGTCCTAAGGCGCGTGTGAACCAAGTCACCTGCAACGAGTGCAAAATGGTACTCAGTCGTGGGAGGCCTGGTTCATACAGCTTTGGGACAAATACCATGAAGCGACACGTAAGGTCATTCCACACTGGGGCCATTCGCAAAGTTGTACCTTGCGAGGAGCATAGTAGGTGGACTTCCTCTACTTCAACCTCCGTTTCCGATCCTGTCACCACAAGGAACACTCCTGTGGGACAGCGTATTCCTCAAGCTGCCTCACAGGCCATACGCAATACTGATTACCCTTACCTTTCGAGGGTCACAGTTGTGTGTATGTACTGCGACGCAGTACTGTGCAGGGGGGAGAGACTTCGTAGTGCTTTTGAGGCTCTCGTCTCAAAAAGATCTGCGAGAAGATCTGCTCACTACCCAAGTAAAACCCACTCTACATCTTCCTCTCTCCATTTGCGTTTTCTTATCCCCGTGGTTGGTGTCCCCCCTTACCTACCTTTCCCCTCCTCTCCTAGTGTGTCATGTATAAAAAAACAAAAAAAATATAAAACAACAAAAATAAAAAAAGGCTCTTTTCAGGGCCTCCTTTCACAGTTAAAAAATAGAAGTGAAAATAAATGAAGCAGGACTCTGTGTATTTTTTAGATGTTCCGCAGACAGTCCGCGAACATCTAAAATTTTGGAGTGCTGCCCTATCATAACCATTGCAGTTTTATCTGGAGGGAAGTGGTGGCTCTGAAAAGAGCCTTTTGGTGGTGTTTGTTTGTGTTTGAAAAATTTGAAATGCTCAACACCTTCTACAAAATGGATGCTAGAATTCCAAAAAAGGTTACAATGCATTTTGTACATTTCTCAGAAAAATCTGATTGCCAGCATAAGTTAAATGGACTCCATCTCTGCGGAAAATATATGTACTACGAAACATAATATTTTCATTGTGAAAAGAGGACATGCCAAAATCTATTAGAAAGGCACAAACAGCATTATTGACATTGCGCCTTGCTTTCTCCATTTGTGGACAAAATGAAGAAGAACGAAGCCACATTTGTCTCTGCACAATCCGTGAAAAAATTACTTGACAATTTGGAAACATGTCCATGACCTTCCCAAGTCCTTCTTTCATTGCAAATTGCAAAGAAATTCCAGACACATGTCCTAAACTGTTCCCTCCACAATGAATTACAATTATGTCTGGATGTTGCTCTGTCTCCAAAGTAGCACAGAGCGGTAGCAAGTCCAACCACTTCATTCCACGTACTCCATGCCAGTGCACTTCCACATGTGGGAATCCAAGATCTACAGCTACTCCACAGCTTTCTGCATGCACCTTCAACCAATGTATCCACGAGTCTCCCAAAATCCAAGCAATCTGTTTTCTGAAACACACAGCCATAGCTATCTGTTCTTCTCTCAGCAAAAGGAGTATCTGAAAAACTCTCTCCTGGCACAACACACCCACTAAACTTTACTGACCAATCCCTTTCTCTGCTCATTCTCATTTGCATGGCTCCCCAACCCAAAGTCCCCGGATGTAGCACCCGATGTCCGCGGACTACCGCCATGTCCGCGGACATATCGTAACATGGACAGTCCTTCTACCATTTCCATTTCACTTTCTGTGCCATTCCCTTATTGGATATTGCTAAGAAGTCACATGACCATCCACCAATCACATCTAAGACCTCTACATCTAACTGCAACATCATAGATCAGCACTTCAAATGCACTGTTAATCTCTCTGAGTACAAGTGTCATATCATTGGAAAGCACCTTCTACAAGAAATACTGTACAAGTCTCCAAGATTTCTAGTTGCAGCTGCATGCATATCCATATGCATGAACACAAACTACAGGTATGCATATTTTCTGTATAGTACATGTACATTTCTTATAGATTCATATAAACAGATTAAATGACGTTTAGCTTGTATAATCTATAAAATGAATTTACTGTAATTTTTTCCATCTCCTAAAATCAACTGTCACTTCCAAACCTATCTCTATTTAATTTCTTTTTAAACACACATTTTCAAAGCATGTTGAACTAACATATTTAAAGTACAATATGAAGAGGTAACCTACTCAAACAAAATTGCATGCACACGGTATGTTCAAATATCAAACAACAATACTTGTACAAAAAATAAACATGTATTAATGTATTTATTTATTTAGTTTTATTTATATAGCGTGCAAGCAGCCCATGGCATTGAGGTGCTGTTACTTACAAGAGCTTAGTTACAGAAATAGTGGTATTCAGTGGTAAATTATGAATTCCACAAGGCATAGAAATTATATTTTGGTTGGTACAGTTAGACATTACAATACAGTTTATGCATTAAGAATATATGATATGTATTCAACTAGTGTGACGCATCTTATGTGAATACGATAGTTTTCATGGTTTTGAGGAAGGCGCTGAGGGTCAATGTCAATTAAAAAAATCAATGTCTAAATTAAAAACAGTGCTATATACAAACAAAATTACACATTTGTTTCCTTTACAATTGCAGTGAAGACCATTCTCCTGAAAAGAAGCAGCCGAATTTGAAGTACAAAGAACAACTAAGAAGAAACCTGTTCATTTCAGAAAAAAGTAAGTTGAATACCACCATATTATTTGTACTATTATTCAAACACACTGTAAGGTTAATTCATGCTATTTCTGTGCCTAAAAATAGAGATTGTGCACCATTCTGTCTACAAATTCCCATTTCTTAAACAGAGATTTACAGGCAGAATGGCACTGAATTTCCTATTTTACGACAAACAAATGACCCAACTCAGCCCCTAGAATTTTGATATTATAGAACAAACAACTTTTAATTGTATACCATTAGATTTACTATTTGTACTTCTCCACACCACTAGCTTACTTTCTACTGTCATCTAAACCCGAGTTTAGTAGAACATAAATTCAAGAATACCCATCCCAACTAGTTGTAGTTGCCCAATGCGCAATCACACACCATTACATACATCTTTATCATCTTACTCAGACACTCATGCACAAAGCACGCATACATTAAGAACACCACAACCCATACCTTCTTTATTTTTTTCAACAGACCCTAAAGAATGCCTACCAAATATCAAGTCTGTAGAAAACAACAGAGGGCAGAGCAAATGAAAATAGAAGTGTCCAAAACAAGCATCCATCTCTAGCAGAATTTGTAAAAACAAGTTAAAACAAAACTGCTAATACAGTCATTTAGTGAAACAAAACAAGCTTCAAGTACAGAAACTTTACATCCTCGATCAAAATGTAAAATGAACCACAAAACAATTAACAAAAAATCAGCTACCACTACAGATAAAACTGCTCCTATAAATCTTGATATAGTGCAAAGTAAGCATACCAAAAAAAGTATTTTAGCAAAAATATTCCGTCACAGACTACTTCAAAATCTTATAAAAACAGGAGAGAAATCAGGCTCAACTCTTAAAACCTATCATAGTTGGTGGACAGTGCAATCCTTCTCAAAAGAAAGTTATTTATTTTAGTGTTAAACAAAATGAAACCACTAACAAAACTAATGACTAAATTACAAAAAAGACTTCTCAATAAACGAAATGTCATAGAAATAACTTCTTAAGTATCTGTCGAGGTGAGTGGAGTCACACTACGAGCACAGAACCATACTTCAATGAAGAAGCATACAAACAAAAGCAAACAAATACAATTGCCATACATAGCAGTGGACGAGGTTATGAAAAAGTTAATAATACCATAATGGAACAAGAAATACTGCTTACAAAAATATCCCCAGAAAACTTAGAATTACCTCTCCATTCAACTGAATCAGAATGTCTAGTATACAAATGGCCATGCACGTCAATGTGTAACATTCCCAAAAAATCTTTCAAGTCTTTACGCCAATTCCTCAATCAATATGTGAAAGGCTAAGACAAAATCAAAATTAAACTACTGCAAAATATGGATACCTGTCCAGTGCGTGGCGCATGCGGGCACACACGTCATCAAACAGGGTGCTCATGGAATCGAACAGAGTTAACGCGTGTGCCAAAAAAGACACGCTAATCAGGAAACACGTACGCCAGCAGGAAGCAGGCGTACGCAGACCCATGCAGCATAAAAGTGCACTCAAACCACAAACAAGCTCAGACGCTAAGATGAATATACCGTTCCTCGCAGCAGTGGTTGTGGGATACCGCAGGAGGAGGAGAAGGATAGTCAGGGCCAGAATTTTTACACCCAGGACCAGCCTTTTTGGGATGCCTGATGACCAGGTGTATGGGAGGTACAGGTTTCCACCTCACATAATACTCAACCTGGTGAGTGAGTGAGAGGATGACCTCACATCACCCACCCTGTGCTCCCAAGCACTGAGCCCCTTAGAAAAGGTGCTCAATGTACTGCACTTCTTGGCCACTGGATCATTTCAGCAGACAAGTGCCATAGTGGGGGGGGTGTCACAGGCCATGCAGTCACGCTGCCTACACCAGGTCTTGGCCATCATGACTGAACGACCATCAGTCCGCAGGCACATATACCTGCCCAGAACACCGGCAAAAAGGCAGGCTGCCGTCCAGGATTTCTACGGGGAGGTACAATTCCCCAAAGTGCTAGGTGCCATTGATTGCACCCATGTGGCTCTACGTCCTCCCAGGGCATCTGAGCACATCTATAGAAACCGCAAGCACTGGCATTCCATCAACGTGCAGGTAGTATGTGATGCCAAGGGAATCATCACCTCAGTATATGTTAACTATCCAGGGTCCACCCATGACAGTTTCATTTACAGAATGCCAACCCTAAACCGGGACCTAGAATCTGGGCGGCATGGCGATACATGGCTGCTTGGTGAGTATAAATGCCACTGCACATGCACGCATGTCACATACTGAGTAATGTCACCACCCCACTAATGATACCCATCATCACCTCCCCAGGGGACAGTGCCTACCCTCTGAGCACCCACATGATGATGCCAATTTGGAACCCCACCACACCACCCGAGGTAAGATACAACACAGCCCATATTGCAACCCGGTGCATAGTGGAGCGCACATTCGGAGTGCTCAAGTCATGTTTTCGCTACCTTGACCGCTCTGGTGGGCAGCTGCTATACGCTCCCCCAGTAGTGTGCAGGATCATAGTGGCAGCATGTATCCTGCACAACGTTGCAACAAACCGGGGCCTGCCGGTGGACATGGTGGTGCCCCCACGTCCCCAACCACATGCACGGCCGCTGCGCATGGGAGGTGAAAGGGCATATGGTGAGTCAGCCCGTACACAGCTGGTGGCTAATTACTTCACCTAAAATCACACCCCTGTGGAGTGCACACAGCCCTGACACATACCAGCTGACAATCAATGATGATGACATAAGGGACAATCAACTGTCACATCCATACCAGACTGAGATTGGTCACCTGGAAGTGTTACATTGGTTGCATCCCTACCTACTGAAAGACAACCAATGCTGTTTGCATACATTTATGCTGTATGACTGACTACCCCCTTGCAAAATACTACATGAAAATAGCGCCATGTCACCCAACCCCTCCCCATCTCGGTCACCCAACACACCATGGCATGTCATGCAATTTGAAAGCAAACAAAGGAATGCACAACACCTGACACAAGTGTCACAAAGTGCACTGTCCCTAAAGGAGACAGGCCACAGACAATATGCTCCCAGTAATCAATAACAAACAGCACACATGACCAAATACTTACCAGCAACACAGCATGAAACATTGCAAAAATATGACAGTACAAAGTCAAAGTAGTGCAAGTCTTACAACCTGAATAAGCCAGCACATCGACCCCTTCCAACCGCAGAGTGTTGCTGTAATGCATACAACATGAACTGCATCTACAAAGGAGACATCGATGTGAAGACATGAAGAAGGTACCTGCGAATAAGGATGAAGACATGGATGCACAAGCACATATCAATACACCATGCGGTGTTCAATACAGCATCAATACCCACTAGGGATGTCCACACAGTATTGACTACAGACTGCCCACACAGCTCATGGGAGCCCAATGTCACTGTGTAAATTCCTGTCACTTGGTCACACCCTTTGCAAGCCCATGGAAACGGGAAGCAGGAGGGGTGTGTGTGTCAGGAACCCAAGGCGATCTGCACCTTGCTGTGCTGGCACTACCTGAGGCTGCAGGACTGCATTCACCCGCTGATCTGCTGGCCCAGGAACAGGATCAGATGTTGTGGAGTGTGACCTTGCATCCATAACCGCCAAAGGCGGACCTACCAACACTGACATCCCCATAGAGGGTTCTACCCCTGGTGCAGGTGGGTTGGACAGAACAGAATCACTGCCATCAGCACTCACCTGCGACAGCACATAAGTCTCATCATCCGATTCAGCATCTCAATATAGGTCTGGGGAGGTGCACCCAGAGACACCCCTGGACAGTATGGTCTACAGTACAAAAGGGTTTTCACCCACCACCACACATCCTCCTCCACTGGTGCCAGGTCGTGGCTGAGATTCCTCCTGGGTCTGCACCATCTCCTCACCATCACCAGCATCAAGTGCGTCATCACCTGCAAAAACATGAAAGACAACAAATGGAAACAGGCATGAGCACCATAGCACACACATAGGCCTGACAAGACAGAGATCCAGTACATGATGTACACATGTCCCACATGACTAGAACCCTGGCATGCATGCACTGTCAATGAGTTTGAAGGGGAGTTAAAAAGCAGACACTGAGGACACCAAGATGGAAAAGCAACACATTTGCTGCATGCTGGGTAGCACTGGCATCACACATTAGCCTGTGAGTGGCATGTCCAATACCCATACATGACACATGCCAACACACAGATGGCATGTAGCATAGCCATGGCACATTTGACTAGTACAGCGATGTGTCAGTGAATGAGTACTGTCACCCATCCATGTGAGATGGACATGATGAGATGAAAAATGCTAAATAGTGTGCCAAAATGTGCATGTGCCACACACTGCTACACATCCAGTGTACAATAATACAGTGATTGTAGGCAGATGTACACATCAATGGTTGGTTACTCTAACATGACATGAAACAACTATCATGTTCCACATGCAAACAGGCCCCAAAAATAAATGTGAGCAGGCCTATACTCTATCGGCCTGAATGGTCTAATTATTCACATAACCAGGTACCAAATGTGGCTCAATGTGGGGTGTAATCAATGACAGAAGCATGTCACATATGTGGAATTAGGGCAGAGAAATGCATTGGAATAATGGGAAATTTGAAACAATCTGCCTGAATAAACACTGAAAAAATCAGAACAATGTTGTTGCAAGATGACAGTTCAAGGGCAACTGCTGTAATCTGGCGCTAATTGGCTACTGTGGTCAGAAGGGACACTTTCATACCCAAATCCAAACCCGTTGAATGTCTTGGAGGAAGCACATGGGTGACACATACCACTCAGGAGTACACACCCTCACCTGGCACTCATTCAGAACCCGTCACCCAAACAACATACAAATGGATTACACACACATGCATGGGCACTCACCGGACAATGCATCGTAATCTGGTAGGTCTCCCACGCCTTGGATCTGTTCCTCTGTGATGAAGGTTCCAGCAACAGACTCATGTTCAGTGAGTTGGTTGTCCTCTGGTGGAGACCCACTGCCAGTCACCAGAGTAGAGGCATGATTTGAGGCCAGCTTGTTCTTTGCTCTGCGTTTCAGGTCATTCCACTGCTTGTAGCAATCATCAGCTGTGCGCCTCACAAATCCAAGGGCACTAATGTGGTCCGCAATGGTCTGCTAGTGTGCCCTACGTTGACCAGTTGTGGTCTTGCACCCTGCAGTCACCACCATTTCGCGGCTATATGCCGACACATAGGCCACAAGTGCATCAAGTTTGGCGTCATTAAAGCTAGGCTTCCTTGACATGCCGGAGTGTGTAGCCGTGTCTGGGGTCTCAGCCTGTAGTGCCAGAGCACCCTTCTTCTTCTTTTTCAAAGGTGGTGCGGATCCTGAGTGGCTCACGCCGCTCTGTTCAGTAGGGGCAGAAGCGCAGGTGGACTGGGTACTAGAAGTGTGCGATTGTACAATGACCATAGGTCGTGGTGCAGGCATTGGCTGCAGGGTGACGTTGGCAGGAGCAAGGTCGGTTTGATGGACCTGGACCAACACTGCCCCGGCTGGGAGACTCAGAGCTGGGGTCGATTGAGCTGCAGCTGCCCCTGCAGCCTCCCTACACTGGCTACTTGGGGCAGCAGATGACATTGCTGCCCCAGATCCACGTGGCCTGGCGACAGCAACCTTCCCCGCCACATGTGGCTTAGACTTGCTGACCTGGAAGTCAGCCTGGGAGTCATCCTGTGCCGGTTCAGGTGCCAAAATGGGCCGGTCCTCTAAGGGCTGAGCTGGGATGGTGTCAGCTACGTTTGCCACAACCATTGGGGGGGCATGGGTGTCCCTGATTGCTCCTCCACACATGGAGGTCTAGGTGCACCCTGCAAATCCTGGCCACGTTTTGGAGGTCGGCCACCTTTGCCTCCCTTACCGCTTGGTCACCTCCCAACCATGGCACTGATGTTGTTGTGCGTATGGGAGTAGCAGTAAACAATTGTCCTGGGTTATTGGGGTGAAAGGGGTAGGGTACCAGATGGAATTTGTACCCTAGTGCTCTAGCAAGGCTGTATGTGACCCCTGGGGGAAGATGATGGGTCAGTTTTCTCACGTGCTGATTCCCTATGCACCCGTGTAACGTCACTGACGCGCTTACGCACTGAGGGCCTTTCCTCGAATTACACGCTTACGTGCAATTTTTTCACGTGCCAGATCACTCCGTATCAAGCTGGCCACGCGACAACACACAGAAGACGACGCTCCTGCCCAGAAGGCCAAATTACTGCCCCCAAGAGCACTGAGCACGCTCCCACCTGCCATCTGCTGCTGCCTGCCTGCCTGCTGCTCACATGCCCTGCTATTTGCTGTCTGCACACCAGCCAGGGGTGCAGTTGCTGTGACCACTCCTGCTGGAACTGAAGACTCCTGACTGGGATACCATCGCTCCACAGCCCAGCCCCAGAACCCAGTTGCCCACCCACACCTGCCTCTGGGGGTGCCATGTCAGCCACAACACCATCTGGCACCACTGGCAACCCCCAGCCAGAGAGGCAGAGGGCCACCAGCTTCAGTGCCAGGGAAGTTGGTGTCCTGGTGGAGGAAGTCCTGGGGCAGTATGATGCCCTCTTTGGAAGTTCACGCGCCGACCATGAAGGATGGACCAGGATCTGGATGGACTTTGTGACTGCCATCTACGAGGAGTGGGTGGCAGTCCGCGACATCAAACATGTCAAGAAGCGCTGGGAGGACTTCAGGTCCAGGAACCTCGACAAGGCCCGGCGCCTCTTGAAGGCAGCGGATGCCAAGGGGCGCCGCGGCCACCTGTCCGACCACCAAATGAGGGTCCTGGAACGCATAAGCCCACCGCTCCACGTCCACGTCCTTGAGAGGCAGACCCGTCTGGAGTTGAGCCGTAAGTGTACATGCATACTGATTGGACGCTGTGCGTGTCGTGGTGTGCCAGTAGTGTGCAGGTTGCACATGTGTTTCTGTAGGGCCATGTATGGATGTGTATGTACATTGGCGTGAGGCTGACACATGCAAGTCCTCATGGATGGTGTATGTGTATGTGTGGGTAAGCATGCAGGCCAAATGCAGATGTGGGAGCACGCATGTTTGAATTACCGTGTATGTACGTTGGCATGGTTGTGGGGTCACACATGGATGTTTGTTCCAGCTGCATGTATCTGCACTGTGTACATGTGCATGTGTGTGTATTTGACAAGTATGCAACTGTGATGCAACATGGATGCATGTGGCACTGACATGTAGAAGGCTGAATGCCAGCTGGGCCTTGGATGGCGATCTCATCACTCTGACAGTTGGTGGACATGTACACATGCATGTAAGTGTGTTGGTGTGTGTGCATGTGTTGTGTACTCCCCGTGATTCATGTGACGTAAGGCTCACCTTCAGATGCTGATGCTGTTGTATGTTTATGGATGGTGCTGCCTGGTGCAATATTGCTGTGGAATTGCTCATGTGTGTGAGTAGAAATGACATGTGTGTTAGGGAGTGTGATGCCATGTCTGAAGTTTGACACTGCCACTCATGTACAACTGTCATGTGTGTATCAGTTCATTGTACAGTGCCCTGATGCCTGTGCTCTATCTCTCCCTGTATGCAGCGTCAACTGTTGAAGAGGGCGGAGAGGGTGCTGTGGAGCAAAGCGGCAGGGATCGCACCACCAGCCGGAGATGCAAGGCCCAGCTCCCCTCCCAGATTGTCATCTCTTCAGGGAGTGAGGAGTCTGGTGCCATGTCCCAGGCTGCAGCTGCCGAGGGTAGGTCCAAGAGACAGAGGTTGGAGAAGGACTCCTTGCCAGCAGAAGGGGCAACTGAGACCCCACATGGTCCGACAGAGGAAGATGGCATGGAGTCATCCAGGTTGGTGGGGGGTTTGGAGGAGGAGGAGGCCGTGGAAGGGACACACACGGGGTCTGGAGGTGGGGTTTCCACTGGTGCCAGTGGTGCAGTGCAGGGGTAGGGACAGGAGGCAGCACAGGCCGCCACGGAAGTGCCTGTGTGTAATCCTGTCCCTGATCCTGTGACTGCATCATCCGGCACTAGCAGGAATACCTACGTCCAGACCCGTTTTCAGGGAGGGGATGGGCGCACAACAACTGGACTTCCTCTCCCTGCGGACGTGCCTATCCAGGACTGGGTTGAGCCTGTCCTGGCTGGGATAGCGTTGGGTCAACAGTGCATGCGAGGTCACCTGCAGTTTTTTCATGAAGACACTGCACGTCATCTTGGATGCCTCTTTGACCACGTTGACCTACTTGGACGGGTCACCAGTGCTGGATTCCTCCGTGTGCTGGACCTTCTTGCGACACACTCCTCACCTGAACCCCCTACGCGCCAGTCGTCCTCCATGCCATCTTCCCACCCATGTATCACCTGGGTACCCTGTGGAGCTGCCTCTGACCCAGCGGCCAGGCTGGTGGAGGACACATCCCTGCCACAGTCGGGAGTCAGACGTCCAGCAGGGGTGGCCACCACGACAACTGCACCCCAGCCAGAGGAGGACATGCGGGCAGCAAGAGCCAAGGCGCAGACACAGGCACAGCAGCAGCAGCAACATGGTGGGAGCAATGATGGCTCGGGGCCTTCAACATCGGAGGGGCAGGCATTGGCCAGAGGGCATGAGGAACCAGGATTGCAAGTGTCTTCCTTGTGGCAGTGGTTGGGACACGCAATAGATGCAGAGTGGCAGCGGGCGGAAGAGGCACGGCTCAAAATGGTCAGGGCGGAGAACTCCATGCTGAGGGCACTGAGGTGGGCCGAGTGCCTCGAGGCAATTCGCAGGGAGTTGGAGGGCAACATGTCATCGTCCCTGCGGACCCTCGGGGCCATGGAAGAGGACCGCCTCCAGGACATTGAGCGGGAGTTCGATGATGCCCTGGCCCGGGACATCAAAAAGTGAGCCGTCGGACTAGCCTGCTGCCATTGTAAATAGTTAGTTCGTTAGTGTTAGGTTTCATTTTTGTTTTCATTTTTTTTTTGGGGCACTTGGACAATACCCCTCATTTTTGTATATAGTTCTTCATTAGTTAGTGTATTTTTGTAGGTTTCATTTGGACAGTTGGGCTCATGGACCCAGGATTTCATCCTTGTAAATAGTTGGAGTGTGGATTTGTCGGCATTTTCTTTTTTGATTTTTCCATGGAGCAATGGATTTTACTTTTTCATTTCTGTTTGGATTTGCTTTGTTGGAAGGAGGCTTTGGAGACATTTTTGATTTAATTTATTTTGGATTCTGATTTCCTTTTTTTATCATTATGTGACATTGTGCATTGTTGTCCTTATGTCCATTGTTTGGTCTTTGAAGTTCTTTCACCACATTTTTTGTTCAATACATTTTTTCCCGTACTTCAATGTGTGGTATTCTCTCATTGGTTTCATGCATGTCACGATGTGGGTTTTCACATTCACTGGCACCCATTGTTGATGTACATATATGCCATTTGGGTTTTTTCATGTAATGGGCATTTCATTGTGGGGTGTATGTTATGCTTGGTTGGTTATTTGGGCAGGGGTGGCGTGCCGTGGGATTTTGTTGGCCATGAGGGCCATGATTGTGGGTCAAGTTGACGTGTTGGGGGGGACATGAGTGGGGGCCTGCTGGCAGGGGCCCCTCACTGCTGGGGAGTGGGGGTGCAGGGGGACATGAGTGGGACATGAGTGGGGGCCTGCTGGGGGGTAGGGGTGCTGGGGAACATGAGTGGGACATGAGTGGGGGCCTTCTGGCAGGTGCCCCTCACTGCTGGGGGTTGAGGGTACAGGGGGACATGAGTGGGGGCCTGCTGGCAGGTGCCCCTCACGGCTGGGGGGTGGGGGTGCATGGCAGGTCATGAGTGGGACATGAGTGGGGGCCTGCTGGCAGGTGCCCCTCACTGCTGGGATGTTGGGGTGCATGGCGACATGAGCGGGGGCCTGCTGGCAGGTGCCCCTCACTGCTGGGGGGTGGGGGTGCTGTGGGACATGAGGGGGGCCTGCTGGCAGGTGCCCCTCACTGCTGGGGGGTTAGGGGTGCAGGGGGACATGAGTGGGAGCCTGCTGGCAGGTGCCCCTCACTGCTGGGAGGTGGGGTGCAGGGGGACATGAGTGGGACATGGGTGGGGGCCTGCTGGCAGGTGCCCCTCACTGCTGGGGGGTGGGGGTGCTGGGGGACATGAGTGGGGGGCTGCTGGCAGGTGCCCCTCACTGCTGGGGGGTGAGGGTGCTGGGGGACATGAGTGGGGGCCTGCTGGCAGGTGCCCCTCACTGCTGGATGGTGGGGGTGCAGGGGGACAGGAGTGGGACATGAGTGGGGTCCTGCTGGCAGGTGCCCCTCACTGCTGGGATGTTGGGGTGCATGGCGACATGAGCGGGGGCCTGCTGGCAGGTGCCCCTCACTGCTGGGGGGTGGGGGTACTGTGGGACATGAGGGGGGCCTGCTGGCAGGTGCCCCTCACTGCTGGGGGGGTAGGGGTGCAGGGGGACATGAGTGGGAGACTGCTGGCAGGTGCCCCTCACTGCTGGGAGGTGGGGGTGCAGGGGGACATGAGTGGGACAATAGTGGGGGCCTGCTGGCAGGTGCCCCTCACTGCTGGGGGGTGGGGGTGCTGGGGGACATGAGAGGGGGGCTGCTGGCAGGTGCCCCTCACTGCTGGGGGGTGAGGGTGCTGGGGGACATGAGTGGGGGCCTGCTGGCAGGTGCCCCTCACTGCTGGGGGGTGTCGGTGCAGGGGGACAGGAGTGGGACATGAGTGGGGTCCTGCTGGCAGGTGCCCCTTACTGCTGGGGGGTAGGGGTGCAGGGGAACATGAGTGGGGGCCTGCTGGCAGGTACCCCTCAATGCTGGGGGGTGGGGGTGCAGGGAGACATGAGTGGGACATGAGTGGGGGCCTGCGGGCAGGTGCCCCTCACTGCTGGGGGTGGGGTGCAGGGGGACATGAGTGGGGGCCTGCTGGCAGGTGCCCCTCACTGCTGGGGGGTGGGGGTGCAGGGGGACATGAGTGGGACATGAGTGGGGGCCTGCGGGCAGGTGCCCCTCACTGCTGGTGGGTGGGGTGCAGGGGGACATGAGTGGGGGCCTGCTGGCAGGTGTCCCTCACTGCTGGGGGTGGGGTGCAGGGGGACATGAGTGGGGGCCTGCTGGCAGGTGTCCCTCACTACTGGGGGTGGGGTGCAGGGGGACATGAGTGGGGGCCTGCTGGCAGGTGCCCCTCACTGCTGGGGGGTGGGGGTGCAGGGGGACATGAGTGGGACATGAGTGGGGGCCTGCTGGCAGGTGCCCCTCACTGCTGGGGGGTGGGGGTTCAGGGGGACATGAGTGGGACATGAGTGGGGGCCTGCTGGCAGGTGCCCCTCACTGATGGGGGGTGGGGGTGCAGGGGGACATGAGTGGGACATGAGTGAGGGCCTGCTGGCAGGTGCCCCTCAAAGCTGGGGTAGTGGGGGTGCAGGGGGACATGAGTGGGGGCCTGCTGGCAAGTGCCCCTCACTGCTGGGGGTTCGGGTGCAGGGGGACATGAGTGGGACATGAGTGGGGGCCTGCTGGCAGGTGCCCCTCACTGCTGGGGGGTGAGGGTGCAGGGGGACATGAGTGGGGGCCTGCTGGCAGGTGCCCCTCACTGCTGGGGGTTGGGGGGTGCTGGGGGACATGAGTTGGTGATCATATTGCAAGGTGACATGTGGCTTGGCTGGGGAGCATGCCCATGGTGGATGGGCTGCCTACGGGACATGACCAGGGGTGCAGGGTAGTCCCCTGTGGTGTGGGCTGCCTGCAGGGGCTGTGGAGGGGGTAGAGGGGACACCTGGGAGGACCCACGCTGCCAATTCACGTGTGGGACTCCCCAAGCACCCCACTGGATACACGTACCCCGCTCTGACAGTGAAATCATGTGTGAAACTTCACTCGCACCCCCGAAATACACGTACCCCACACTGACAGCAGAATTGCATGTGAAACTTCCCGCGAACCCCAGTAATACACGTACACCGCTCGTACAGGGCCAATCGCATGTGAAACTCCCGGCGTACCCCAGTAATACACGTACACCGCTTACACAGGGCCAATCGTGTGTGAAACTCCCCGTGAACCCCAGTAATACACGTACACCGCTCGCACAGGGCCAATCGCGTGTGAAACTTCCCGCGAACCCCAGTAATACACGTACCCCGCTCACAAAGGGCCAATCGCGTGTGAAACTTCCCGCAAACCCCAGTAATACACATAACCCGCTCGCACAGGGCCAATCGTGTGTGAAACTTCCCATGCACCCCAGTAATACACGTATCCCGCTCCCACAGGGCCAATCGCGTGTGAAACTTCCCGCACACCCCCAGAATACATTTACAACGCTCGCACAGGGCCAATCACGTGTGAAACTTCCCGCGCACCCCCGAAATACACGTACCCCACTCGCACAGGGCCAATCGCATGTGAAACTCCCCGCAAACCCCAGTGATACACGTACCCCGCTCGCACAGGGCCAATCGCGTGTGAAACTCCCCGCGCCGGGGTGTACATGTATTCGGAGGGGTGCGCGGGGAGTTTTACAGGCGTTTTCATGGTTGGGGGCTGTATGCTGGTCCAATGGCCTGTGCGCCATGTGCGGGATTTGTGCACTGTGCATGGTGCACGGGGAGGGGTTGGGGCATTACTGGCGCTGTTGCAGGGTCGCTGCGCCACTCTGCACCACGGCTGGTTTTGGATGTTGAAATCCATTAATACGCTGTGCGCGTAAATGGATTTTAGCGCACGCGGCTGGTGCAGACTGTTGCACGCGCACACTGTACGCCAGCCGCGTGCGCCACTTTTGCGCTGGATTCCATGAATTACCCCATAAATGGTTTGAATTAGCTCTCTACCTTATAGCAGAAAACAAATACGAAATAACTGACCCCTTAATACTTTGCAGTTACTGCACTACAAAACTTGACAACAACCAAACTCCTTCACGTGCTATCACAAATAATTTGGAATTATTTCCACTGCCAAAACCCCTACAACAACTCAATTTATATGAGAACATCATAATTCAAACAGTGCACCCCTTTTAGGCAATATTACGCCTTCAATCAAAAACAGCAAAATTACCTCCCTCTGAATTAGTGAAAGGTATTCGGGGAAAAGTAGTGTATTTACCATTAGATCTAAAAGAAAATGTGCACACTCTAGGAATGCAACGTCCAATGGAGCAATCTTTAATTATCTTAATAAATGGTGTACCTACAAAAGACAACAAAAATTGGCAACAACTGGTAGATTTACATAAAGTTAGACAAGCCTTGCAATATCTAAAAGACAATAATGAATATTACAAAGAAATTAATATTGAAGAAAACTTGAAGGATACCACTGAAATAATTCAAGAGACACAAGAATCTGGTCAATTTGAGCTACTAGATCCTTCTACAATATCCAATATCGATCATTATACAATTCACCCATTGCACTCTAATGACACTGTAGAAGATGCACTAGAAACGTGCCAAATGCGTCAAACCAAAGGATCACCAATCAGCACATGGGAAAAAAAAGTATGGAAGCACGTGCTTTTCCTCTACTCTTTCCTACTGGCAAAGGAGGAAGGTACAATAATAGACCTATTCAAATAACAGCATCAGAATACTGCTCATTACGGATGTATTCTGAAGATCCCAGATTTATACAAAATGTGGAATACACATTCCACCTACACTTTCAAAGTGAACTAGCAACTTTATGTTACACACACATTAAAATCAGGATCCCACTTTCAAAATATGTCAGCTACACAATCATTGCAAAAAGTGCAACAAAAAGATGAGGTTTTACAATCAAATATTATAAATCTATTAGCAAATATGCATGGTACTAAAGAGTACTGGTTTCGATGTCATGGAGATGTACATTGTATGATAAGAAACCTTGGCCCACCCACTTGATTTGTTACATTAAATTGTGCAGAATATGCATGGGAAGATTTACATGATTTCCTACGCATATCAAACAAAAACAAAACAAACATAGATATACTAACACCTGGAGAACTTTGTTCTCTAGATCCTGTTAATGTTTCAAGATATTTTCACCATCACTTCATTGCTATGCTACACTTTATTTGTAATAAAACTACTCCTCCCCTCAGAGAAGTGCAACACTTCTTTTGGAGGAAAGAATACCAAGCCAGAGGAGCACCACATATTCACTTGCTTTTATGGATTAAAGATGCTCCTAAATTCGGTCAAGACAGTGATGCCACTGTTTTACAGTTTATTAAAAAATATGTCACTTGTGAAATTCCATCAGAAGCAACAAGTAGTGATCTTCATGCACAAATTTTACAATTTCAAAGACACAAATGTGGCAAATATTGTCGTTGCAAATACAAAAACAAAGGGAAATACAACACCAAATGCTGTTTTGGTTTCCCTAGACTGGTTACAAAAACAGGTCAAGTGAACAACTTCATGTCTTCAGTTAGACATAGGCCCTCATTACAACCCAGGCGGTAAGTATCCAACATTACCGGCATGGCCTAATTAGCGTTTACGCCTTGGTCTGATGCCGTAAAGTGCGGCACATTACGACCCATCATGCACGAGCATTACGCCATGCCGGTAATGTAAACTACGCCATGGCTTAAATGACCCCAAAACGGCCCTTACCGGCATCGTACGCCGCGCAAGGTGCACTACCGCACCCATCATTGCGGTGACTGTAATTAGCGGTCACCGTAATTAGCGGTCACCGTAAATAAGCGGAACCGGAAGTAACCTCATTGCGGCGGAATGGGAAAGAGCATGGCGACCATCTTTGAAAACACAATCCATTGCCATTTTACCCAACCACACCACATTTGACCCTCAGACCTTGTAAAACCCATCACCCACCCATTTCCCCACCTAAACATGCCCAAAGTTCTGAAGAAAGCCTGCGATCGGCAGCGGCAGGACCGCTTCAGTCGGGAAGAACTAACGATGTTGGCAGAAACGCTGCAGGAAAAGGCGGACATCGTCTTATCACCCGAAATGACAAGAGCAGCCATAGCCCGCAAAAAGGAAATATGGGAACTTGTGGCACAACGGGTCAGTGCCGTAGGTACCACCCCACACACCTCCAAACAGTGCCGCAAAAGGTGGGATGACCTCCGGCTCCGAGTAAGGAGCATACTGTCAGCCAATCGAAACCTAGGCCAGGCAACTGGCGGGGGAGCAGACTCCCCAATCAAGATGCAGCCATGGGAGGAGATTTGTGCCTCGACGATTGGCATAGAGTGCATTGAGGGTGTTGGTGGAATGGAGAGAGGAGCCCCGACATCAGGAGACACAGGTAGGTGCCTCCAATTCAGCCATGCAAAACACCCTGAATTACACTTACATGGGAATCACAATTGTCGCCCCATATGGGAAACACAACACATCAGCAGGAGACCCACACACTGCACACATGCAGCATGCACACTCCACAGCAGACACACACATTTCTGCATGCTCAACCCACCCAAAAGCGAGACAACCTGTATGTCACAGCCTACAAAGTCCACCATCTATCCTTCAAAACCATGGCAATCTTCATGCTTGCTCAATGTTCGCTGACCCATCAATAACACATTCCCTCCTCTGCTCCACCACAGGCTCACAATCGGACACCGGCAGGGACGAGAGTGGCACAACCCCAGCCAAGAAGCCCAGGACAGAGGGAAGAGCACAACAACCCTCCACCTCTGCTGGACCCATGCCCAAACCACACCAGGCCAAAATCCCTGTTGAAAGACAGCCCAGGGCAGCAATGACCCCCGACGAAAGTGCCATGATAGCACCCACGGAAGACACACAAAAACTGCTGCCCACTGAGGGCAATGTGTCTGTGGCGAGCAGTACCATTGGGGAGACTGCTGCCATCGCTGCATGCTCCGACAGCGACGTGGGGAATATGGAGGATGACACTGAAGGTTCCCCCAACGCCCACCTTCACTCCCCACACCTGTCCCCATGTAGCCTGCACGGAGACGACACACAGGGGCTATCCCTTGGAGATACATGGCCAGCCACTCCCAGCACAGTGGGAGTAGGGGAGGAGCGGAGTAGTCCAATTGGCCGGCAATTGCAACCTCCATTGCCCCTGATTTCCAGCAATCGCTGGACGAAATATCAACGAGGCAACAACAATTGTCCTCACTACTGACACAGCATGTTGCTGATTGTGGAGGCGCAAGTGCAGGCATGGAGAGATGTGCTGAGAACATCAAGGCAGCCATCCAATCAGCAAGCAAGGACATTTGTGCAGAACTACCCGTGTAGCAGAATATGATAAGTGAACTCATACAGACAATCATGGACACACGGCATAGCGAGCAGGCCAGTACCTCCTCTGCAGCAAGTTCTGCCCCAGCCAGCCCAGTCCGCAGGTTATCCAGGAACCTGAGGAGCACAGGCAGGGGGGCCCCAGGTGCCGGGAGAGGGGGCTGCCAATAGTGGCCGTCCAGTGAACCAATGGAAGAATTACCCAGCCCTTCACCACGGGCACTGTCACACCTTTGCAGGGAGTTCAGGGGGAGGGGGAGGGGGGATTGGATGTGTTGGGGAGTTCAGGGGAAGGGGGAAGGGGGTTTGGGTGTGTTGGGGAGTTCAGGGGGGAGGGGAGGGGGGATTGGGTGTGTTGGGGAGTTCAGGGGGGAGGGGGAGGGGGGATAGGGTGTTTCTGACCTATGCACATTGATAATACACTTTTTTGATTTGCACAAATCAAATATGTGGACATTGCTCATTGCGTATGTGTGCTTTATTGGTGTACAGTCCACAGTGTGCATGTCCCAGACACACACAGTGCCCCAAGTGCCGTCTCCATGTTACACACACCAGCCGTGTGTGCTAGAAGCATTGGTCAATGATATTCTGATGCATTTCATGGCCCTCCTGTGCATCGCTGCCTCCTTGAGGTGCTGCCCCATCCCCACCCTCATCATCCTCATCGTCAGGTGGTTGCAGTTCTGCGTCAGGGGGCAGTGGAACATTCCGTCTGACACACATATTGTGAAGCATCACACATGCCATGACAATCTTTGCAACCTTCTCATGGCAGTACAGGAGTGCCCCGCCAGACCTGCTGAGACAGCGAAACCGTGCCTTCAGTTGGCCAAATGCCTGCTCAATCACCACACGGGTACGTTCATGGGCACGGTTGAAGTCCGCCTCATGCTGGTTCTGTGGGTTCCGGACTGGTGTAAGGAGCCACCTCTTCAGGGGATAGCCAGCATCACCTGTATGTAGGAAACAATGTATGTGTCAGTCATTACATCTAATTCTGAACATGACATGCCAACATGCACATTGAACTGTTACTTTGGACCACTTTCAGTTGCGCTGATGGATTCACGCTATGCAAACGGTATATGTCCATGGCTCTCATGGACAGTTTTGCATGCCAACAAACCATGTATGCAGGGTGGTCGAGTGCCTTGTGAGTGCCCATCCACTGTGTCCGTCCATGCCGTATGTTTAGGTGACCTGGCACGTGTCCTGTGATGTCAATGCTCACATGATTGCTACATTGCTGTCTGCATCATTATGACCCCAGTGAACTATCCGGATGTTGATAGGGACATTTAGTGGGCCTTGCTGTCTGTGCTGTGGTGTTGTGGTGTTTCTGTCCGTCATGTGCCTCCTTTGTGCGCTGTTATGTGTGGACACGCCTTTCAGTAGATGGTGTATAGTGACTTGCATGTAGGTGCATTTCGTTGGAGTCAATGGTCCAAATTGGTACAATGCACTTGCAGATGGTTGTGTCATGGTTGGAACACACCTTCTTTGACATGGTGGGGCTGCTTCGGTCAGGCATAATGTCTACAGGTGTGATATTATGTTAGTGCTGCTTTAGGATATGATAGTCACAGCCAGGTGGAGTATGCATCATCCCCCCCTTTCTGCCAGGTGGAGTATGCATCATCCCCCCCCTTTCTGCCAGGTGGAGTATGCATCACCCCCCCTTTCTGTCAGGTGGAGTATGCATCATTCCCCCCCTTTCTGCCAGGTGGAGTATGCATCATCACCCCCCCTTTCTGACAGGTGGAGTATGCATCATCCCCCCCCCCCTTTCTGCCAGGTGGAGTATGCATCACCCCCCCACTTTCTGCCAGGTGGAGTATGCATCATTCCCCCCCCTTTCTGCCAGGTGGAGTATGCATCACCCCCCCCCCTTTCTGCCATACCAAGGTCATGACGTGAGACTAACCGAGTAGCCAGGATCTTGGGCCTGCATGTCGCTCCATGTAGCGTGGTATTGTGGAGTTCCTCAGGACCATTGAATCATGGGTTGATCCGGGGAATCGGGCACAACAATGTGTGAGGATCCTGTTGGAGTCACAGACCATCTGCACGTTGATTGAGTGAAATTGTTTACGGTTGCGGTACGGTACCTCCATGGCATGTGGGACCACCAATTCCACATGGGTGCAGTCGATGGCACCAATGCAACCAGGTATGCCGGCTAGTGCATGGAAACCCACTTTGGTGTTTGCAATCTCCTGGGCAGACCGTGGTACTGGCTGTGCTGGTTGGCCTTGCTGGGCCTGCCTTGCCCTCCTTCTCCTCCTGCGTCTTCTCTGTGCAGCCTGTTGTTGTTGTTGTTGTTGTTGTTGTTGTAGTTGAAGTTGTAGCACTTGCATTGCTATTAGGTCCTCCAGCCCCAACATTGCTAGTCCTATTGGTACCATTGTGGAGTGTAACTTGGTCTGGGAAGGGGTTGGGTGTGCTCTTTTTGTACTTCCTGAGTCTGTATTGCCTCCACCTGTGCTGATTCTGTGCACCTGTGGCAGCTGGATTCACTGCACAAGGCCCTTTACGGTTGGTTCTCGATGGCGTAATTACCGGCATGGCGGTAAGGTACTTAACGAGCTGGGTGATGGCGTTAGGTGCATGTCCACTTGGGTCGGCATTCGCGTACCTTTTCGCCATGCCGGTAATTACGGTGTGGGGGGTCGCGTGCGCGCATCCTTGGTGCAGTTAGCGGCAGCATTAACTACGATGCCGCTAATGCCATCGTAGTTAACGGTCACGGGTCTAAATCGGACCTAGTGGAAAACGATGGCGGTAATCCTTTACCGCCATTGTTTTTCGCTTTGCGCCTGGGTTGTAATGAGGGCCATAGTGTTAAAGGGAAATCACTTAAAAATACATATTACATAAAAAAGAACAGAAGAAGAAAAATATATCAATGATTACAATGCAATCATTGCCCACTTATGGAACACAAACATAGATGTGCAGTACATTGCAGACAATTCTACTGCAGTTGCACGATATGTCACAGCATACTTAACTAAAGCAGAAAAGACAGAGCTCCAAGAGCTCTGGAATTACCTGTCATCAGATAAAACAGTATCTCAGAAATTATACAGCTTGGGCATAAAAATGCTCACCCATAGAGAATGTGGATCATATGAAGCAGCTGATTGTTTAACTAGTACTGCATTGTATGGTAAATCTGAAAATATAGTATGGCTAAGTATTGGTCCTGCTAAATCTAGTAAAAAGAGTTAAAAAATCATACGAAGATATAGAAACAATAGCCAAACATGATCCCAACAGCCAAGACATTTTAAAAAACAATTTACTGGACACATACTACCCAGACAGAAGTAACACTTTGGAAACCATTTGTCTATACCACATAGCCCAAAACTTCACATACACAAATAATATAAAACCCGATGAAACAAAAGGTAAATACAGAGTGACAAATTGTGAAGGCAGCTTAGTAAAACTCACCAAACGAAATTTAATTAATCATATCAAATTGTCATTAAAGACTCCTCAACATAAATAACTATATTACATGTCCCTGCTACAACTCTTTAAAGCATGGAGAAAAGAAAAAGACATACTAGATAATTATGACTCATATGAAGACGCTTTCAAAGCAAATGAGAGCACTATAACTGATGTAAACTTTACACAGTACAAAACAATGTTGCACAATGAACAGCAACACGAAAAAAAGAACTCCAGGCCCAACTAGATAAGGACACTCCTGACAGTAGTCAACCTTCTGCAACAGGAAGCCAAGAACCACTGGGAGAGCCACTAATAACAAATGAGGCAGAATTAGCTATGACAGAAGTAGAAAACACCATGTGTCAGTATGAAGATAAAAAGACTTAACTATACTACAATCAAAACTAAACAATGAACAACGTAGCATTTTTCAAGAAGTAACAACAGAAATTGTGCATGGTGTACAACATGAAAACAAAAAATGCACCTGCCAAAATTACAAACCTATACTACTGTACGTCAGTGGTGAAGCTGGTTCTGGCAAAACATTCTTAATCAAAATCATCAGTAAGTTCCTTCAACAATTGACAAACAACAAACTGTCAGCTATTGTCACTGCCCCCACAGGTTTAGCTGCCTACAACATAGGTGGTGTCACTTTACACCGATTACTACTCCTGCCAGTAGAACACCAAAATAAATTAGACTAATAAAAACTTTCTACAGAAGATGCAATGGAACTACGCAGAGTATTAAAACAAATGAAAATGTTACTAATAGATGAAGTGAGCATGGTCTCCAACCTAATGTTGGCTTTGATTCACCTCAGAATACAAGAAGTACTCAAAACAAACTACGAAGAGCTCTTTGCAGGAAAACACATTATTGTTATCAGAGATATTCTTCAATTGACACCAGTGAAAGGTGAGCCTATTTTTAAAACATTAGGACACAAACTCTGCCGTAAAACTGTTGGCATCATTGGAAATGTCAACCTTTGGCAACATTTCCAATACAGAGAATTAACACAAAATATGTGGCAATCTGCAGATCTCACTTATGCCAACATCTTAAAAAGTATCAGAGTTGGTATACTACCTCAAGAAGCACAAGCAATATTGAAAACCTGGCACCTTCATGCACTTTATGGTGATAATGTATGTGCTACAGATGTTATGGAACAATTAGCCCACAAAAATGACAATTGTATGGCCTTAATGCCAACTCTTGCAACCTGTTTCAAATTCATTGAAACAATGTTAAATAAAGAAATGCAACCAATAATGGAAATTAGCGCCACAGACAAACTAGACGTACATGGTATGACACTACCATGTGTGAGCAAGCCAGAACAAGACTAAATAGTTTAGAAAATTCAATCTCCAACACAGCTGGCTTGGAAAAAATATTAAAATCATCCTTAAATTGCAAAGTAATGCTTAAACGTGACCTTGACATGGACCAAGCACTAGGTGATGGAGCACTGGGTACAGTTGTTGGCTTTCAAACATACCCACGTGACAACAACATTCAGTTTGTCAATATTCTCTTTGACAAACTTTCAGAAGTAAAAAGGATAGGACGCTCAACAGCTCGGATCCTTCTCTTCAAAGACATGTACGTACGCAGTGAACAATTTTCTCTAACGCTTGCATACGCAGTCACCATTCATAAATCACAGGGTCTTACCCTAGACAAAGCATTAATAGACATTGGTAACACAGTATTTAAAGAAGGCATGAGGTGCGTAGCACTATCATGCTTACGTACACCTGATGGTCTATTTCTAATCAACTTTGATGCAAGTAAAGTAAACATTGATATTCCTTGCATTTTAGAATACAATAGACTTTGTTCACTATACACCCCCATCTAAAAACATATCCTGTTCCACAAAAAGTAAAATGTTGTAAAAGAACTAAATCAAACAGAAATAAAACAGGATATCACTGCAAATCCTACAAAGAAAGTAAAAGAAACGAATACTTCATCAAGTACCACAAGCAAAAAAGAACCAATTAGGGAAAGTAAACCAGGTACTTCATCAAAGAAGGAAGACAAACTAAAAAAAAAAATCACTCAGATACAGAATTACCTGGTCCATTTAAACTCTCAAATATAATTGGTGTAAGTTGCTACGCAAATGTAGCAATGAATATTCTATTTCAATTACCATCAATTGTTGACAACATATACTTACACAGTACAGACCAATTGTGTTTGCAAATGTTAGTACATCTTAGAAATGCAACAAACAATCCTAATAACATGTTTAGTGTTTATGGAATAAGACAACAATTGGACTACTGTGCTGGAATGGTGAAATTCACTATAAACTCAGAGGACGATCCACAAGAATTTCTAATGTACTTACTACAAGTACTGGAAAACAAAAACATACCTATAAATTAAATCTCCCAAATTTCATACATGTGGAAACATGCATGCACTCTCTGCAACAAAGTGACACAAGAACAAATCCCCAATGAGCGCTTTGTGTATGTATCAATACCTAATTGTGAATCCGTTGCATTTCAGCAACTTGTACAAAATGCAAACCATGCTAGATTATGTGCTACCTGCAATTCGGATAATCGCTCCACCTTACTAATACAAACACATAGTAAATACATAATGCTAATGCTTCTATGTTACAATGCAGATGGTACGAAAAACAACTGCAAGCTGACTGGATTCACACATGGTCAAGTATCACTTGGTAAGAAAAGCTTCACCGCAATAGGTATAATCTACCACACAGGAGACACAACCAATGCAGGTCACTATACTGCATATATATAAAAAAAATGTGGATGGTTCGAATGTAATGATAGTACCATTACTCTAAAGCAGAGATTACCTGCAAATCTTGCAAACGCTTATTTAATCTTCTTAAAACCAAAATTTATTAACTAAACTGTACTTAAACCTTAACTAAACTTCTATTAAAAAACTATAAACTGTTAGAATATGCCAACAGGTATCTAACTGCCCCAAGATTCTACAACTACTAAACAGATAAATGAATACCACTAAATTATATCAAACAATAAACAGTTAGAATACGCCAACTGGTATCTAACTACCCCAAGATTTTCAGTAACCAAACACATAAATCAATACCACTTCATTATAACAAAAAATAGACAGTTAGAATACGCCAACTGGTATCTAACTGCTACGAAATTTTACAATATCCAAGCAGATAAATCAATACCACTTAATTATAACAAAAAATAGACTGTTAGAATATGTCAACAGGTATCTAACTGCTCCAAAAATCTGCAACAAGCCAATATATAGAGCATTAGCCAGAAACAACAAGTGAACACTGAAAACAAACACACAAATAGAGTTTAGCATAACAAATAAACTTTTTTTTTTTAATCCAACATGGATTTTATTTTTTCCCCACAGGCCCAATGATTTTAGCAACAAACACAGAAACTGAGCAAATTGCACAGTACACTGGTTTGTAATCTACTAAATATGAGGGTCAAAAAATGTTGATTATTCAATGATATAAGTCATTACAAAATACCAATACTAACCTGATCTTTTGTTTTATCACAGAAATGAACAAGAAATACATGTACTTCAGTTACTAAACCAAAGAGTAAGTATATTATAATAAGTACAGCCATCGTAGCAAATCACACCCATAGTGACTTATAACTTTGGTGCTTATAAATTTGGTGTTGTCCATGCACCCAAGACTATAGGCCCTGCCCACAACCGCCACAGCATATCACACCCATAGTGGCTTACAACTTTGTTGCTTATAAATTTGTTCTTGGATCCCAAAGTTATAAGCCACTATGGGTGTAATATGCTGCAGTGGTTGTGGCCAGGGCATAGAGTATTGGGTGCATGGCCATATGGCCATGCTCCCAAGACTCTATGCCCTGGCCACAACCACCGCAGCATATCACACCCATAGAGTCAAACATTTTGATTATGCCATATGGGCACTTTTAATGTCCGCGGACATGATGAGTGTTCTTAGAACACTTTCAACTTGCCAGGGAACAATACGGACAGCGTCCTCAGGACACCCCCATTTCGTCCATTTACGAACATTTCAGGACTCTGCAGGTCTTCTTAGAACAGTTTCAACTTGCCTGCGAACAAAACGGACAGGCATACCGTCCTCAGGACACCCCCATTTTGTTTATTTATGAACATCCCAGGACACATCATGTGTTATTAGAACAATTTCAACTTGCCAGTGAACAATATGGACAGCGTCCTCAGGACACCCCCATTTCGTCCATTTACGAACATTTCAGGACACCGCAGGTCTTCTTAGAACAGTTTCAACTTACTTGCGAACAGTACGAACATTCATACCGTCCTCAGGACACCCCCATTTTGTTTATTGATGAACATCCACCGTCCTCAGGACACCCCCATTTTGTTTGTTGACGAACATCCCAGGACACATGATGAATCCTTAGAACAGTTTCAACTTGCCTGGGAACGAAACGGACAGACATACCGTCCTCAGGACATCCCCATTTCATCCATTTACGAACATTTCAGGACATCCGTGATGTCCGTGGACAAATCGAACACAACAAGGAGATCTAGCATCTAAATAAATACAACATTTAACCCATCTCTTACGCCCTCACCCTCCCCAAACAGTCTTACACACCAGCACATCTACTAAATAGCATTTCTCCACCAGGTTTCACCGCGCTGTCCGCGGACATCCACGAATTCAAGATGTCGGGCGTTCCCGAAAATCTACTGCACTTCACGCTCTTCGCCATCCAATCAGTGAACACGTTGCATGTCCGTGGACATGACGCAAGCCGGTTGGCCAATCAGGACACTGTCCGCAGAGCGAACAGGGAAGTGTGTCTGCAGACCGAACATAGATATCACTCATTTTTTTTAACCTATTTTTTGCTCATTTTATAAAAATCTACTGGACAGATTTTCACCAAATTTGCAAAAGCACATTTTCGGGACCAAGCTGCTGCTCCTGGTCCAAATTTGGTGAAAATCCGTCCAGCGGTTTGGGCAAAGTTTTTTTCCCATTCAGTCTATGGCAAAAAAATAAGTTTTGGGACCTCCCTTATATCTTTGCCCCCCCTGGACCAAACCTCACCAAACTTTGCAAATTAATTCAGAGTGACACATATACTTATATTGCAAAGTTTGCTGAGGATACATCCAGGGAGAGCAAAGTTATAAGCCACCTAAAAAGGGCTCTTCCTATGGAAACAGCAACTTAAACATAACTACACAACCACTACCGTGGCTGTGTAATATTTTACAGGGCCTACAGTAGCAGCCCTGTAGTTATGGATAAATTGCTCAACTCATAGGAAGATCACTTTCTCATTGCCTTATAATATCAGTCGCCCTGAATGAATATTTGCAAAGAAAAGTATATGGCCCGTCAGATCAAGCCTGCAAAGTTTGGTAAGGTTTTGCCAAGGGGGGGGCAAAGTTATAGGGGGGTACATAGATGCACTGGGACAAATGATTTGCTCATGTCTACAGCCCAAACCGTTGGACAGATTTTCAGAAAGTGTGCTTTTGTTAATATATCATAAATGTGTCCAGTAGTTTTTTAAAAAATGACCCAAAAGTAGGTAAACAAAATGAGTGATATCTGGGTTCGGTCTGCGGAATCACTTCCCTGTTCAATCTGCGTACAGGCGTCCAATTGGTCCAGCGCGTGATGGGAGGTTCGTGGACATCGGGCACTCCTGCTGATTGGAGGGTGAAAAACATGAGGTGCGTCATATTTTTGGAAGCGCCCGCCATGTAGGATCCGTGGGTAACCATGCACATAACGGTTTTGAGGAATTTGGTGGTGGGAAGAGGGGCTGGGAAGGATAGGGTAGTGGTAAAAAATGGTTTGGGTCTGTTTTTGTAAGTTGAAAAAGGCTGAGCAGGTGTCTTGGCTTTCCGCGAACACTGCGGTAGTTCGCGGAAAGCGCCGTGAAGGGGCAGTTTAGAAAAGACATGAAAAGACATTTGGGGTTATTTGATGGCTTGGAGAGGGCATAGAAATGGAACAGAGGTGGAATAGAGGTAATGTGTAGCTGTTTTTATAGGTGAAAAAGGGTTTGGAAATGACGCTGAGTCCGCTGTCAAATTTGGTGTCCACAGACATCCCTTCAATTGCAGGAGGGTCAGGGTGAGTTTGATTAGTTGATGGTGTATGGTACGTACTTGTTATATAGCTAATTGTGTTGTGGTGGTTGTGCTCAGTTGACAGATTCTGGGGGCATGCCTTAGAAATGAAAAAGTTGTCTATTGAAAATGCTTCTCTCCCTTAGTCTTCTAGGTATTCCAGTCCCAAGAGACCTAAGACATTACAGGGAATCAGTTCATTCCTTGGCTCTTCTCTAGGCTACCCAATGTTGCATCTGATGTTGTGATGGAGTTAGGGGAGGTGGATAGGATGGATCATGAGTGTGTGAAGCTAGCTTTAATTGCTAGATTTGGGAACACCCCTTCCCAGTACCTTAAGAGCTTTAGGACCCTCAAAAAGCATGATGGTACCCCTAGGGCTACCTGTGTATGTGAAAGTTTGAAAAACTTAGATGGTTGGGTTAAGGGTTACAGAGTAAACACTTATGAAGGTATGATAAATCTTGTTATGTTGGAGTCAATTTATGATGCCTGCTCTCCTGAGCTCAGACAGAACTTGGCTGATTCTAAGGAGATAGATCCAACAACGTTTGGTAAGGCTGCTGACTAGTGGGTTGCCAAAAGGGCTACTCACAAGGATTCTGGGGCAACTCAGAAGAAGGATTAGAGAAAGCAGCCAAAGAAAGATAACAAGGAGAATTATAATACCTCCAATCCAAAAGAAGGCCCCAAACAGCGACATAAGGGTGAACCACAAGGGAAACCGAATCAGGCTAGTGTACCATCTGGACCCAAACCAGATGGAGGTCAGAAGAAACCCTCATTCATCAAGACATTTGGGAAATGTTATGTTTGTTGGTCAACTGACCATGTGAAAGGGGATCCCAGATGTAAGGGTAAATCTTGAGCGGTCCACATTGTATCCTTAGCCTTCTCCCCAGAGGAATAAGTACCTATGGCAAGTGGAAACTTTCACCTACTGGCTGATGAACCGATGAGCGTCTCAGCCAGTGTTTCTTTAGTGTCCCTGGGCTTGTGGGAACAACAGAATTTAGATGTCTATAATTCCATCCCAGATCATTCTAAAGAGTATTATAAAGATAGTGATCTTGTGAATGGCCAGGAGACTCCTGCCATAAGAGACCTGGAGCCAGCATAACTATGGTTGATTAATCATTTTCCATGGTAGAGGATGTTGCTAAGGCACCCAAATGCCTAACCAAGTTAGCTGGAGGCCCTGTGCAAATGCTTCCCCAGTTACCAGCTCTCATCCAATGTAATGATATGACTGTCAAAATACCTGTTAGTGTGCAGAGTGAAGTGCCTGGCAAAGTCCAGTGGGTAATGACCTGAAAACTCTTGGGGTTGTGTCTAGTACACCCAGACCTCCCAGTAAAATGAAACAGGAGCTCACTAGGCCTGCAAGGGAGAGGACCTTGAAAGGCTCTCCAGGGGAATAGATAGAGGAGACTATCACCCCCACCCGACAGGAGTTGCTCACTGCTTTTTCAGGAAAGAAAAAGGCAAAGGGGAAACCCAAGACTTTCAAGAAGAAAGCAGGTAGCACCCCTGTGCTAACAACACGATCATCCCCAAGATTGTCCAAAGTCACACATGTGACTCCTCCACCTGCTGAGGCTGAGTATGAGGTACAACCATGTGTGGTTGATACAGTTTATGAAGAGTCAGATCTAGAAGAAAAAATCACTCAAGTTAGAGGTCTGGATCCTGTTGACCATCCTGAGGTGCAGTCTTTACTGGCAGAAGGTGGACCCAACAAGGCAGACTTCAGCAGAGGACAAAGAGAGTGTCCTACTCTTGAAGGTCTTTCCCTACAGGCAGCTTCTCAGCTCGATGGGCAAGAGCCTGGGAAGCATAGGTTGCACTGGGAAGATGGCATCTTCTACAGTGAACCGGCTGAGTCTATCCCTGGGGCCTGAAAAATACTTGAAGTGCCCCTAGAAATCTGACTCCAGTTCTTACAGTTGGCCCATGAGATACCTTTGGCTGGTCATTTGAGTTTCAAAAAGGCTATCCCTATACTTCTACTGGCCTAAGATGGGTTCAGAAGTTGACAAATTCTGTAGGAGCTGTCACACTTGCCAAACCTCTGACAAGAGTGGAGCCAAGAATGTGGCACCCTTGGTGCCTCTCCCAGTGGTGTGAGTTCCTTTTGAGAGGGTGGGCATATACATTGTTGGTCCCCTTGACCCTCCCACATCTTCAGGAAACAGGTTTATCCGGTTTTAGTAGACCATGCTACTAGGTATCCTGAAGCAATACCTATGAGGACTGTGACGGCTCAGGCTGTGGCTAAGGCTCTACGTGGTATTTCTACCACAGTAGGGTTTACTAAGGAAGTGACATCCGACAGGGGATCCAATTTTATGACCCACTACATGCAAGCCATGTGGAAAAACTGTGGTGTCACTTACAAGTTCTCTACAGCCTACCATCCACAGACAAATAGACTGGTAGAGAGGTTTAATCGTACTATGAAGAGCATGATATGTGCTTTAGAGGAACCTCTTAAAAGAACATGGGACCTTCTACTGCCATGCCTTCTCTTTGTTTATGGAGAAGACCCTCAGGAGGGAGTTGGTTACAGTCCCTTTGTAGTTCTCTATGGCCATCCAGTCAGAGGTCCATTGGCCCTGATTAAGGAGGGGTTGGAGAGTGCTGCTTCCCCCAAGCCAGTCAGAGTGACTGACTATGTGATAGGTCTCCAGAGGAGAATGTCACACATGATGGCAGAAGCTAGTGATAACTTAAGAGCAGGTAAGGCTCTGGTCAAACATTGGCATGGCCAGAAGGCCAGCATGGTTGAGTTTACTCAAGACCAGCTTGTACTAGTCATGATGCCAACAAGGCAGAGGGCCTTGCAGGACAAATGGATAGGACCCTTCAAGGTTGTGGGCAAACTTGGAGAGGTGAACTATCTGGTGGACTTAGGCAGACCTAAGGAGGCTCCCAGAGTCTTGCACACCAACCGTTTGTATGCATACGTTTCAAGACCAGAAGTGTGAGCTTTGCTTCTAGCTTCAGCTCAAGAGGAGGAGGAGAGTGAACCTCTACCTGTCCTACTCAGAGTCCAGCCTTTGGATGAGAACATAAAAGGAGTCAATCTCTCTTCTTATCTGACATTTGAACAACAGGATGAGTGCAAGTTTCTGTTGAATCAGTTTACCTCCCTGTTTTCACTTTCACCAGGCTTGACCCATTTGGGCCAGCATGATATTCTCACTGGTGACTGTTTACCTGTGAAAAGCAGAGGTTACAGAATGTCAGAACATGTGAGATCCCACATCAAAGCAGAGGTCAACAAGATGCTTGATCTTGGGGTAATAGAGCCCTCTACAAGTGCATGGTCTAGTCCAGTTGTTCTAGTACCAAAGGCAGGATCCAAGGAGTTGAGATTCTGTATGGACTATAGAGCTCTACATGCAGTCACTAAGAATGAGGCTCACCCTTTACCAAGGAAAGATGAACTGGTGGATAAACTTGGTGCAGCCAAGTACCTCAGTACATTTGATTTGATGTCAGTCTATAGGCAATTAGCCCTGACAGACCATGCCAAGGAGAAAACTGCATTCTCAACCCTAGCAGGCCTCTACCAGTTTAAGGTTATGCCTTTTATATTCAATAATGCACCTGCTACATTCCAAAGAATGGTCAATTAAGTTCTGAATGGGATGAAGGATTACTGCATGGCATACTTGGATGACATTGCAGTGTTCATCCCTACTTGGAAAGAACATGTTGATCACGTAGGATATGTTTTGCAGGCTCTTGAGCAGGCCCATCTGACCATAAAGGCAAGCAAATGTCAAATTGGTCAGAGCAAAGTGGTCTACCTTGGTCATGAGGTAGGAGGAGGTAAAATATGGCCATTGACAATAAAGTGCAAGATGTACAAAACTGGGCCACCCCTACTATTCAAACCCAAGTGAGAGCCTTCCTAGCTCTCACTGGGTACAACAGGAAGGAATTTCATTGAGAAATATGGATACATAGCTCCTCCTTTGAATTTTGTCTCCTCTCCAAAATACCCTAAAAATGTTTGTTGGAATGAGGAGTGCACTCAAGCCTTTGAAAACCTGAAGAAAGCCCTTTGCCAAGCTCCAGTCCTAAGAGCTCCTGATTATCGCCAACCCTTAATTGTGCAGACAGATGCATCCAATACAGGTATAGGTGCAGTCCTTAGTCAACTGGATGAGAAAGGTAGGGAGCACTCCATTTGCTTCAATAGTAGGAAACTGAAGGAACCAGAAACAAGGTGGGCAACCATAGAGCGTGAGTGTTTTGCCATTGTGTGGTCTCTGAAGAAATTTAGACCATACTTGTATGGATCTACATTTGTAATTCAGACAGACCACCAACCCTTGAGATGGTTAATGCAAATGAAAGGGGACAACCCAAAACTTCTAAGATGGTCAATCTGCCTGCAAGGGTTTGAGTTCACCATTGAGCACAGGTCAGTATGTCACCATCAAAATGCTGATGGTCTCTCTAGGATGTTTATAACCGACTAGAGTGAAGAGATTCATCCAGGAGTGGATTAAATGCTCCTGTCCCTTAGTCTTAGTCTACAGAATGGATAATTTCCCTTACCTACTGAGTTCCTCAGCAGCTTTGCTGGATTTCTAGGATTTATTGTTTTACCTGGTAAGAGTGTTAGCCAGTTTTCCCACTCTTACATGTGTTTTGCTGTGTGTGTTTAACATTTTTTTGTTCATAGACTGTGGTGCTTCACCGACTCCATAGGCATCAACTTTTTATGGTGTGTTACACAACACCTTTAGCGCAGTGACACAGGGTAGTCTTTTTCAGACTTCCAACTTTAAACTCCATTTTCTGGGACTGACTACTGTCTCCCAGAACATGTAAAGTTGCCATTGACTTTATTAGTCTTTTTAAATTCACAGACCCAGTGCAAACTATCTTACATATAGTACTGGAAAGGGTTAATAGTTATCCCTTTTTGTCTGTCTCTCAAGGAAAATTATTTCGTTCCCCTTTCTTTAACATTCGGCTGATGGCAGTAGTATCTATCGTCTTTCCTACCACGGTCTATGTAAATAGCCTTGGTACTGTTTTAGGCTAAATTAGTAGCCTCGAACTTAAATCCGCTGGACCCCATTTACTTTTATTTGGTTCCGGCTAGGTTTATTTGCAATTTCTTTTTGTAAAGGTATTTCTCGTGTTTTACTCTGCTCGCCAAACCAAGTGTGGTTCCTTTGTTTGCCGTCCTTTGGCGGGCTTCTGCAAAGATGCTATTGCAGCATTCTTTCTGTCCTAATGTTTTGAAAATAGGTTGAATTTACCTGGCGCTAACTGTAGGAGGTCTCCGAAAACAATAACATGTTTTCCTCCAAACAGTTCTATGTAGTTGGTTTTTAGTACTTCTTGCATTCTGAGATGAATTAAAGCCAACATGAGGTTGGACACCGTGCTTACTTCATCTTTCAGCAGCACCTTCATTTGTTTTAGAATTCTGTAGTATTCTAATTTCTTTTGGTATTCTACGGGGAGGAATAGTAGTCGGTGTAAAGTTACACAACCAATGTTGTAGGCAGCTAAACCTGTGGGGGCTGTTACTACAGCTTTAAGGTTGTTGTTTAAGTTTTGTAGAAATTTGCTGATTATTTTAATTAAGAATGTTTTGCCAGAACCAGCTTCACCACTTACATAAAGGAGCAGAGGTTTATCATTTTTACAGCTACAGATTTTAGTTTCATGTGTAAAACCATGTTCAATTTCTTGAATGACTTCTAGATAAAAGGTGAGTTGTTCATCATTTACCAGAGATTCCAGAACTGACTAGTCTTCCTCAGATTGTTTATGCTGACACATGTTATTTCTACCTCAGTCATGGCTATTTCTGCTTCATTTAGAATGAGTGGTTCTCCAAGTGGGTCTTGGCTTTCTGTAAGGGAAGGTTGACGGCCTTCAGGAGTGTCTTTGTTTACTTGAGCTTCAATTCCTTCCTCTTGTTTGCATTCAATGTCCAACATTTGTTTGGGTTGTTTGAAATGTTCATTTGTTATACTGCTTTGAATTGCTTTAAATATAACTTCAAATGAGTCACAGTCACCTAATAATTTGTTTTCTTTTCTACAAGGTTTAAAAAGTTGGAGTCGGGCCATGTAATATAGTTCTCTACGTTGTGGAGATTTAAATTATAATTTTACATGTTTAATTAGATTGGGTTTGGTAAGTTTCACTAGGCTTCCTTCACAAATTGAAACTGAATATTTGCCAGTTGTCTAATTTGGTGTGACATTGTTTTTGTAGTTGTAGTTTTGGGCAATATCTACAGACACATGTTTTCCAAAGCAGTACTTCTGTAGGGCTAGTTTGTGTCCAGTAAATAGTTTTTTTTTTTAAAATGTCTTGACTGCTGGGATCATTTGTGGCTATGTTTTCTATCTCTTGGTAGGATTTTAGTACTCTTTTCTGGGATGAAGCTGGTCCAAGGTTTATTCAGACAATGTGCTCAGATTTGCGATATAAGGTTGTACCTATTAAATGGTCTGCAGTTTTGTATTCTCTATGGGAGATTTTTTTTTTTTTTTACTTGTTCATAATCAAAGAACAATTTGATTTTTACAAGACGTTGTTTCACATAGAAGACACAGTGTAAAAAGAGTGGGTAAGGGGAGACAAAAACAAAACCAGAAAGCAGGAAAAACAGGTGATATCCGGCTTAACAGAAGCATCAAGATACATTTAGTCAAATTTGATTAATTGGCAGTTTCTGATTTGGTCTCAGTGCAGCTCTAAAATCTTTACAGCCGCCGTTGACCATTTGGTTTTGTCTCCTGCAATCAAGAGGCACCACCATGTGCCTTCCTCTCGAAGCGATACGTCATGCATCAGGAGTAACAGATAGGCCTCGCGCAAAAACACAGTTTTAGAACAATTCAAAAGTAAATGTCTTAAAGTTTCCACCGTTTCTGACTCTGAACAGAGTCTACAGGTTCGTGATTCTGTTTTTGTACGAATAGCTATGATTTCCTGAGTTGGCATTTGATTAAATCTTATTTTCATAAATGTTTCCTGCAGTTTTTTGTTGGGAAATTTTATACAATAATTCATAGGTTGATTTAGTTTATTTGTTGTTGCGGGTAAATGGGCGAGTGACTTATTTGCTGTCGTTTTCTCACCAGTTTGGATCCAATCTTCTTGGGCTATTTTTATCTTAATTCTGTTCGGGTTCAGGATGAGATCCTCAGGCGAACAGGCCAAGTCTGATTGCTTTTTTGTACGTTTTTGTTCCCAGTTGTTCAGTGAATAGCAGCGACCTTGACTGAGTTCTACCTGGATCAGTTTATAACTAGGTAGGGTGTCTGGTAGAATAATTTTCCGAAGTAGTCTCATCTGATTTTGGTCGACTGATGCTTTCAACGATAGTAGGCCCAATTCACGTCTAACAGCTGGTATTGATCAGGATTTGGGCAGGCCTAGCACGGCTTTCCACAGGTAACCTTCCAGCTTCGCCCATATGGTGTTGTCAATATTCAAGGCCGCGTCTATGCCATAGATTATCGATGGCACTACCTTTTGTTTGTAAAATTGGATTGCAGGGAGTAGGGAGAATGTTCCATATTTCTGGTCTACTACTTTAGTTTGAGTTGTCAAGGTTTTGATTTTTGCCCACAGTGTTAGATGAGTTGCACTTTCCGATCTTTTTGCGTCCATCATAATTCCCAGATATTTCATACTAGAGATGGTTTCTACTTTTATGTTGTTCAAATACCAGCGACCATGGTCTGTGGTTGTTAATCGATGTACTTGGTCAAGTTGGTTAGTTGGCGCTGAAGGCCTATTTGAGTTTGATCCATGAGGATCAGATCGTCCGTGTATAACAATCTAGATATTGGGGTATTCTCCACTTTGGGCGGAAAGGCACTTACCGCTGGTTGTGTATGTTGGAAGTCTCCCATAAAGGCAATGAACAAGGCCGGGGCGCGCGGGCATCCCTGCTTCACACCGCGTTCCGATGAGAATTGATCCGATAACATCCCTTGCCGGTTTAAACGGACTCGGAGTTTAGTGTCCGTATGCAATGCAATCACTGGGCCTAATATTTCTGCAGGACAGTTCCAGTTGACTAGTTTCGCCCACAGCTTTTGTCGGCTGATCTTATCAAAAGCTTGCGTCAAGTCTATGAATGCTATGTATACTGTTGGTGCACCATTACTTACCTTTTCTTTTATGATGTTAAGAATCATGATATTGATACTGGTGCTTCCATTCTTAACAAAGCCCGTTTGAAATTGGTCCAAGCAAGGTGCAGATCTTGCCCATCTATGGAATCTGGTTAGAAGAAGGGTTGCAAAAATCTTGCCCATGACATCAAGAAGGGCGATAGGACGGTAGTTTGCCGGGTTATCTCTGTTACCCTTTTTAAAAATGGGTACTATTACCGCGTCAGTCCATGTTTTAGGAATTTGCTTAGTGGTCTTACATTGTTTGAAAATTTTTGTTATTAGGGCGGACCATTCCTCAGGATGTTGTTTTAAATCTACATTGGTTAAACCATCGGGTCCCGGAGCCCTAGACGTTTTTAATTTCAAGATTGTCGCCAAGATCTCTTCTTGATCAGCCAGATATACCCAAGTCGATGATGTGCAACATGTGTAAGATATTGATATGATATGATATGATATGATATTTTATTTGTATCTCGCCCATACACAAGTGTTTCAGAGCGCAACGAGGCAAGGGAGGGGAACAAGGGAGGAACAAAACAATGATCTTACTAGGCCCAGTGACATTGAGAATGGGCAAGAGCATGGGAGAGGGAGGGGGGAAGTGTGAGGGGCAGGGGATGAGTGGAAAGTGCTGAACACATGATACAACAATGACAGGTGGTGCAGCCAGCGGGTGGTAAGTGCAAGAATAAGGTGTAGACAACGGGTGTCTAATAAGTGCAGGATGAGGACTGTAGGGTAGCAGATACAGACCAACTGGTAGGGTTGCCAGGAGGCAGTGCAGGTATGTCGGCATGGATCTATGCCCGAAATCAGATGGTAACCAGTACCAAAGCAGACAGATCAGCAGAGGAAGAGCGAAGGCAGAAGCAAAGTGGAAAGTCCTGATGAGCTTCCAGAACCAAAGATGGTTCTCCTCAAGTTTCAGAGAGGCAGGGAGGCTGTTCCAGATGGAGGCCCCAGCCGAGGAAAGAGATCTACCCGCAACTCATTGCTTGGAGAAGCAACTGACCCTGAAGGAGTTGAAGTTGGAGGAGCAAAGAGCCCGAGTAGGAAGGTATTTACGGAGGGAGAGTTGAAGATATTGTGGACCCAGGCCCCAGAAAGCCTTGTGGACAATGCAAAGGGTCTTCAATTTATTTCTTGCAACCACTGATCATCAATGAAGAGATTTCAGGGCTGGAGAGATACGATCCCAAGGCTTGAGGCCAAGGACAAGACGCGTAGCCCTGTTCTCGATGAGCTGCAGAGGGCGGAGAGCGGTTATATACAGATTTAGAAAGAGGCTGTTGCAATAGTACAGCCTAGAAAGAAGCAGAGCTCTGAGACAGTGAGCTTCTGGGGAAGGAGAGGAAAGGAAGAATACCTCCAAGGAGGTGCAGTTGGTAATGACTTTTCTGAGACATCAGAGATGTGTGGAGAGAAGGAAAGCATATAGTTGAAGATGACCCTGAGGTTCCTAGCCTCGCAAGTGGAAGCAGGAAGAGGGCCAAGGGAGCTCAGCCAGAGAGTGACAGGAAAGGAAGGTGCAGGTGTGCTGATGAGGAGGATCTCTGTTTTACTGGCATTAAGGCAGAGGTCACTGGAGGTGCACCATTTCCGGATTGCAGACAGAAAGTTAGAGATGGGAAAGGGAGAAGAGGTGGCAGAGGGAAGTCTGAAAACAAGTTTGGTGTCATCTGAATAGCACTGGAAGTTTGAGCAGAGAGCAGCAATGCATTGGGCAAGCGGTGCCAGGCATTAGTTGAAAAGCCAGGGAGAGAGGTTAGACCCTGGTGGAACACCACAGGTAGAAAGTGAGATGGAGGAAACGAAGGACCCAAGTTGGACCTGGGAGCGTCGGTCGGAGAGGAAAAAGGTCAGCAAGGCCAGGGCCTGGTCAGCGATAACCAGGTTATCACGGATGCGATTGAGCAGGATGACATGGTTGACTGTGTCAAAGGCAGAAGAAAGATTGAGTAGGATGAGGATAGATGGGATATTAGAATCAAAGTTGGAGAGCAGGTCTTCACGGATGTTCAAGAGAGCAGTTTCCATGCTTCTGGCAGTTCTGAAGCTAGACTGATAGTCATGGAGACAGCAAACAGATTCAGTGTGGAGATAAGCTGGGAGATGGCCAGCCTTTCAAGGAGATTGCCCAGGAAAGGAGTGATAGAGATCGGGTGATAGCCAGGTAGGAGAGGTTGGCTGTGGGTTTCTTGAGTAGAGGGTGCACAAGAGAGTGCTTCAGCAGGGAGGGGAAGGCTCCAGAGGTGAAGAAATGGTTGCAGAAGTTGGCCAGAGCAGGAGCAAGGATGTCAATGTGGTCCCTGATGCTATTGGACAAACAGGGAAGAAACTGTTTTGATGAGACCTTCAAAGATTGGACTTGTCTGGAAATCATGTCGGTGAGAACAGAGGAAAAGATAAGAGGCAGTTGCAGGGGGTCCGGGATGTACCAGAGAGAGAAGGGGGAAGAGGAGGAGGAGAGGATGAGAGGGTGGACAGGATGTCCTGAGTTTTTGAGATGAAATGAGAGGCAAGGGCTGTGCAGAGGGCCTGGGAGGTGACAGGACAGGTAGAGACTGCAGCACGGTTGGCCAGCTCCTTGCAGATTCTAAAGAGTTCGGCTGAATTATTAGATGCCGCAGAGATGCGGGCTTGGATATGGGCTCTCTTCTTAGTGTTGACAAGTACCCGGTATTGCATTTGGAGCAGGCGGCAGGCCAGTTTGTCAGAGGATGCACAAGAAGCCTGCCATTTTCTCTCAGCCACCCTACATTTACGTTTAAGGGTAACTAGGTCAAAGTCATACCAATGTTTATACCAAAGTTGTACAATTTCTGTGATAGTGTTTTGTCAGATGATATGTCAGCCCAGAGGTCCATTAGCTCACTCAGATTTGGTGAGATAGGCTGTGACATATCTTGCATCTGCAGTGAAATTGTCTGAATGTATTGTATGTCCATGTTTCCACAAGCGGGCAATGATTGTATTGTAGTCATTGATGTATTTGGATGCTTCATCCCTTTTAATGTTGTATGCAATTTTAGGGGATTTGCCTTTTACACTGTGTTTTACAGAAGACAATAAGCTATTTACTTGTCCTTTTTTGCACACTGGTCCAGGGAAGCCAAAGCGATAGTTGCTATAGTATTTGCATTTGTTTTTATATCTATGTCAGCAGTATTTGCCACATTATGCTTTTGGAAGCGTAACACTTGTGTATGTAGGCCACTATCCATACTTTCTGAAGGGATGTTGCAGGTAATGTATTTTACAATAAACTGTAAAACATTGGAGCCCAACTCATGGCCACATTTTGGAGAATCTTTTATCCACAAAAGCATTTGGATATGTGGTTCTACTCTGGATTGATATTCCTTTCTCCAAAAGAAGTGTTGCACTTCTCCAAGCAGAGGGGTAGTTTTATTGCAGATAAAATGCAGCATGGCTATGCAGTGAAGTGGAAGTACCTTGATAAATTTACCGGGTCAAGAGAACAGAGTTCTCCTGGTGTTTTTATGTCTATTCCATTTTTATTTTGGTTTGCAGTGTGTAAGAATGTGCAAGTTATCCCATGCATTCTCTGCACAACTTAAAGTAACAATCCTTAGGTTCCTTAGCATACAACGTACATCAGCGTGACATTGAAACCAGTATTTTTTGCACCAGGAATGTCTACTTTTTGTTTTTGCAAGAGGGGCCTTACCTTTTTTAGTCGTGGATGGTTTAATTTTGTTGAGTGAGGTTAATAGCTCTTTTGTTTTCATGTTTTTATGCATTGTTTCAGAGGTGGATGACTATGTGGTGTACCTTTAGTCTTATCTGCTCTACGTTTTCTTCCTTTTCAACAGAGTTGCTGTTTGTAGGCATTTTGTTGTTTCTTTTGGCAAAAGAGAAAGGTTGTATTGGAAAGTTGTGCAATGTATATGCAGGTATGGTGCATGGGTGTGCAGGTCTGATTGTAGAGATGGATAGAATTCTCGTTGATTGTGAGGTGGTATATTTGGTGTAGTTGGAAGGGTTGTGAGAATATGTGTGTACAGAGGTGTGATGGTGTTGGGTTAGTGAGGAAGGCAGCGATGGTGTGATGGAATCTTTACAGTGATTGTGCTGTTTTGAGGAATAGAGTGGGTGTTGCAATGATGGTGTGTAGATGGGAATAGTAGGAGTGCGAATGGTGACATATAATGTTCTGGAGTGAAAGAAATGCTGCTTTGAAAAGCGTACTATAACAAAAGAGGAGTTGGGGTGCCCTTTTGGGGAAGTTATTTGGCAGTAGCTGGGCACCTGAAATACTAGATAACAGAACCAAAGAAATGGTACTATTCACATTACACATTTGTTAAATTAGTAGAGTACCTTTTTAGCTGGGACTCTTGTGTCAAATCTTGCCCCGAAATCTCAATCATATTAATGCATGATTCATATAAATAATTACTACATATGCCATAACATTTTAAATATATAATTATTATTATGATTTCAAGTTACATGGAAAATACAGACACAAGTTTCAGTATGTTAAACACAGAATGTGAACAAAATTGAGAAAAAAATGTAATCATCTTCCAATACTGTTGTTGAAGATAGTGGAGTGGGAAAACTGAAGAGGGTAGAAATACAAGTGAACAGAAACCCAGTGCTGGAGGAAGGAGAAATAGGTGTCTCTGAATATAATAAAGTCAGAGAGAAAGATGGAAATAAAAGGCTTAGTTTCAAAGTAAGATCTAAGCCAGATTTTCTTGCAACAAGAGAAATAACAAATTAACAATTTGCTAAAAACAATTCTCGGTATTGGCTTGTTACACCAGAAACTTGTTTGTGTATACTTGAAATCTGATCTGTATACACATATTAGCCTGTGTTTTAAATTCAAGGTAGATCTGGTCTATATAAATGCAGTATGAAATCCGGGTTTGTAAATAATTAGTCTTATTCGCTGACGACGCCGTCCTTGCAACCGCGAGTGGAAGACACAGCGCCTCCCTATCATGAACACTGCAGCTAACAGTTTACAGTGTTCTCTGCAGCTGGAGCCTGAGGCATCTGATCCTCTTAGAAGTGAGACACTAAGTGCCTCTTCAAAATGGTCTACTGGTCTATTGTATCTTTTTTTCCCTTATTTTATGGAGAAGTGACACAATGCTGCTCTACATGCACATATGCATTTTTTTTAACTTTCATCACAATGTGTGTAAAAAGAAACAATTTCAAATGCAGAGCATTCTAATAGTTTTCTGTTTTATGAGAGCAGGTGATGAATGCTGCAATGCATGGCATTTGCTAGATTGGTTAAAAAGAGAATATGCTTAATGACAAGCTTATTACAGGGTCTCTCTCTCTCTCTCTCTCTCTCTCTCTATATATATATATATATATATATATATATATATATATATATATATATATATATATATATTCAGTGAACAAACTTTGTTACAGGGACGTTATGGTTAAGTTGCGCTACTAAAAACCTATGAAATTCAGTGAAAAAACATTGTCAAAGGGACGTTATGGTTCCAAGTAAAACCGAAAAACCCTTGAAATTCGCCAGTTATGGTAAGCTAAGCAACCATAACTCACGCCACCACCGTGCACTGCTAAGACTAGCACCCAGGACATCAAAGATGACATCACAAATGTCATTGATGACATTACTGATGACATCACATGTCTGGCTCACTCTTTTTTCTTTTGCTGACATATCTAGGCCACATGGTTTTCTTCAGTAACAGTCAGAAACTAAAAATTTTATTTTCTTTGTAGACGTATCCTTCAAGTAGGTTCTTACAGTAATTCCCTTAGAGTCCAGTCACATCATATGAAACATATACATACGGGAAGACACAAGCTTGAAAGACCGCAATCCTTTTTGTGCATAAAGATAATCAATAGACTTATGAGCACTTTCTTATAGTTCTGTTGTTTTTTTTATGGCTGTACTTTCCCTGTATATGGTCATATTTGTATACATTGTACTCACACTACTTTCCTTAGGGTCCAATCACATCAAGTGATACATATACCTAGGGTAAATAGCAGCTTTGAAACAGAGCAATCATTTATTTGCATGAAATCAGTTAAATTACGAATTGTTTCTGCTACTACTTATGCTTTTTTGCTAACTTCACTTTCCCTGTATGTACTCATATTGGTATGTGTTCTTGTGTCTTTGTGTTTTGTCTATAGTAATGCAATTATATAATACATGTGTTTTATTACCTACTTATTACATATTTCACAGTACACAAAAATCTATTAAGAAAACAATTATCATTTCATTATTCAACATATTAACATTACGACTATTATACCTTCATCTTGTACACTGCACACAATGTTATGTTCCTCTACGAGTTGCTTAGTATACTAGATAGAACCCCATAATAGAATGCTATTTATATCAATGCATTGGTCAATGCACTAATTAGGGTATGATATTTATTGCAATGATCCTTGACACTTGTTTCGCAACATTATAATAAGAATCCCTTGTACACATATTTCATGAAAAGTGCATACACATGTGATGTCATCAGTGATGTCATCAATGACATTTGTGATGTCATCTTTGATGTCCTGGGTGTTAGTCTTAGCAGTGCACGGTGGTGGTGCGAGTTATGGTTGCTTAGCTTACCATAACTGGTGAATTTGAAGAGTTTTTTGGTTTTACTTGGCACCATAACGTCCCTTTGACAAAGTTGTTTCACTGAATTTCATAGGTTTTTAGTAGCGCAACTTAACCATAATGTCCCTTTAACAAAGTTTTTTCACTGAATTTCATAGGTTTTTAGTAGCGCAACTTAACCATAACGTCCCTTTAACAAAGTTTTTTCACTGAATTTCATAGGTTTTTAGTAGCGCAACTTACCCATAACGTCCCTTTAACAAAGTTTTTTCATTGAATTTCGTAGGTTTTTAGTAGTGCAACTTAACAATAATAACTTTCACTTTATATACATATCACATGGAACTGACTGAATCTCTTCTACTGTACTTGATGTCCGCGAACTCATTTAATGTTCGCGGACATGTTCGAAGAACAGTACCACTACCTAAAAAACTCTGGGGGGGGTATGTTTGATTGTTATATCATAACATAGGAACATTTAACAAATTCAAAAAAAATTAACCAAACACATTATATGTACTAATACATAAGAAATGTAACCCATATATACAACACACTAACCATTCATTTAAATGCACTATGTTCTAAAATGGAATATACCACAAGAAAATAAATTGGCTTCCAACATAATTACCTCACAGACACAACAGAACTGAGAACAAGAGCAGACCCACTGAGTATATAGGACATATCTTCCCTGAAATAGTAAGTGCACTTAATTTTATTCATATATTTATAAACTTTCTGTATTAGATAAAAAAATATATTATCTTTTTTTTTTCTCTCAGAGAAATGACTAGTACTCTGGAATGGCTAGAGGAACATTCCCACATGAAGAAATGTCACAAGATAGTGAAACTAATGGTAAACACTTTATAATATAAACCATTTAATTATTATTATTTTGTATACATTTAACATATATATACATTTTTTGTACAGAGCATAACAAAATAGAAACTACCTCTGAAGAAGCTGTTATGGAAAACACGCTTGACAGCATACAAGAAAAAATTGATTTATTGTTGACCAATTTTAATAATTTGAAAACTTTTGTTGAAGATCATTTTAAAATAAAAACGTCATACCATTGCCCCACATGTACTTGTCCCGCCTCACCATATACCAGTCAATTATCCCCAAACCCTCTCCATAACCCAAAAGGTTTTGATGAGACTTCCATCCCTTCTTCACCTAATAACAATCATGATGAAACCCCTAATTCTCCTGTTTTTGTTTCTGTTTCTGCCTCACCTTCTCTGTCATAAATTATTAATATATGTTAAATAAAGTTTAATTTTTATATTGTGTTGTAAATAGTTTCATTTTTTTTAAAAACAATGTAGGTGTCCGCGGACAGTGCAGGTGTTCTAAAATGTTCGTAAATAAACGAAAATGGAGGTTTCATGAAGAACACTATACCTGTCCGTACTGTGCGCTACCAAGTTGAAACTGTTCTAAGAACACACGCGTTGTCCAGAAATGTTTGTAAATAAACGAAAATGGAGGTGTCCTGAAGAACACTATACCTGTTCGTACTGTTCGCTAGCAAGATGAAACTATTCTAAGAAGACACGCGGTGTCCTGAAATGTTTGTAAAAAAAAAAAATGAAAGTGTCCTAAAGAACACTATATCTGTCCGTAGTGTTTGCTAGCAAGTTCAAACTGTTCTAAGAACACACGCGGTGTCCTGAATTGTTCGTAATTAAATGAAAATGGAGGTGTCTTAAAGAACACTATACCTGTCCGTACTGTTCGCTAGCAACTTGAAAATGTTCTAAGAACACAATTGGTGTCCTGAAATGTTCGTACATAAACGAAATTGAACGTGTCCTGAAGAACACTATACCTGTCCGTAATGTGTGCTACCAAGTTGAAACTGTTCTAATAACACACACGGTGTCCTGAAATGTTCGTAAATAAACGAAAATGGAGGTGTCCTGAAGAACATTATACCTGTTTGTACTGTTCGCTAGCAAATTGAAACTGTTCTAAGAACACACGCAGTGTCCTGAAATGTTCGTTTCACATGTGACGCAATTTTAATTAGTTCAGGACCCGAACAGTGTCCGTAGAACATCAACGCGCATGCGCTATCCAATCTCCGTGCATTTGGTGTCCTGCGGACATGCGCTTCCTTCGCGGACTTGTTCACGAACGTATCATATGACCGCGCCCACGCTGATCGCGTGTTCTGAATGAGGACACTGTTCGGGTCCCCGAACAAATTAAAAGTACATTTTCAATTAATCCATAATATTTTTCAATAAAATCTCACCATGGCACAAGTCCCACATAGTAATCCTGAGTTTCTACATACCTTTTGAAACTTTTAAAACTTTTTTTTGTGTTCGATCTGTCCGCGGACAGCGCGCGTGTCCGCGAACCGCGCACAAGCACCCCTATAAAAGACCACGCCCTAGAGCTTATTCTCATTGTGTTTCTGGCTATTCTTCAGAGCACAGCTATTTGTCCAGCAACTTGCTGATTACACCATCGAGATGGCATCCCTGGCTGCAGAACTGCCACCTGGTGCTGCACCTGCTTCAGCACCACCCCCACCCCCTCCACCACCACCACCTCCCCAAGGGCCTGAAGAAGGGAACAGGAGTGAGGATGCAGAGGGGGAAGAAGAGGATGATGAGAATGAGGTAGAGGAAAACCCTACTACCCGCACTAGGCGTGAGTCTTGGGTGTGGCGGTTATTTACCATTCATGGTAATGTTCCTAAGGCTCGTGCGAACCGTGTTACCTGCAATGAGTGCAAAATGATACTCAGTCGTGGGAAGCACGGTAAGTACAGCTTTGGGACCACTACTATGAAGCGACACCTGAGGTCATTTCACTCTGGGGCTATTCGCAGGGTTGGACCTTGCGAAGAACGTAGCAGGTTGATTTCCTCTACTTCATCCTCTGTTTCTGATCCTGTCACCACAAGGACCACCTCTGTGGGACAGCGTCTTCCTCAAGCTGCCTCACAGGCCATACAGAATGCTGATGACCCTTACCTTTCGAGGGTCACAGTTGTATGTATGTACTGTGACACAGTACTCTGCAGGGGGGAGCGACTTCGTAGTGCTTTTGAGACTATCGTCTCAGAGCACGAGAAGATCTGCTCACTACCCAAATAAAACCCACTCTACATCTTCCTCTCTCAGCTCGCCCTTTCTTATCCCTGTGGTTGGTGTCCCCCCCTTTACCTTCCTTTCCCCTCCTCTCCTAGTGTGTCGTGTATAAAAAAACAAAAAAAATACAAAATATCAAAAATCAAAAAAGAATAAGGCTCTTTTCAGAGCCGCCTTTCACAGTTAAAAAATAGAAGTGAAAATAAATGAAGCAGGGCCCTTTGTATTTTTTAGAAGTCCGCGGACAGTTCACGAACATTTCAAAAATTGGGTTGCTACCCCATCACAAACATTGTAATTTTCTCTGGGAAGAAGTGGTGGCTCTGAAAAGAGGCTTTGGGTGGTGTTTGTAAGACAAAAATTATAAATGCTTAACACCTACTTCAAAAAGGTTGTTGTAATTCCAAAAAAGGTTGCAATGCATTTTGTACATTTCTCAGAAAAATCTGATTGCCAGCATAAGTAAGATGGACTCCATCTCTGCGAAAAATGTATGTACTACGAAACATAATATTTTCATTGTGAAAAGAGGACATGCCAAAATCTCTTAGAAAGGCACAAACAGCCTTATTAACATTGCGCCTTGCTTTTCCCATTTGTGGACCAAATGAAGAAGAACGAAGCCACATTTGTCTCTGCGCAATCCGTGAAAATATCACTTGAGAATTAGGAAACATGTCCATAACCTTCCGAAGTCCTTCTTTCATAGCAAATTGCAAATAAATTCCAGTCACATGTCCTAAACTGTTCCCTCCACAATGAATTACAATTATGTCTGGATGTTGCTCTGTCTCCAAAGTAGCACAGAGAGGTAGCATGTCCAACCACTTCATTCCACGTACTCCATACCAGTGTACTTCCACATGTGGGAATACAAGATCTACAGCTACTCCACAGCTTTCTGCATGCACATTCAACCAATGTATCCACAAATCTCCCAAAATCCAAACAATCTGTTTTCTGAAACACACAGACATAGCTATCTTTTGTTCTCTCAGCAAAAAGAGTATCTGAAAAACTCTCTCCTGGCACAACACACCCACTAAACTTTCCTGACCAATCCCTTTCAGTGCTTATTCTCATTTGCATGACTTCTGAACCCAAAAATCCCTGGATGTAACTCCCGATGTCCGCGAACTACCGCCATGTCCGCGGACATATCGTAATACGAACAGCCCTTCTACCATTTCCACTTCACTCTCTCTGCCATTCCCTCATTGGATGTAGCTGAACAATCACATGACCATGCACCAATCACATTCAAGACCTCTAGATCTAACTGCATCATCATAGATGAGCACTGCAAATGTACTGTGAATCTCTCCGAGTACAAGTGTCATATCATTGGCAAGCACCATCTACCAGAAATACTGTACAAGTTTCCAAGATTTCTACTTGCAGCTCCATGCATATCCATATGCATGAACACAAACTTCAGGTATGCATGTTTTCTGTACAGAAGATGAACACATTTTCAAACATACTTTTAGCTTGTGTAATCTGTAAAATGAATTTACTGTATTTTTTTCAATATCCAAACATCAACTATCACTTATAAACCTTGATACTATTTACTTTCTTTATACACACACACTCAAATCATGTTAAACTAACATTTTTTAAATGAAATATATAGACTACATATATTCAAACAAAATTGCATGCAAGCACAATCTATGTTTAAATCTTTAAAAAAATACGTATAGAATTTCATATTTTTTTGTTTTTATTTATTTATTTACTTAATTACTTTAATTTAGACATGACATTGAGGCGCTATTACTTAGAACAGCTTACTTACAGAAATAGTAGTATTCACTGGTATATTATAAATTTCACAAGACATAGTAAAGATAATTTTTTTGCTACAGTTAGTCATTCAATACAATTTGTTCATTAAGAACATATCATATGTACTGAACTGATGCAATGTATCTTATGTAAATAAATTAGTTTAATGGTTTTAAAGAAGGCACTGAGGATTTCAATTAAAAAATCAATATCTAAATTAAAAACAGCGCTACATACAAACAAAGTTACTAATTTGAAGCTTTTACAATTGCAGTGAAGACCAGTCTACTGAAAAGAAGCAGCCGAATTCGAAGAACAAAGAAGAACTACGAAGTTACCTGTTAATTTAAGAAAAAAAGTAAGTAGAATATCACCATAATATTTGTATTATTAATCAAACATACTATAACATTAATACAAGCTATTTTGGTGCCTAAAAATAGAGATTGGGCCTCATTACAACCCAGGCGTTAAGGGGTTAACGGCGCGGTAAAAGGTGTCGGCGCCGTTAAACCCTTAACGCCTGATTACGAGGTCCCTTTGCGGGTTGCACTTTAAGGCCTGCTTTTACCAGCATACCAAGAAAAGTATTTTAGCCAAAATGTACCATCACAAAGTCCTTCAAAATCTTATAAAAACAGGAGAGAAATCAGGTTCAATGCTTAAAACCTATCGTAGGAAATTATTCTTAGAAGCGTTGATGGACAGTGCAATTCTTCTGAAAAGAAAGTTATTTATTTTACTGTTAAACAAAATGAAACCACTAACAAAACTAATAACTAAATTACAAAAAAGACTTCTCAATAAGCGAAAATGTCAACAGAAAGAACTTCTTAAGTATCTGCGGAGGTGAATGAAATCACACTACGAGCACAGAACCATATTTTAATGAAGAAGCGTACAAACAAAAGCAAACAAATACAATTGCCATACATAGCAGTGGTCGAGGTTATGAAAAAGTGAATAATACCATAATGGAACAAGAAGTACTCCTTACAAAAATATGCCCTGAAAACTTAGAGTTACCCCTCCATTCAACTGAATCAGAACATCTAGTGTACAAATGGCCATGCACGTCAATGTGTAACATTCCCAAACAATGTTTCAAATCTTTACGCCAATTCCTCAATAAATATGTAAAAAGCAAAGACAAAATCAAAATTAAATTACTTCAAAATTTGGATACCTGTCCAGTGCGCAAGTACACAGGACTACAAGGACATTCATTGGCCTGCATTACAGGACCTACTTGTAAAACCACTTTCCATGATATCAAAAGGATATCAACACATCATTCAACTATAAGAAATATAGTTTATAAACTGTACTATGCTAAAAGTCCAGCTTTAGCACTAGCAAAGTTAAATAACATCCTTCTACATGGTACAGCAAAAGACCTACTTGAAGAAATTCACTATCTCCAGAAAAAATATTTTGGAAGTGAAAGCCATTTACAGAATCAAATAGCATTAAACCAATTAAGCAACAATTCTACACATGGCACATTTTTGCTAAACACATACAAAAAAGAAATACTAAAATTTAAAAGTACATCAGCTGAAGTACCAAACCATGTCTGTGTGTATGTTGCCGTAGAACATTTTATAAAAGTAACACAAAAACTATAGACCTATCATACAAAATAGAAGACAATGAAGATTCTAAATGGTTTGAATTAGCTCTCTACCTTGTAGCAGAAAACAAATATGAAATAACTGAGCCCTTAATACTGTGCAGTTACTGCACTATAAAACTTGACAACAACCAAACTCCTTCACGTGCTATCACAAATAATTTGGAATTATACCCAGTACCAAAACCCCTACAACAACTTAATTTATATGAGAGCATCATAATTCAAACAGTACAACCATTTCAAGCAATAATACGCCTTCAACCAAAAACAGAAAAATTACCTCCTTCTGAATTGGTAAAAGGCATTTGTGTAAAAGTAGTTTATTTACCATTAGATCTAAAAGAAAATGTGCATACTCTAGGAGTGCAAGGTCCAATGCACCAATCTTTAATTATCTTAGTAAATGGAGTACCTACAAAAGACAAAAAAATATGGCAACAGCTGGTAGATTTATATAAAGTTAGACAAGTGTTCCGATATCTTATAGAGAATAATGAATATTACAAAGATATTAATATTGAAGAAAACTTGAAAGATACAACTGAAATAATTCAAGAAACACAAGAAGCTGGTCATTTTGAGCTACTAGAACCTGCGACAATATCAAATACTTTAGACCATTATACAATTCATCCTTTGCACTGTAATGACACCGCAGAAGATGCACTGGAAACTTACCAAATGCGTCAAACAAAAGGATCGCCAATCAGCATATGGGAAAAAAAGTATAGAAGCAAGTGCTTTTCCTCTACTCTTTCCTACTGGCAAAGGAGGAAGGTATGATGATAGACCTATTCAAATATCAGCTTCAGAATACCGCTCATTACGGATGTATTCTGAAGATCTCAGATTTAGACAAAATGTGGAATACATATTCCACCAACTCTTTGAAAGTGAACTAGCAACTTTATGTTACGGAGTTGCACACTTATTGAAATCAGGATCACACTTTCAAAATATGACAGCTACACAATTATTAGAAAAAGTGCAACAAAAGGATAAGGTTTTACAATCAAATATTACAAATCTATTAGCAAATATGCGTGGTACTAATGAGTACTGGTTTCAACGTCTTGGAGATGTGCGTTGTATGATCAGAAACCTTGGCCCACCCACTTGGTTTGTTATATTAAGTTGTGCAGAATATGCATGGGAAGATTTACATGATTTCCTACGCATATCAAATAAAAACAAAACAAACATAGATATACTAACACCTGGAGAACTTTGTTCTTTGGATCCTGTTAATGTTTCAAGATATTTTCACCATTGCTTCATTGCTATGCTACATTTTATTTGTAATAAAACTGTTCCTCCCCTTGGAGAAGTGCAACACTTCTTTTGGAGAAAAGAATACCAAGCCAGAGGAGCATCACATATTCACATGCTTTTATGGATTAAAGATGCTCCTAAATTTGGTCAAGACAGTGATGCCATTGTTTTACAGTTTATTGAAAAATATGTCACTTGTGAAATTCCATCAGAAGCCACAAATAGTGATCTTCATTCACAAATTTTACAATTTCAAAGACACAAATGTGGATAATATTGTCGTCGCAAATACAAAAACAAAGGGAAATACTACACCAAATGCTGATTTGGTTTCCCTAGACCAGTTACAAATGCAGGTCAAGTGAGCCACCTCATGTCTTCAGTTAGACATAGTGTTAAAGGTAAGTCACCTAAAAATACATATTACATAAAAAGAAAAGAAGAAGAAAAATATATCAATGATTATAATGCAATCATTGCCCACTTATGGAATGCAAACATAGATGTGCAGTACATTGCAGACAATTCTACTGCAGTTGCACGATATGTCACAGCATAATTAACTAAAGCAGAAAAGACAGAGCTCCAAGAGCTCTGGAATTACCTGTCATCAGATAAAACAGTATCTCAGAAATTATACAGCTTGGGCATAAAAATGCTCACCCATAGAGAATGTGGATCATATGAAGCAGCTGATTGTTTAACTAGTACTGCATTGTATGGTAAATCTGAAAATATAGTATGGCTAAGTCTTGGTCCAGCTAAATCTAGAAAAAGAGTTCTAAAATCATATGAAGATAAAGAAACAATAGCCAAACATGATCCCAACAGCCAAGACATTTTAAAAAACAATTTATTGGACACATACTACCCAAACAGAAGTAATACTTTGGAAAACATGTGTCTATACCACATAGCCCAAAACTACACATACAAAAATAATATGAAACCTGATGAAAAAAAAGGTAAATATAGAGTAACAAACTGTGAAGGCAGCTTAGTTAAACTCACTAAACCAAATTTAATTAATCATATCAAATTGTCATTAAACACTCCTCAACATAAAGAAGTATATTACATGTCCCTGCTACAATTCTTCAAACCATGGAGAAAAGAAGAGCAATTACTAGATAACTATGACTCATATGAGGATGATTTCAAAGCAAATGAAAGCACTATAACTGATGTAAACTTTACACAGTACAAAACAATGTTGCACAATGAACAGCAACACGAAGAAGAACTCCAAGCCCAACTAGATAAGGACACTCCTGACAGTAGTCAACCTTCTGTAACAGGAAGCCAAGAACCACTGGGAAAACCACTAATAATAAATGAGGCAGAATTAGCTATGATAGAAGTAGAAAACACCATGTGTCCGTATGAAGATAAGGAAGACTTAACTATACTACAATCAAAACTAAACAATGAGCAAAGTAGCATTTTTCAAGAAGTAACAAAACAAATTGCACATGGTGTAAAACATGAAAATAAAGAATGTTCCTGCCATAATTATAAACCTATATTACTGTATGTCAGTGGTGAAGCTGGTTCTGGCAAAACATTCCTAATCAAAATCATTAGTAAGTTCCTTCAACAATTGACAAACAACAAACTGTCAGCTGTTGTCACTGCCCCCACAGGTTTAGCTGCCTACAACATAGGTGGTGTTACATTACACCGATTACTACTATTGCCAGTAGAACACCAGAACAAATTAGACTATCACAAACTATCTGCAGAAGCTGCAATGGAATTACGCAGAGTATTGAAACAAATGAAAATGCTACTAATAGATGAAGTGAGCATGGTCTCCAACCTGATGTTAGCTTTGATTCACCTCAGATTACAAGAAGTACTCAAAACAGACTATGAAGAGCTCTTTGCAGGAAAACACATTGGGGCCGATTCATGGAACAAACGTGCGCCGAAAATCTTTGCGCAAGCAGGCGCAAGCAGGCGCAAGCAGGCGCAAGCGCAAAAACGCGTGCGATTCATGGAAGTCTCTGCGCGTGTTTACCTCGGGATGTGCGCCAAACCCGTGCATGGCACACAAGTCACTGCAACATCCCGAAAGGCGTGCGCGACGCGCACAGTGAAAGCGCACAACCTCGGCGCATACACCAGAAAGTGGGCGGGACACGGGGCGTAATGCGCGAAATGGGGAACAACGCACGAAAATAAGGGCGTAACTGGGTATGTACTGCAGGGAAGCAGACGGAACGCCCACACGCACTCGAACCACACATATTGATGGAATCGAATAGGGCAAAGCCACGCACAGCCAAAGACACGCACAAGCCGAAACTCGTCCGCCACACGAAGGCAGGCGGTAGCGTCCCTGCGCATTACAAAAGTGGCAACATACAGCAATTGGGCCTGTGCTAGCGGGGCACGTGTATTTCGGGGGTGCGCGGGAAGTTACACACGCGATTGAGCGGTGTACGTGTATTTCGGGGGTGCATGGGAAGTTACACACGCGATTGAGCGGGGTACGTGTATTTCAGAGGTGCGCGGGAAGTTACACACGCGATTGAGCGGGGTACGTGTATTTCGGGGGTGCGCGGGAAGTTACACACGTGATTCCATCAGGGTACGTGTATTACAGGGGTGCGCGGGAAGTTCCACACGCGATCTCATCAGGGTACGTGTATTTCAGGGTGCGGGGGAAGTATCACACGCAACATCAGCAGGGTACGTGTATTCCAGGGGTGCGCGGGAAGTTCCACACGCGATTCCATCAGGGTACGTGTATTACAGGGGTGCGCGGGAAGTTCCACACGCGATCTCATCAGGATACGTGTATTACAGGGGTGCGCGGGGAGCACCACACGTGAATTGCCCGTGTGGGTCCTCCCAGGTGTTCACTCTACACCCTCCACGGCCCCTGCAAGTGGCTCACACCACAGGGGCCTACCCTGCACATGTCCTGCAGGCACCCCATCCACCATGGCCATGCCCCCCAGCCAACCCACATGTCAACTTGCACTACTGCCCACCAACGCATGTCCCCCTGCACCCCCAGCCACCAGGGGCACCCTCCACCAGGCCCCCACCCATGTCTCCCACCACCCCCACCCCCCAGCAGTGCAGGGTCACCCTCCACCAGGCCCCCACCCATGTCTCCCACCACCCCCACCCCCCAGCAGTGCAGGGTCACCCTCCACCAGGCCCCCACACATGTCTCCCACCACCCCACCGCCCAGCAGTTCAGGGTCACCCGCCACCAGGCCCCCACCCATGTCCAACTCATGTTCCCCACCCTCCCACCCCCCAGCACTGTGCTGTGGGGTACCTGCCAGCAGGACCCCACCCATGTCTCCCACCACCCCCACCCCCCAGCCACCAGGGGCAGCCTCCACCAGGCCCCCACTCATGTCCCCTATTACCCCCACCCCCCAGCAGTGCAAGGGCAGCCTCCACCAGGCCCCCACTCATGTCACCCACCACCCCTACCCCCGAGCAGTGCAAGGGCAGCCTCCACCAGGCCCCCACCCATGTCCCCTATTACCTCCACCCCCCAGCAGTGCAGGGGCAGCCTCCACCAGGCCCCCACTCCTGTCTCCCAGCACCCCCACCCCCCAGCCGCCAGGCGCACCTGCCAGCAGGCCCCCACCCATGTCCAACTCATGTTCCCCACCCCCCCACCCCCCAGCAGTGCAGGGGCACACTCCACCAGGCCCCCACCCATGTCTCCCACCACCCCCACCCCCCAGCAGTGCAGGGGCACCCCTCCACCAGGCCCCCACCCATATCCAACTCATGTTCCCCACCCCCCCACCGCCCAGCACTGTGGGGCACCTGCCAACAGGCCCCCACCCATGTCTCCCACCCCCCCACCCCCCAGCACTGTGGGGCACCTGCCAGCAGGCCCCCACCCATGTCTCCCACCACCCCCACCCCCCAGCCACCAGGGGCAGCCTCCACCAGGCTCCCACTCATGTCCCCTATTACCCCCACCCCCCAGCAGTCAAGGGCAGCCTCCACCAGGCCCCCACTCATGTCTCCCACCACCCCCACCCCCCAGCACTGTGGGGCACCTGCCAGCAGGCCCCCACCCAAGTCTCCCACCACCCCCACCCCCCAGCCACCAGGGGCAGCCTCCATCAGGCCCCCACTCATGTCCCCTATTACCCCCACCACCCAGCATTGCAAGGGCAGCCTCCACCAGGCCCCCACTCATGTCTCCCACCACCCCCACCCCCCAGCAGTGCAGGGGCAGCCTCCACCAGGCCCCCACCCATGTCCCCTATTACCCCCACCCCCCAGCAGTGCAGGGGCAGCCTCCACCAGGCCCCCACTCCTGTCTCCCAGCACCCCCACCCCCCAGCCACCAGGGGCACCCGCCAGCAGGCCCCCACCCATGTCCAACTCATGTACCCCTGCACCCCCACCCCCAGCACTGTGGGGCACCTGCCAGCAGGCCCCACCCATGTCTACCACCACCCCACCCCCCAGCACTGTGGGGCACCTGCCAGCAGCCCCCACCCATGTCTCCCACCACCCCCACCCCCCAGCACTGTGGGGCACCTGCCAGCAGGCCCCCACCTATTTCCAAATCATGTTCCCCACCCCCCCACCCACCACCAGTGCAGGGGCACCCTCCACCAGGCCCACACCCATGTCTCCCACCACCCCCACCCCCCAGAAGTGCAGGGGCACCCGCCACCAGGCCCCCACCCATGTCCAACTCATGTTCCCCACACCCCCACCCCCCAGCACTGTGGGGCACCTGCCAGCAGGCCCCCACCCAAGTCTCCCAACCCCCTCATCCCCCAGCACTGTGGGGCACCTGCCAGCAGGTCCCCACCCATGTCCAACTCATGTTCCCCACCCCCCCCACCCCTCAGCAGTGCAGGGGCACCCGCCACCAGGCCCCCACCCATGTCCAACTCATGTTCCCCACACCCCCACCCCCCAGCAGTGTGGGGCACCTGCCAGCAGGCCCACACCCATGTCTCCCACCACCCCCACCCCCCAGCACTGTGGGCCACCTGCCAGCAGGCCCCCACCCATGTCTCCCACCAGCCCCACCCCCCAGCCACCAGGGGCAGCCTCCACCAGGCCCCCACTCATGTCCCCTATTACCCCCACCCCCCAGCAGTGCAAGGGCAGCCTCCACCAGGCCCCCACTCATGTCTCCCACCTCCCCAACCCCCCAGCAGTGCAGGGGCAGCCTCCACCAGGCCCCCACCCATGTCCCCTATTACCCCCACCCCCCAGCAGTGCAGGGGCAGCCTCCACCAGGCCCCCACTCCTGTCTCCCAGCACCCCCACCCCCCAGCCACCAGGGGCACCCGCCAGCAGGCCCCCACCCATGTCCAACTCATGTTCCCAACCCACCTACCACCCATCAGTGCAGGGGCACCCTCCACCAGGCCCCCACCCATCTCTCCCACCACCCCCACCCCCAGCAGTGCAGGGGCACCCGCCACCAGGCCCCCACCCATGTCCAACTCATGTTCCTCACCCCCCCACCCCCCAGCACTGTGGGGCACCTGCCAGGAGGCCCCCACCCATGTCTCCCACCCCCCACCCCCCAGCACTGTGGGGCACCTGCCAGCAGGCCCCCACTAATGTCCAACTCATGTTCCCCACCACCCCCACCCCCCAGCACTGTGGGGCACCTGCCAGCAGGCCCCGACCCATGTCTCCCACCACCACCAGCCACCAGGGGCAGCCTCCACCAGGCCCCCACTCATGTCACCTATTACCCCCACCCCCCAGCAGTGCAAGGGCAGCCTCCACCAGGCCCCCACTCATGTCTCCCACCACCCCCACCCCACCCCACAGCAGTGCAGGGGCAGCCTCCACCAGGCCCCCACCCATGTCCCCTATTACCCCCAATCCCCAGCAGTGCAGGGGCAGCCTCCACCAGGCCCCCACTCCTGTCTCCCAGCACCCCCACCGCCCAGCCACCAGGGGCACCTGCCAGCAGGCCCCCACCCATGTCCAACTCATGTTCCCCTGCACCCCCACCCCCTGCACTGTGGGGCAACTGCCAGCAGGCCCCCACCCATGTCTCCCACCACCCCCACCCCCCAGCTGTGCTGGGGCACCCACCACCAGGCCCCCACCCATGTCTCCCACCCCCCCACCCCCCAGCACTGTGGGGTACCTGCCAGCAGGCCCCCACCCATGTCTCCCACCCCCTCACCCCCCAGCACTGTGGGGCACCTGCCAGCAGGCCCCCACCCATGTCTCCCACCACCCCCACCCCCCAGCAGTGCAGGGGTACCCGCCACCAGGCCCCCACCCATGTCCAACTCATGTTCCCCACCCCCCCACAACCCAGCACTGTGGGGCACCTGCCAGCAGGTCCCCACCCATGTCCAACTCATGTTCCCCAGCCAACATGTCATCACAATCTAGATCCCTGGTCCCTATGGTCAGCCTCCAAATGCAAAACACCCACCCGAGTATTGCATCCACCCACTCATAATTGGCAATTACATGACAAAACACCAATTGCAAGTTCAGAAACAAACACATGTCCCTCACATACACCCAATGGGTGTCAGTGAATCTCAAAACCCATATCATGATATGCATGAAACCAATGAGATGATACTACACATTGAAGTTCACTAAAAAAATATGTATTAAAGGAAACATAAATAGAATCAAAAATAAAGAAACAGAAATGTGAATGTACAAAAATGAAAAGAAGCATGTCCGTGAAAAAAAGCAAAACCAAAAATCAAATTCCAAAGTAATGGTGTCCAAAGAAATAAAAAAGAAAGCCATTGCTCTATGGTTAAAATGTGAAAGAAAAATACAATCCAACAGTGAACTATGTACATGGGAACAAGCCAGGGTCCATTATCCCAACAAAAGAAAGGAAACCTATCTAACTACACTAACTAATAAAATAAACTACATACAAAAATGTGGCCAATGTCCGAAAGGTCCAAAATAAATCCGAAAAAAATGAAACCTAACACTACCTACATAACTATGTACAAGGGCAGTGGGCTAGTTTGACGGCTCACTTGTGGATGTCCCAGGCCAGGGCATCATCGAACTCCTGCTCAATGTCCCGGAGGTGGTCCTCCTCCATGACCCCGAGGGTCCGCAGGGCCATCGACGTGTCCACCTCCAAACCCCTGCGGATTGCCGCGAGGCACTCGGCCCGCCTCAGGGCCCTCCGCATGGAGTTCTCCGCCCTGACCATTGTGAGCCGTGCCTCTTCCGCCCGCTGCCGCTCCGCATGTATGGCGTGGCCCAACCGCTGCCACACGGAAGACACTCTCTGTCCTGGGTCCTCCTGCCCTCCGGCCGATGCCTGCCCCTCCAATGTTGAAGGCCTCGAGCCTTCATGGCTCCCACCACGTTGCTGCTGCTGCTGTGCCTCTGCCCGTGCACTGCCTCCTGCTGCCTGACATCCTCCGCCGGCTGGGGTGCAGTCGTTGATGTGGCCACCCCTGCTGGACGTCCGACTCCCGACTGTGGCAGGGATGCCTCCTCCACCAGCCTGGCGGCACCGTCAGAGGCAGCTCCACAGGGCACCCAGGTGACTGATGGGTGGGAAGATGGCACGGAGGACGACTGGCGTGTAGGGGGTTCAGGTGAGGAGGGGGTCGTAGCAAGCCCCATCATACGGAGGAATCCAGCCTGGGTGACCTGTCCCAGCAGGCTGACGTGGTCAACGAGCCATTCGAGATGACGTGCAGTCTCCTCATGAAAAGACTGCAGGTCACCTTGCATGGCCTGTTGACGCAACACCACACCACTCAGGACAGGCTCAACCCGGACCCGGATAGCCACGTCCGCAGGCAGCGGAAGGCCAGTTAACGTGAGCTCATCCCCTGCCTGAAAACGGGTCTGGACGTAGGCATCCCTGCTGGTGCAAGATGATGCAGGGACAGGATCAGGGACAGGATTGCACACAGGCACCTTCGCGGTGGCCTGTGCTGCCTCCTGTCCCTGGTCCTGCACTGCACCACTAGCACCAGTGGGATCCCCACTTCCAGACCCTGTCTCTGTTGCTAGCATGGCCTCCTTCTCCACCAAACCCCCCACCAACCTGGATGACTCAGTGCCATCTTCCCCTGTTGGGCCCTGTGGGTCCCAGCTGCCCCTTCTGCTGCCGAGGAGTCCATCTTCAACCTCTGCCTCTTGGACCTCCCCCGGGAGCTGCGGCTTGGGATACGGCACCGGACACCTCACTCCCCGACGAGATGACAACATGGGAGGGGAGCCGGGCCTTGCGTCTCTGGCTGGCGGTGGGATCCCCGCCGCTGTGCTCCACAGCACCTTGTCCGCCCTCTTCATCAGTTGACGCTGCAGACAGGGAGAAATAAAACACAGGCATCAGGGCACTGTACAATGGACACATACACACATGACAGTTGTATATGAGTGGCATTGGCAAACCTCAGACATGTCATCACAATCCCCAACACACATGTCATTTCAACTCGCACACATGAGCCATACCCAGCCATATCGCAACTGCCAGCACCATACATACACATACAACAGCATGAGCAGGCAAAGGTGAGCCAGACATCACATGCAACACCGGAAGTGCACCACACATGTACACACACCACCACACTTGCATGCATGTGTACACCTCTGCCAAGTGTTGCAGTGTTCAGATGGGCATCCATGTCACATCTGCCGATCAGGCTTCCACATACCGCTGTCACATGCATCCATGTTGCATCACTGTTGCACCCTTGTCAAATACACACACATGCACATGTACACAGTGCTGATACATGCAGCTGAAAACAACATACATGCGTGACATCACGGACATGTCTACTTACATACACATTCATCCAAACATGTGTGCCCACTTATCTGCATTTGGCATGCAAGCCTACACACACAAGCACCATCCATGTCTCACACATTCCAGCCCTCGCATGTGTTAGCCCCACGGCCCTGTACACCCCCACCCATACTCGACCCCATACAAACAGATGTGCAACCTGCACACTACTGAAAAATCACCACATGCACATCTCACAATCAGGATGCATGTACACTTACCGCTCGACTCCAGACGGGTCTGCCTCTCAAGGACCTGGACGTGGAGCGCTGGGGATATGCATTCCAGGACCCTCATCTGTTCTTCCGACAAGTGGCCCCGGCGCCCCTTGGCATCCGCTGCCTTCAAGAGTCGCCGGGCCTTGTTCAGGGTCCTGGACCTGAAGTCCGCCCAGCGCTTCTTGACATGTTGTAAGTCGCGGACTGCTACCCCCTCCGCGTTGATGGCAGTCACAATGTCAGTTCAGATCTGAGTCCGTCCTTCCTTGTCGGCGCGGGAACTTCCGAAGAGGGCATCATACTGCCCCAGGACTTGCTCCCCCAGGACACCAACTTCAGTGGCACTGAAGCTGGTGCCCCTCTGCCTCTCTGGCCGGGGGTTGTCAGTGGTCTCAGATGGTGTTTGCCCCGACATGACAACCCCAGAGGCAGGAGTGGGTGGGCAACTGGGTCCTGGGGCTGGGCTGTGGAGCGATGGAATCCCAGTCGGGAGTCTTCGGTTCCAGCAGGGGTGGTCACAGCAACAGCACCCCTGGCTGATGTGCAGGCAGAAAATGGCAGGGCACGTCGGCAGCAGGCAGTCAGGCAGCATCAGATAGCAGGTGGGAGCGTGCTCAGGGCTCTGGGGGGCAGTAGTTCAGCCTTCTGGGCAGGAGCATGGTCTTCCGTGTGCTTACGCGTGGCCAGCTTGATACGGAGTGATTTGGCACGTGAAAAATCTGCACGTCAGCATGTAATTCGAGGAAAGGCCCTTAGCGCGTAAGCGCGTCTGCACGCATACGCATTTTCATTGGACAGAAGGCCCCTCAAGTGCAAGCGCCCCTGTGACGTGACGCACGCGGGTGTTTCCCTCATTACACGTGATCACAGAGCACTCGTGGATTTCCACCAATCGCGTGTGAAAGTTCCCGCGCACCCCGAAACACACGTACCCAGGCCAATCACGTGTACGCTCACTTCCCTCCGATTACACGCGATGACACTCGGACATACAGTTTTACCACGTATCCGAATACGGGAAACCCGCGCACGGCAAAAGACGTGCACAGGCGTCAATGCGTCCGCCACACGAAGGCAGGCGGAAGCGTCCCCGCGCACAGCATAAAAGTGCGCGCAAACAACAAACGCGTATATACAGCTACGATGAATGCCCCATTTGTCGCAGCACTGATCGTGGGACACCGCAGGAGGAGGAGAATAGCCAGGGCACGCATTTTCGTACCATGGACAATCCTTTTTGGGATGCCGGACGACCAGGTCTACGTTAGGTATAGGTTTCCACCCCATATCATCCTAGACCTGGTCAGGGAGTGGGAAGATTACCTTACATCCCCCACCCTTTGCTCCCAAGCATTGAGCCCTTGGAGAAGCTGCTCAATGTCCTGCATTTTTTGGCCACTGGGTCATTTCAGCGGACCACTGCCATAGTGGTGGGGTCTCACAGGCCACGCAGTCATGCTGCCTACACCAGGTACTGGCAATCATGACAGCGCGCCCCTCAGTCCGCAGGCACATATACATGCCCAGAACACCCGCAGAAAGGCAGGCCGTTGTCCTGGATTTTTTCAGGGTGGCACAAAGTGCTCGGTGCCATAGATTGCACCCATGTGGCCCTACGTCCACCTGGGGCCACTGAGCACATCTACCGAAACCACAAGCACTGGCATTCCATCAATGTACAGGTGGTATGCGATGCAAAGGGAATCATCACCTCTGTCTATGCAAACTAACCTGGCTCCACCCATGACAGTTTCATATACAGAATGTCCGCCCTGAGCCGGGCCCTGGAAGCTGGGCAGCATGGCGACACATGGCTCCTAGGTCAGTACAAATGCCCTTGCACATGCATGCAATTCACACACAGACAAATATCCAAACCCTTTGAGCAACCACATGATGACGCCAATCCGGAACCCCACCGCACCACCCCAGGTAAGATACAACGCCGCCCAAATTGCAACCAGGAGTATAGTGGAGCGCACATTCGGAGAGCTCAAGTCACGTTTCCGCTCCCTTGACCGCTCTGGTGGGCAACTACTCTATGCACCACCAGTAGTGTGCAGGATCATTGTGGCAGCATGTGTCCTGCACAATGTTGCAACACGGCAGGGCGTCCCGGTGGACATGGTGGTGCCCCCACATCCCCAACCACAGGCACAGGCACTGCCCATTGGAGGGGACAGGGCACGGGGCGAGGAAGCCCGGACCCAGCTTGTGGCCACATTTTTCACCTAAACTCCCACCCCTGCTCAATGCACACAGGCCTGGCACATACCAGGTGACAATCGATGATGACAAAGAGACAGTCAACTGTCACAACCCTACCACCCTGAGATAGTTGCCATGGAAGTGCCACATTGTCTGCATCCCTAGCTACTTAAACACAAGCTATCCTGTGTGACCAGAAGGCACACATATGACATATGATATGATATGGCCTATACACAAGTATTTCAAGGCGCGATGAGGCAGGGAGGGGGGAACAAGGGAAGACAGACAACGCTACTACTAGGCCAGGTGTCATTGAGATCGTGCAAGTGCAGGGGTAGGGGGAAGGGAAAAGTGCAAGGGGAAGGGGGGGGAGTGCAGTACAGGGGAAGTAGCCCAAAAAAAAATACATAGGTCGGCTGGTGGCAACTGCAAAGGTAAGTGCAGACAAGTGCTGGGAAGGGTGGGCTGTAGGGATAGAGAGACAGTACCGCAGTGCAGGGTTTGCCAGGGAGGCAGTGCAAGTGGAGAGTGGCTGGTCCAGGGACCGAGGTCGGTGAGAGTGGGCCAGTTGCAGCTCCAGTGCAGTTCCAGTGAAGAATTCTGCAAGGGAGAGGCAGAGAGAAAGCAGAAGCAAAGAGGAAGGTCTTGAGGTGCTTACAGAACTGGAGATGGTTCCCCTCAAGTTCAAGTGAGGCAGGAAGTCTGTTCCAGAGGGAGGGTCCTGCCGCGGAGAGAGATCTACCCCCAGCTAGTTGCTCTGAGAAGCGGATGACCCTGACATGCAAGGTGTGCATCACACACACCTGCAAAACAGGCCATGGCCATCACTGTCATGTCACTCAAACCCTCCCAAACCACAACATGACATGGCAAGCAATACCCATACACCAACACAGTAACGATAAGGTACACATTTCCATGTCCTAAATGTACAGTGGCATCAGACAATGATGCCTGACCCGGAATCAGATTAAATGACAGACCAACAAAATCTCCCACCCAAAATAAGTCATTTCCAAATACATTACAAGAGTCGTAGACGTAACATAACAATGAATGCCTGTCTACATGCACATTGTGCATTGCAAAATCAACACTGCAGCTCATGTGTGCAGTGTCCTACTCCTGCAACACACTGCTCAGTGCACAGCACAGTGAACAGCCATTGTGTGTGATGCACACCCTGAGCATCACATCTAAGTGACAGACCACATCAAACAGCAAATTAGGCATGTACAGGATCCATAATCAGTCACAGAACATGTGCTGCAGGGACACAGTGGGCACCAGAAGGCAAACAGTGTACATGTGGATATGCAAGGGTGGGAGTACATGTAGTGCATCAGAGTGCAAGTGTGTGGTTCTGCAAGGACATGCACTCCACATATGCTTGTGCACTCAAGTGACCATTAGTGTTCTCTACACATCACATGTGAACATTCACCATGTGTACACCCCAGCATGTCAAACCACAACTATCCCCTCACACCTGAAAGGAAAACACAACACATGAACAGGCATTGATCAGCAGAACACAACATGTACATAGGATACCACCATTACAATGTCAGAGTTCCCGTCACACTGCAGGGCAAGGCAACTATCAACAACAACCCCCCCTCCCTCACAAATGACCATGACCCACTGAACAACTGCACCTGGGTCATGGAGCCTTCAAACCTCAATTCCACCTGGCCACAGGATCACCTTTACCCTTTGTCACCATCTCCCACCTTGTGTGTAAGAAGGTGCCTGCACCCTCATAATCAATGTCCACAATCACAAAATCCAAGCCAGAAAAACGAACCAGTAGATGACTTGACGTAGCAGTACCTCACAAAGGCCAAGTACTACCACAATGATGCAACAACCAAAGTAGCACAGCAAAACAATGTCACGACAGGATGTGAAACATGTGTGGTACATGACATAGGATGATGCACCATGAACGGATGTGTACTGTCACAGGTCCCCTGTACAGGCGCAGGAGTGTCACGAAACAACCACCCACACCATGTCCCGGGTGCCTGCAAGGTCAAACTCACACAGGCCCCTGAGACCCTGGTGGGGAAGGAGGTTCAGGGATATGCAGTCGGGACAGGTGTTGACACACTGGATGACTGGAATGATCGGCAGGAGAGGGGAGGAGGAATGACACATGAAACTAGGGAATGCACGAAAATGTACTACCTGCATGAACACATACACAGTCCAAACAAACTTGGACATCATTGTCATGGCCTTCTGTAGTCCAGGCTCAGGAGTGGTACGAACCAACCGCCCCCTCTAGGGTTTTGGCACCTGCAAGTTCGGGGCTTACACAGGCATCCGCAACCCCAGTGGGGAAAGAGGGTCAGGGAACGTTGCTTGGATAGGTACGGGAAGCAGGAACACCGGGTAGAGGGTACAGGGTTCAAAATTGCATAGGATCACGGGTGATTAGGGAGAAAAAACATACCAAATTGAACCACACATACATCCATGCATTAGTACACTCCCCAGCAAGCCTATGCAGAGCAGTTCGAAAGAAAAACAACAAGACACTTAGCTCTGGTTTTGAGTGCTGGCCTCCTGCCTGCGCACTCTCAGGTCCGGTTACAGGGGCACTGCAATGCTGCAAAGAGAGCCACAGGACAACCTGTACGTGCCAATTACTCAAAAACACAACACCAAACGTGCCCCATAGCAACAAACTACTCTACAAACAGACAATCTGGTGTCGATGCTTCGTACCCATATATAACATCACCCCTGTGACGGGTCATACACAGTCAATGCAGGAAGTCAGCCGCTGGTGGGTGCGTGGCAAATGGAACACCAATGTGTCACAATTCACACAACATGCAATGTTCCCTGGGTAAGCAGACAGACCCATATAGCAAGCCATCCACAGCACAAGTTGCGTACCACCATGACCGAAACAAAGTTGGCAGTGCATTTATCATAAAGTACATGGAAAAGACATGCACTGCACCCGAGTATGTCCCTTGCTGTATGTCCCTGTGAGCTGCCCCTTTCCATGTCTCGGAAGGCTACATGGTTGATACAAGTGCCTCAATGGACCTTGGTGTACCGGAGGGTATGTGCCACTGCCCCTGCATGTGTCCCAGACAACCCTACTATCAACAGCCATCAGTCCACCAACACATCTGAGCTGCATTGTCTGCTCCAACACCAATATTCGTCTAAGCTCACCCTCAGTGCTGTGACTAAGCCTGCATGTGCAACTCGCCTGGTGCAAGCTTTGCTGTGTTGTGGCCCCCCTGTGCTGCTCACCTTGCCTGGAGTTCCTTGGAACATGTCAGCAGTTCTAGGATGTGGGTCTGCAATCCCTGTGCCTCTGCTTGTGCACACATGTGCATGTGGGCACCAACAAACGGGTGTTAGGTGGAAACCTGTGGAGTTCCCTCTGGGACCACTGCAAAAGATTTAGGACTACAGGCGTTGGCGGTGAACCCACTTGGTAGCAGTCTGCACCACACAGATTCACGTGGTAGCTGTGGCTGAGCAGTCAGACTTCTCTCAAGAAAAGTTGAGCAGTATGTGGAGTATACAACATAGGGCAATTCTTCACAGCAAGACAAGCAAACACGCAACAAGGCTTAGTGTAAAGATATTAAGGTATTTATTTATAACAAAATGTCTATGAAAAACACTAAGGCAAATCACGGCAAACAAATCAAACACAATTACTCTACGAAGTAGACGATCAATCCCCCTAGCAATATCGACAACTCTAGGTTCTACTGGTACCACTTATTTTCAGACAGAGGTGTATACCTCAACCCAGATGACACTCGAATATTAGTTAGGACGGGAGAGAAAAAGATAGGCAGGTTACGAAATCAACACAGTTCGATCCAAGCGGATAAAATGCAAGGCAGGAAGGCAAGAATCACAATAGATCATAAAGTTCAGAGGCCAGGCCCACTCGGAGAGAGGCAAGGCGCGATGTCCCAAAAAGTCTCTAGTGGAGATGCATTCAAGTCTGTATTGCAAATGGTTATCGGTGGATAGAACAAGTTCAGAACAATGAATGAGAAAAGCTTGGAGGCGACCCAACGGAACGGAGAGGATTAAGACACCTCACTCGAACCGATCGAAAGGGAAGCCAGGCGGACACAGTACCTTGTTGTGGAGGGCAGCTCCGGCGGGGGCAGTTGTTCCTGGTGGTGGATGCACGTTGGTTCTTTGCCAAGAGTAGAGATGATCTCGTCGTCGAAGAAAATGAAGTCCGGTGCACCACCAGGGAAGAGACCAGCCGTGGAGTGCTCCGTCACAAGGCACCACCTTTTGGTCGCGGTTCAGGGGTAGTGGCTATCCGGTTGCCGAGGTGCTTCTGCATGGGCAATTCGACCACTGCGTCCGGAGGCGAATAAAAAGCAAAGGGGACTGGTTGTTCCCACCAGACAGGGGAAGAGACTCTCCGGCAGGGAGATCTCCTCTGTCGTCGGGAAGTGGTGAGTCGGTTCCGCAGGGCTCCACCGGAGGTGTCGTCGTGCAGGTCGGCTCAGCGTTACCCTCGTCGGATTTTTAGGTCCTGTGGCGACTTCTGAAGATCCAGTCCCAAAAGCCCTGCTTTTATGCAGAAAACCCCCATTCATTCAGCCTAGCTGTCAATAAACACATGCTAAGTGGTGAGCGGGAAGGCTCACCACCTGGGCCAATCACTCCAGAGTGCGACCGGAGTTGTCAAGGCAACTCGGTCCAGGGTGCCTAAACCCCCTCCCACACCCCTGTGGTAACCCAGACAGAATGGCACCACTTTGGAGAGTCTCTGTACAGAGGCCCGCCAAAAGTGGAACAAAGGGCTCAACCTTTGGTTTAGGAGTCACAGAGACGAACACAGACGCCATTTTACAAACCGAGTTCTGGCAGAAAATACCACTCGATAAACCTATTTAAGATAAGTAGATCGGTGGTACGTTAGGGATAAATGAGAAAAAGTATCAATCTCCAACAATGGGACGAGTCCCATAGGGTTATGCTCGGGGTCGAACATAACAAGTAGTTTCCACTGCCACCAGCCAAAACTCGACGAGGGGGGATGGGACAGCGCCCCCTCGAGTAACAGATCCAGGAGTAATCGAATTACCCCTACTAGTACGTCCACAATAAGATGGTTTGTACTAGTTCTGTTAGTAAATTTAGGTCTAGTAAAGCCAATAGTGACTTTACATGCCTGGGGAGACAGTAGTCAGTCCCCGGGTATGGAGTCTATGGTGGGGGATCCGCTAGGACGCCCCTGTGTTACGGCACGTAGGGTTCGGTGTAACACACATAGAAAAACATATGAGACCCTATGGAGTAAAAGACCCCATAGCCCATCAAACACATTGACATTTCAAAGGAATTACACACATACATGTCCAAGAGTGGAAGAGAAGAGTCTCACTCTTGGCAGGATGGAAAAAAACAAACTCCAGAAATCCAGCAAAGCTGCTGGGGGACTCACTAGGTTAGGAAATTCATCCTAAACAGAGAATTCTCCCTAACAACGGGTCCAGAATTCCGTCGTCCAATGGGCCATGTCTGCTGGCAAAGGTGCTCTGGAGGCACATCCCCCTGCAGAAAGGGCATGAAACACATGATTAATGCTTCAAAGTCACCTGTGTGTGTCTCATCAGGCATCTCATTACTTGACCATGTCAGAGAGTCACATCACAATTCACACCATCAGTCCGTCTTTCACATCCAAAGTGTGGAACACTATCTACAGCATGAATTGCAACAAGCACGTGTACAGGAAATATATGAAACATACTACACAATGCATAGCAATCAATGTACACATTAATCATGACACACCCCATCCAGCAAAAGCTGAACAGTGGACAATAACACCAAAATCATCCCCACTAGGGGTGTCACACAGCACCAGACATGCCACAGATATGACAGTCCAAAGCCCTTGAGTAATATTCTGTAACACCGAACCATCCTTGCGAACCCATGGATAAGGGAGCAGCGAGTGGCATATGTGAGTCAAGGACCCCAAGCAGCAAACACATACACAAGACAAGCCTGAAGGGCCCAGCTGGAACAGACAGTGGATGCCTTCAAAAGCCACTAAGCACTGTACCGTCACATGAAAGCACAATAGACTAGCAATTTTAAACTAAATCAACTATTAACTAATTACACTAACAATGGAAAACCTACATTACCTAATTAAACTAACTATCAAACAGAAACTTAACTAACTAAACTAAAAGAAAAATAAAAAATGGCCACATACGACCCGGGGGGAGGGGAGGCACCCAGGAGGGGGGAGGTACAGGGTGCTGCTCAACATCCACATGCGATGATGCTGAGCCAAAAAAAAACCTCCATGGGCTCAACGCCTGCACAGCCCGACCTATGTGGGAGATAGATGGTCGTCCGGGTCTGGCTCATCCTGTAAAGGAGGACGTGGCACAGTAGCCTGGCCACGCCTAGCCGCAGCTTTCCTCTTGTCGGCAGCAAGTCTGCCGGACAAGTGAGCCTGGTTCTGTGTGGCGATGTGACATAGGTCTGCATGCAGAACCTCACGTGATACACGTGCTTCCTCTTGCAAGGTAGCACGTGTAACACGGAGTTCCTCCTGCAATGCCTGGCTGGACAATCGCTGCACCTCCCGGCAAGCCTGTAGCCGAGATGGTACGCTCAAGCTGTGCAAACCTCTCCTCTGCCTGCTGCCTCTGGGACATCATAAGGACACCCAGAGTGGATCTGAGGGAAGCATACTCCTCCCTCAGGGCATCCATGTGCGCCTCTGCGTGAGCAGCAATTGCTTGATGCAGAGATGACATTTCAGCCTGGCGTGCCCTGTCTGAGGCCGCCATGCCCAGCCTGAGCGAGCGGGCCGTGGACCATGCCGCCTGCTGCTGGAGAAGCACCTGCCTAGCAGGGGGGAGCACAGATCGGGCCACACGCTCCATGCTCTCAGCGATGTTCTCCATTGCTGCCCCCTGCCGTTCGAATTGGCAGTCATGTCTTGCTCCCACTCAGTATACAGCGGTTGCGCGCGGCGACCGCGTTGCCGGGCTTGACCCCTGCGGGACCCAAGGACCGGGGGTCCTCGCTGTGTTGGCACCGCCCGCGGCTGCACGACTACATGCCCCCGTCGACGTGATGTCCCAGGCACATCAGTGACTGGTGTGAAGGGTGACCCTGCGTCCCGATCCACCACGGGCGGAGGAACCAAGACTGTCTGATCCCTCAGTGCAGGTGTCGCAGACAGAGGAGTGTCCACATCAGAATCACTCACCCCTGACACATGGACCTGATGCTCATCCAACTCAACATGGACGTCAAAGCTGGACTCATAGGCAGCCATAGACAAGATGGACTGCAGCACTTGGGGGTTTTCGTGGCCTACCACCCCACGACCCCCACTATTGCCGGGTTGATGTGGTGTTACCAACCCTGTGTCTGGCATGACAACACCATCCACCGCCTCCATTGCGTCATCACCTGAAAAATAGAGAGAAAAAAAGGTCACTACACATGTCAGAAGCACACGACACACACACACATCAACAGCAAACGCATCCGGCAGACATGTGACACACAACATATAACCTGGCATGCATGCTGGGTCTACTTTGAATAGCTTCTGTGATCAGACCTGTTGAAAGGTGGCAGTTTCCATGGAAGTGGGTCTATGCAGTGCAGAAAATGTGTACGCCACTCACTACCTACATGTACAAGCACTCCATGGTGTGTGCCAGGAAATGTGAAGGCAGTGCAATGTCAAATTCACACATCACGTGCATTGTGCATTCAATGTGTATGCCATCTAGAAGCCAAGCACCCCTCCACCCCAGTACCAAAGCAGGGATGCCTAGCATGGTATCAAAAGGATGACCATACACCTGTGTATTGTCAGGCAGTGTTGACTGGCATCAACAGCTTAATGTGATTCAAATGACAACACTGCAAATGATGCTGGGACAGTAGGCAGGACACATGATGAAAACTCCGGAGGCCACCCACGTGTGAAGAAGACACAACAAGAGTTGGACAGAGTCATTGGCCATTGAACAGGCTGAGGCCTGTGAGCCACACAGATTGTCAGAGCCTAAACATGTGTGCAACGCAGGACTGAGCCACAGTTGACATGGGAAGGCTGATGAGATGGCAGGCAATGTATGTAACCAAGGACTTATATTACAGTGATCATCCAGTCAAGGACACATAGGGGCATGCGTGCAATGCACATGGAGCATGAATAGGCACTCATGTCCCTGCGGGACATCTGACCCATGCACAGTACAAGTGAGATACCCTGCATCGAGTACTAAGGCTGTACCACACGACATATGTCTGGCAGATTCTACGTTGGAAGTTAGCATCTACACAGGACACATGAACAAGAAACTACACATTGGCAAGATTGAAGCAGACCAGTGCAAAGGTGGAACTGGGGTGCAGAGTGGCGGAGGAGGGGCAAGGGAGCATGCCTACATGGAGTCCCGCATGCAGGCAGAGGAGACATGCATGACAGAAGCATTGCATTACTTACACATCAGAACCATGTACACGTCACATGTAGCAGCAATCATGCACAACACATCCCACAAGTGAAACACACACGTCCTCAACAAACACGCATCAACACTCACTGGACTGCGCATCAAAGGCCAGCATCTCTCCCACTCCTTCGACCAATTCAGGTGGTATGAACTCCGCAGCGAGAGCCTCATGCGGAGTGAGCTCTTCCTCCTCTGGTGCAGGCCCACCGCCAGTCACCAGAGTCAAGTTGTAATTAGAGGCACGCTTAGCCTTAGTGCTGCGCTTGATGTCATTCCAACACTTTTTGCACTCTTGCGCCGTGCGCACCTCATGGCCGAATGAACTGACATGTTCCGCAACATGCTTCCAGTGGGTGTCACGTTGGGCAGCCGTAGTGTGACTATTGGCACCCACTAGCATGTCACGGCTGTGGCCCCGCACGTAGTCCACGAGGAAGTCCATTTCCTGCTTACAGAAAGGCTTCTTCCTCGACGTGCAGGAGGTCGTGGCTGTGTGTGGGGTCCCAGCCTGTGCTGCAGGTGCAACCTTCCTCCTCTTGGGCTGTGGCGCAGACCCTGGCTGGCTAATGCCGCCCTGACCAGTATGGCCAGTGGGTTCGGTGGATTGAGCCAAGGGAGTGGCAGGTGGAGGGATGACCAAAGACCTGACTCGTGTCAGTGGCAGCTGGGTGCCCACTAATGGACCCTGCGCAGCAACATCAGCTGTGGCAGGGTCATTGGCCGCAACGGTCCTGGTTGGCAGACTCACAACTGGGGTGCTGTTGGGTGCATCTGCCCCTGCACTTGCCAACACCCGGCTGTTTGGGGCAGCAGATGACATGACTGCCCCAGGGACACGAGTCTTGGTCTGAGCAGCCCGGCCTGCCCCTATGGTTTCCCCCCTGGCCTGTTGGAGATCTACCAAGGGCTCTTCAAGTGCCAACGCAGCCTGCGCTGGTAGACCCTGAGCCTGGGTGGCGGTGTCCACAGCTGCACCTGCAGCTACCACTACCCTTGGGCCCGTGGTAGTTGATGGAACGGACTGCCGGGTCGAACGGGTGCCAGTGCCAGATGCAGGAGCTGCATCCCCCGGAACCACAGGGGGTGGTGGCATGACTGCACCGACACATGGCACAACATTGTGCTCAAGTGGCGCACCCCTGCCTCTTCCCCCTCTGTGGCCGCCCTGGACACCCTGGAGTCCCCCTACTCCCTGGTCACCACGGCCACGTCCCCGACCACGCCCGCCACGAGGAGGACGCCCAGCTGAGGCGCCCCTCACCTTTGGTGGCCTCCCAACCATGGCACTGATGTAGAAGTGCTGGCACAGATGGAGTGGTGCCAATGGGAGGTGTACACCACAATTGACCTGGGCAATTGGGGTGAAGGGGGTGGGAAGCAAGATGTTAACAGCCCCCCTGCACCTGCAAGGCTGTATGTGACCCCGGTGATGTGGTGACGGGTCACCCAACGCTCAGGCACCCCAAAACTGCAGTAAAACTGTGCACACAACCCTGCAGCCTACGTGTGTGGATTCAACCTCCCGCAGTACGCGGTGGCACCCAGTAACACGAATAACGCGTTTGCGTGGGACAACCAGGCTACTATGACATTGAAAATGGGTGCGATACACAGGGGCACCCGCAGTGGGAAAAAGAGCGTGTGCGACTCACCGTCTGACTAGCGCGATGCAGAAAAACACGCGTAGCCAATACCCCCGCCAAAAGAAGAAATACGTCCTTGATAGCTGTGGAGTTGTGATGGCGCGCGAAACAACAGGAAGCAGCAACACACGTCGGTCTCCACGAAAGGCACGTACAGCGAACTGCTGGGCCTGCTCACCTTTAACCCGTGCTGAGGGAAACGCACACGCGCGTCACGTCACTTACGCGCATGGGCCCTTTCCTCGTATTACACGCGGACGTGCAGTTTTTCACGCGCGCTTACGCACATGGGCCCTTTCCTCGTATTACATGCGGACGTGCAGTCTTTCACGCGTGCTGAAATGCCCATGCACGCCTGTACGCATCACGTCACAGGGGCGCTTGCGCTTGAGGGGCCTTCTGTCCAATGAAAATGCGTATGCGTGCAGACGCGCTAACACGCTAAGGGCCTTTCCTCGAATTACATGCTGACGTGCAGATTTTTCACGTGCCAAATCACTCCGTATCAAGCTGGCCACACTTAAGCACACGGAAGACCACGCTCCTGCCCAGAAGGCCGAACTACTGCCCCCAGAGCCCCGAGCACACTCCCACCTGCCATCTGCTGCTTCCTGACTGCCTGCTGCCCACGTGCCCTGCCATTTGCTGCCTGCACATCAGCCAGGGGTGCTGTTGCTGTGACCACCCCTGCTGGAACCGAAGACTCCCGACTGGGATTCCATCGCTCCACAGCCCAGCCCCAGGACCCAGTTGCCCACCCACTCCTGCCTCTGGGGTTGTCATGTCGGGGCAAACACCATCTGAGACCACTGACAACCCCCGGCCAGAGAGGCAGAGGTGCACCAGCTTCAGTGCCACCAAAGTTGGTGTCCTGGTGGCGCAAGTCCTGTGGCAGTATGATGCCCTCTTCGGAAGTTCCCACGCCGACAAGGAAGGACGGACTCGGATCTGGACTGACATTGTGATTGCCATCAACGCGGAGGGGGTGGCAGTCCGTGACCTACAACATGTCAAGAAGCGCTGGGCGGACTTCAGGTCCAGGACCCTGAACAAGGCCCGGTGCCTCTTGAAGGCAGCGGATGCCAAGGGGCGCCGGGGCCACTTGTCGGAAGAGCAGATGAGGGTCCTGGAACACATATCCCCAGCGCTCCACGTCCAGGTCCTTGAGAGGCAGACCCGTCTGGAATCGAGCGGTAAGTGTACATACATCCTGATTGTGAGATGTGCGTGTGGTGATTTTTCAGTAGTGTGCAGGTTGCACATCTGTTTGTATGGGGTCGAGTATGGGTGGGGGTGTACAGGGCCGTGGGGCTAACACATGCGAGGGCTGGAATGTGTGAGACATGGATGGTGCTTGTGTGTGTAGGCTTGCATGCCAAATGCAGTTGTGTGGACACACATGTTTGGATGAATGTGTATGTAAGTAGACATGTCCGTGATGTCACGCATGTATGTTGTTTTCAGATGCATGTATCAGCACTGTGTACATGTGCATGTGTGTGTATTTGACAAGGGTGCAACAGTGATGCAACATGGATGCATGTGACAGCGGTATGTGGAAGCCTGATCGGCAGATGTGACATGGATGCCCATCTGAACACTGCGACACTTGGCAGAGGTGTACACATGCATGCAAGTGCGGTGGTGTGTGTACATGTGTGGTGCACTTCCGGTGTTGCATGTGATGTCTGGCTCACCTTTGCCTGCTCATGCTGTTGTATGTGTATGGATGGTGCTGGCAGTTGCGATATGGCTGTGGTATGGCTCATGTGTGCGAGTTGAAATGACATGTGTGTTGGGGTTTGTGATGACATGTCTGAGGTTTGCCAATGCCACTCATGTACAACTGTCATGTGTGTATGTGTCCATCGTACAGTGCCCTGATAGTGCCCTGATGCCTGTGTTTTATTTCTCCCTGTCTGCAGCGTCAATTGATGATGAGGGCGGAGAAGGTGCTGGGGAGCACAGCGGCGGGGATCCCACCGCCAGCCGGAGACGCAAGACCCGGCTCCCCTCCCATGTTGTCATCTCGTCGGGGAGTGAGGAGTCCGGTGCCGCGTCCCAGGTCGCAGCTGCCGCGGGGAGGGCAAAGAGGCGGAGGTTGGAGTTGGACTCCTCAGCAGCAGAAGGGGCAGCTGGGACCCCACAGGGCCCAACAGGGGAAGATGGCACAGAGTCATCCAGGTTGGTGGGGGGTTTGGTGGAGGAGGAGGCCGTGCAAGCAACAGAGACGGGGTCTGGAGGTGGGGATCCCACTGGTGCTAGTGGTGCAGTGCAGGACCAGGGACAGGAGGCAGCACAGGACGCCGCGGAGGTGCCTGTGTGCAATCCTGTCCCTGATCCTGTCCCTGCATCATCTTGCACCAGCAGGGATGCCTACATCCAGACCCGTTTTCAGGCAGGGGATGAGCTCACGTCCTCTGGCCTTCCTCTGCCTGCGGATGTGGCTATCCGGGTCCGGGTTGAGCCTGTCCTGAGTGTTGTGACGTTGTGTCAACGGGCCATGCGAGGTGACCTGCAGTCTTTTCATGAGGAGACTGCACGTCATCTCGAATGGCTCATTGACCACGTCAGCCTGCTGGGACAGGTCACCCAGGCTGGATTCCTCCGTATGATGGGGCTTGCTACGACCCCCTCCTCAACTGAACCCCCTACGCGCCAGTCGTCCTCTGTGCCATCTTCCCACCCATCAGTCACCTGGGTGCCCTGTGGAGCTGCCCCTGACGGTGCAGCCAGGCTGGTGGAGGAGGCATCCCTGCCACAGTCGGGAGTCGGACGTCCAGCAGGGGTGGCCACATCAACGACTGCACCCCAGCCGGCGGAGGATGTGCCGGCAGCAGGAGGCAGTGCACGGGCAGAGGCACAGCAGCAGCAGCAACGTGGTGGGAGCCATGAAGGCTCGGGGCCTTCAACATCAGAGGGGCAGGCATCAGCCGGAGGGCAGGAGGACCCAGGACAGAGAGTGTCTTCCGTGTGGCAGCGGTTGGGCCACGCCATAGATGCGGAGCGTCAGCGGGCGGAAGAGGCACGGCTCACAATGGTCAGGGCGGAGAACTCCATGCGGAGGGCCCTGAGGCAGGCCGAGTGCCTCAAGGCAATCTGCAGGGGTTTGGAGGTGGACACGTCGACGGCCCTGCGGACCCTCGGGGCCATGGAGGAGGACCGCCTCCAGGACATTGAGCAGGAGTTTGATGATGCCCTGGCCCGGGACATCCAAAAATGAGCCGTCAAACTGCCCTTGTACATAGTTATGTAGGTAGTGTTAGGTTTCATTTTTTTTTGGATTTATTTTGGACCTTTCGGACATTGGCCACATTTTTGTATATAGTTTATTTTATTAGTTAGTGTAGTTAGATAGGTTTCCTTTCTTTTGTTGGGATAATGGACCCTGGCTTGTTCCCATGTAGATAGTTCACTGTTGGATTGTATTTTTCTTTCACATTTTAACCATGGAGCAATTGCTTTCTTTTTTATTTCCCATTGGATTTTGTTTTGTGGACAGTGACTTTGGACACCATTACTTTGGATTTTGATTTTTGGTTTTGCTTTTTTTCACGGACATGCTTCTTTTCATTTTTGTACATTCACATTTCTGTTTCTTTATTTTTGATTCTATTTATGTTTCCTTTAATACATTTTTTTTTATCATACTTCAATGTGTAGTATCATCTCATTGGTTTCATGCATATCATGATATGGGTTTTGAGATTCACTGACACCCATTGGGTGTATGTGAGGGAAATGTGTTTGTTTCGGAACTTGCAATTGGTGTTCTGTCATGTAATTGCCAATTATGAGTGGGTGGATGCAATACTCGGGTGGGTGTTTTGCATTTGGAGGCTGACCATAGGGACCAGGGATCTAGATTGTGATGACATGTTGGCTGGGGAACATGAGTTGGACATGGGTGGGGGCCTGCTGGCAGGTGCCCCACAGTGCTGGGGGTGGGGGTGGTGGGGAACATGAGTTGGACATGGGTGGGGGCCTGCTGGCAGGTGCCCCACAGTGCTGGGGGGTGGGGGTGGTGGGGAACATGAGTTGGACATGGGTGGGGGCCTGCTGGCAGGTGCCCCACAGTGCTGGGGGGTGGGGAACAAGAGTTGGACATGGGTGGGGGCCTGCTGGCAGGTGCCCCACAGTGCTGGGGGGTGGGGGGGGGTTGGGGAACATGAGTTGGACATGGGTGGGGGCCTGCTGGCAGGTGCCCCACAGTGCTGGGGGGTGGGGGGGTGGGAGACATGGGTGGGAGCCTGGTGGAGGGTGCCCCTGCACTGCTGGGGGGTGGGGGGTAGGAGACATGGGTGGGGGCCTGCTGGCAGGTGCCCCACAGTGCTGGGGGGTGGGGGGGTGGGAGACATGGGTGGCGGCCTGGTGGAGGGTGCCCCTGCACTGCTGGGGGGTGGGGGTGGTGGGGAACATGAGTTGGACATGGGTGGGGGCCTGCTGGCAGGTGCCCCACAGTGCTGGGGGGTGGGGGTGGTGGGGAACATGAGTTGGATATGGGTGGGGGCCTGCTGGCAGGTGCCCCACAGTGCTGGGGGTGGGGGGGGTGGGAAACATGAGTTGGACATGGGTGGGGGCCTGCTGGCAGGTGCCCCACAGTGCTGGGGGGTGGGGGGGTGGGGGACATGAGTTGGACATGGGTGGGGGCCTGCTGGCAGGTGCCCCACAGTGCTGGGGGGTGGGGGTGGTGGGGAACATGAGTTGGACATGGGCGGGGGCCTGCTGGCAGGTGCCCAACTGTGCTGGGGGGTGGGGGTGTGGGGAACATGAGTTGGACATGGGTGGGGGCCTGCTGGCAGGTGCCCCACAGTGCTGGGGGGTGGGGGTGGTGGGGAACATGAGTTGGACATGAGTGGGGGCCTGCTGGCAGGTGCCCAACAGTGCTGGGGGGTGGGGGTGGTGGGAGACATGGGTGGGGACCTGGTGGAGGGTGCCCCTGCACTGCTGGGGGGTGGGGGAGTGGGAGACATGGGTGGGGGCCTGCTGGCAGGTGCCCCACAGTGCTGGGGGGTGGGGGGGAGACATGGGTGGGGGCCTGGTCGAGGGTGCACCTGCACTGCTGGGGGGTGGGGGTGGTGGGGAACATGAGTTGGACATGGGTGGGGGCCTGCTGGCAGGTGCCCCACAGTGCTGGGGGTGGGGGTGGTGGGGAACATGAATTGGACATGGGTGGGGGCCTGCTGGCACGTGCCCCACAGTGCTGGGGGGTGAGGGGGTGGGGAACATGAGTTGGAAATGGGTGGGGGCCTGCTGGCAGGTGCCCCACAGTGCTGGGGGGTGGGGGTGGTGGGGAACATGAGTTGGACATGGGTGGGGGCGTGCTGGCAGGTGCCCCACAGTGCTGGGGGGTGGGGGTGGTGGGAGACATGGGTGGGGGCCTGGTGGAGGGTGCCCCTGCACTGCTGGGGGGTGGGGGGTGGGAGACATGGGTGGGGGCCTGCTGGCAGGTGCCCTACAGAGCTGGGGGGTGTGGGGGTGGGAGACATGGGTGGGGGTCTGGTGGAGGGTGCCCCTGCACTGCTGGGGGGTGAGGGGGTGAGGGGGTGGGGAACATGAGTTGGAAATGGGTGGGGGCCTGCTGGCAGGTGCCCCACAGTGCTGGGGGGTGGGGGTGGTGGGGAACATGAGTTGGACATGGGTGGGGGCGTGCTGGCAGGTGCCCCACTGTACTGGGGGGTGGGGGGGTGGGTGACATGGGTGGGGGCCTGGTGGAGGGTGCCCCTGCACTGCTGGGGGGTGGGGGGGGCGGGGAACATGAGTTGGACATGGGTGGGGACCTGCTGGCAGGTGCCCCACAGTGCTGGGGGGTGGGGGTGGTGGGGAACATGAGTTGGACATGGGTGGGGGCCTGCTGGCAGGTGCCCAACAGTGCTGGGGGGTGGGGGTGTGGGGAACATGAGTTGGACATGGGTGGGGGCCTGCTGGCAGGTGCCCCACAGTGCTGGGGGGTGGGGGTGGTGGGGAACATGAGTTGGACATGGGTGGGGGCCTGCTGGCAGGTTCCCAACAGTGCTGGGGGGTGGGGGTGCTGGGAGACATGGGTGGGGACCTGGTGGAGGGTGCCCCTGCACTGCTGGGGGGTGGGGGAGTGGGAGACATGGGTGGGGGCCTGCTGGCAGGTGCCCCACAGTGCTGGGGGGTGGGGCGGAGACGTGGGTGGGGGCCTGGTGGAGGGTGCACCAGCACTGCTGGGGGGTGGGGGTGGTGGGGAACATGAGTTGGACATGGGTGGGGGCCTGCTGGCAGGTGCCCCACAGTGCTGGGGGTGGGGGTGGTGGGGAACATGAATTGGACATGGGTGGGGGCCTGCTGGCAGGTGCCCCACAGTGCTGGGGGGTGAGGGGGTGGGGAACATGAGTTGGAAATGGGTGGGGGCCTGCTGGCAGGTGCCCCACAGTGCTGGGGGGTGGGGGTGGTGGGGAACATGAGTTGGACATGGGTGGGGGCGTGCTGGCAGGTGCCCCACAGTGCTGGGGGGTGGGGGTGGTGGGAGACATGGGTGGGGGCCTGGTGGAGGGTGCCCCTGCACTGCTGGGGGGTGGGGGGTGGGAGACATGGGTGGGGGCCTGCTGGCAGGTGCCCTACAGAGCTGGGGGGTGGGGGGGTGGGAGACATGGGTGGGGGTCTGGTGGAGGGTGCCCCTGCACTGCTGGGGGGTGGGGGGGTGGGAGACATCGGTGGGGGCCTGCTGGCAGGTGCCCCACAGTACTGGGGGGTGGAGGGGTTGGTTAGACATGGGTGGGGGCCTGGTGGAGGGTGCCCCTGCACTGCTGGGGGGTGGGGGGGCGGGGAACATGAGTTGGACATGGGTGGGGGCCTGCTGGCAGGTGCCCCACAGTGCTGGGGGGTGGGGGGGTGGGAGACATGGGTGGGGGCCTGCTGGCAGGTGCCCCACAGTGCTGGGGGGTGGGGGTGGTGGGGAAAATGAGTTGGACATGGGTGGGGGCCTGCTGGCAGGTGCCCCACAGTGCTGGGGGGTGGGGGGTGGGGAACATGAGTTGGACATGGGTGGGGGCCTGCTGGCAGGTGCCCCACAGTGCTAGGGGGTGGGGGGGTGGGGAACATGAGTTGGACATGGGTGGGGGCCTGCTGGCAGGTGCCCCACAGTGCTGGTGGGTGGGGGGTGGTAGACATGGGTGGGGGCCTGGTGGATGGTGCCCCTGCACTGCTGGGGGGTGGGGGGGTGGGAGACATGGGTGGGGGCCTGGTGGAGGGTGCCCCAGCACTGCTGGGGGGTGGGGGGTGGGAGACATGGGTGGGGGCCTGGTGGAGGGTGCCCCTGCACTGCTGGGGGGTGGGGGGTGGGAGACATGGGTGGGGGCCTGCTGGCAGGTGCCCCACAGTGCTGGGGTGTGGGACACATGGGTGAGGGCCTGGTGGAGGGTGCCCCTGCACTGCTGTGGGGTGGGAGACATGGGTAGGGGCCTGGTGGAGGGTGCCCCTGCACTGCTGGGGGCGGGGGGTGGGAGACATGGGTGGGGGCCTGGTGGAGGGTGCCCCTGCACTGCTGAGGGGTGGGGGTGGTGGGGAACATGAGTTGGACATGGGTGGGGCCTGCTGGCAGGTGCCCCACAGTGCCTGGGGGTGGGGACGGTGGGGAACATGAGTTGGACATGGGGGGGCATGCTGGCAGGTGCCCCACAGTGCTGGGTGGTGGGGGGGTGGGAGACATGGGTGTGGGCCTGGTGGAGGGTGCCCCTGCACTGCTGGGGGGTGGGGGGGTGGGAGACATGGGTGGGGCCTGGTGGAGGGTGCCCCTGCACTGCTGGGGGGTGGGAGACATGGGTGGGGGCCTGTAGGAGGGTGCCCCTGCACTGCTGGGGGGCGGGGGGTGGGAAACAGGGGTGGGGGCCTGGTGGAGGGTGCCCCTGCACTGCTGGGGGATGGGGGTGGGAGACATGGGTGCGGGCCTGCTGGCAGGTGCCCCACAGTGCTGGGGGGTGGGGGGGTGGGAGACATGGGTGGGGGCCTGGTGGAGGGTGCCCCTGCACTGCTGGGGGGTGGGGGTGGTGGGGAACATGAGTTGGACATGGGTGGGGGCCTGCTGGCAGGTGCCCCACAGTGCTGGGGGGTGGGGGTGGTGGGGAACATGAGTTGGACATGGGTGGGGGCCTGCTGGCAGGTGCCCCACAGTGCTGGGGGGTGGGGGTGGTGGGGAACATGAGTTGGACATGGGTGGGGGCCTGCTGGCAGGTGCCCCACAGTGCTGGGGCGTGGGGGTTGGGGAACATGAGTTGGACATGGGTGGGGGCCTGCTGGCAGGTGCCCCACAGTGCTAGGGGATGGGGGGGTGGGAGACATGGGTGGGGGCCTGGTGGAGGGTGCCCCTGGTGGCTGGGGGTGCAGGGGGACATGCGTTGGTGGGCAGTAGTGCAAGTTGACATGTGGGTTGGCTGGGGGGCATGGCCATGGTGGATGGGGTGCCTGCAGGACATGTGCAGGGTAGGCCCCTGTGGTGTGAGCCACCTGCAGGGGCTGTGGAGGGTGTAGAGGGAACACCGGGAGGACCCACAGGTGCAATTCATGTGTGGTGCTCCCCGCGCACCCCTGTAATACACGTACCCTGATGGAATCGCATGTGGAACTTCCCGCGCACCCCTGGAATACACGTACCCTGATGATGTTGAGTGTGATACTTCCCCCGCACCCCGAAGTACACGTACTCTGATGAGATCGCGTGTGGAACTTCCCACGCACCCCTGATATACACGTACCCTGCTGATGTCGCGTGTGAAACTTCCCCCGCACCCTGAAATACACATACCCTGCTGGAATCGCGTGTGGAACTTCCAGCGCACCCCTGAAATACGCGTACCCTGCTCGCACGGGACTAATCGCGTGTGCAACTTCCCGCGCACCCCTGAAATACAAGTACCCTGTTGATGTCGCGTGTGATACTTCCCCCGCACCCTGAAATACACGTACCCTGCTGAAATCGCGTGTGGAACTTCCCCCGCACCACGAAATACACGTACCCTGCTGAAATCGCGTGTGAAACTTCCCGCGCACCCCTGAAATACGCCTACCCTGCTCGCACGGGGCCAATCGCGTGTGGAACTTCCCGCGCACCCCTGAAATACACGTACCCTGCTGAAATCGCGTGTGGAACTTCCCGCGCACCCCTGAAATACATGTACCCTGCTCGCACGGGGCCAATCGCGTGTGGAACTTCCCGCGCACCCCTGAAATACATGTACCCTGCTGTAATCGCGTGTGGAACTTCCCGCGCACCCTGAAATACACGTACCCTGCGGCAATCGCTTGTGGAACTTCCCGTGCACCCCTGAAATATGCGTACCCTGCTCGCACGGGACCAATCGCGTGAGGTACTTCCCGCGTACCCCAGTGATACACGTAGCCCGCTTTCCATGCTGGTCCAGGGTTAGCGCAGCCCTTTGCGCTGGATTGGGGATTTTGATGGCTTTTCCCTGCGCGAGAGGCGTTCTTGGGGGCGTAACTGGCGCTGCTGCAGGGTCGCTGCGCCACTGTGCGCCACGGCTGGTATTGGTGGCTGGAATCCATGAATACGCTGTGCGCGGAAATGGATTTTAGCGCACGCGGCTGGCGCAGGGATTCGCACGCGCACACTGTGCGCCAGCCGTGTGCGCCACTTGTGCGCTGCATTCTATGAATTACCCCCATTATTGTTTTTGGACATCTGCTTCAATTAACACCAGTAAAAGGTGAGCCTATTTTTAAAACATTAGGACACAAACTCTGCCGTAAAACTGTTGGCAGCTTTGGAAATGTCAACCTTTGGCAACATTTCCAATACAGAGAATTAACAGAAAACATGCGACAATCTGCAGATCTCACTATGCCAACATTTTAAAAAGTATCAGAGTTGGTATACTTTCTAAAGAAGCAGAAGCAATATTGAAAACCCGGCACATTAATGCACTTTATGGCGATAATACATGTGCTACAGATGTTATCGAACAATTTGCCCAGAAAAATGTCAATTGTATGCCTTAATGCCAACTCTTGCAAGCTGTTTCAAATTCAATGAAATCATGCTAAGTAAAGAAATGCAACCAATCATGGAAATTAGCGCCACAGACAAACTAGATGTACATGGTATGACACTACCCATGTGTGACCAAGCCACAACAAGACTGAATAGTTTAGAAAAATCAATCTCAAACACAGCAGGCTTAGAAAAGATATTAAAATTATCCTTAAATTGCAGAGTAATGCTTAAACGTAACCTTGACGTGGACCAAGGACTAGTTAATGGAGCACTGGGTACAGTTGTTGGCTTTCAAACATACCCACGCGACAACAAAATTCAGTTTGTCAATATACTCTTTGACAAACTCTCAGAAGTAAAAAGGATAGGACGCTCAACAGCTAGATTCCTTCTCTTCAAATATATGTATGTAAGCAGAGAACAATTTTCTCTACCTCTTGCATACGCAGTCACGATTCATAAATCACAAGGTCTTACTCTAGACAAAGCCATGATAGATATTGGTAACACAGTCTTTAAAGAAGGCATGAGCTATGTAGCACTATCACACTTACGTACACGTGATGGTCTATTTCTAATCAACTTTGATGCAAGTAAAATAAACGTTGATATTCCTTGCATTTTAGAATACAATAGACTTCGCTCACTATACACCCCCCACCTAAACACATATTCTGTTCCACAAAGAAGGAAGACAAACTCCAAAAAAAGCAGTTAGATACATAACTACCTGGACCATTTAAATTCTCAAATATAGTTGGTGTAAGTTGCTACGCAAATGTAGCAATGAATATTCTATTTCAATTACCACCAATTGTTGACAACATTTACTTACACAGTACATACCCATTGTGTTTGCAAATGTTAGTACTTCACAGAAATGCAGCAAACAATCCTGACAACATGTATGGTGTTTTTGGAATAAGACAACAATTGGACTACTGTGCTGGAATGGTGAAATTCACTATAAATTCACAGGAAGATCCACAAGAATTTCTAATGTACTTACTACAAGTACTGGAAAACAAAAACATACCTATAAATGAAATCTTTCAGATTTCATACATGTGGAAACATATATGCACTCTCTGCAACAATGTGACACAAGAAGAAATCCCCAATGAACGCTTCATATATATATATATCAATACCAAATTGTGAATCCATTACATTTCAGCGACTTGTACAAAATGCAAACCATGGTATATTATGCTTTACCTGCAATTCAGATAATCGCTCCACGTTAGTAATACAAAAACATAGTAAATACATAATACTAATGCTTCTACGTTACAATGCAGATGGTACCAAAAACAACTGCAAGCTGACTGGATTCACACATGGTCAAATATCACTTGGTAAGAAAACCTTCACAACAATCGGTATAATCTACCACGCAGGAGCCACAACCAATTCAGGGCACTACACTGCATATATAAAAAAGAAATGTGGATGGTTTGAATGTAATGATAGTAGCATTACTCTAAAGCAGAGATTACCAGGAAATCTTACAAACGCTTATTTGATGTTTTTAAAACCAAAATTTGATAACTAAACTGTATTTAAACCCTAAGTAAACTTGTGTTAAAAAAATATAAACTGTTAGAATACTCCAAAAGCTATCTAACTGCTCAACGATTCTACAACAACTAATCAGATAAATGAATACCACTAAATTAGACCAAAAATACACAGTTAGAATATGCCAATTGGTATCTAACTGTCCCAAAATTTAACAATATCCAAATAGATAAATCAATACCACTAAAATATATAAAAAAATAGACAGTAGAAGACGCCAATTGGTATCTAACTGCTCCAAAATTTTATAATATCAAAACAAATAAATAATATGTTACTTCTCCAAAAAAATACAACAAGCCAAAGTATTAAGCATTAGCCAGACACAACAAGTGAACACAAAACAAACAAACAAACTGTAGCATAACAGAAAAAGTTTTTTTTTAATCCAACATGGATTTTTTTTTCTCCCACAGACCCAATGATTTTAGCAACAAATACAGAAACTGAGCAAATTGCAGAGTACTCTAATTTGTAATCTACTAAATATGAGGGTCCAAAAAAAAAAAAAAGTATATTGATTATACAATGTAATAAGTCATTACAAAATACTAATACTAACATGCTATTTTCTTTTATCACAGAAATTAACAAGAAAAACATGGACTGCCGTTACTAGACCAAACAGTATACAATAATAAGGAGAACCATAGCAGCATATCACATCCATAGTATCTAATACCTTTGTTCCTTATACATTTGTTTTTCACCCAAAGTTATAAGCAAATATGAATGTGATATGCTGCGGTGGTTGTTGCCAGGGCATAGAGACTTGGGTGCATGGCCAAATGGCCATGCACCCAAGACTCTATGCCCTGGCAACAACCACCGCAGCATATCACATTCATAGAGTCAAACATTTCACCTATGGTCTATGGAAACTTTTAATGTCCGCGGACATTATGAGTGTTCTTAGAACATTTTCAACTTGCCAGCGAACAATACGGACAGCGTTTTCAGGACACCCCCTACGAACATTTCAGAACAACGCGATAGTTCTTAGAACACTTTCAGCTTGATAACGAACAATACGGACAGTGTCCTCAGGACACCCCCATTTTGTTTATTTGCGAACATTTCAGGACGCTGCGAGTGTTCTTAGAACACATTCAACTTGCCAGTGAACAATACGGACTACACCTTCAGGGCACCCCCTACGAACATTCCAGGACACCGCGAGTGTTCTTAGAAATGTCTTCAGAACACCCCCTTTTTGTTTATTTGCATACATTTCAGGACACTGCGAGTGTTCTTAGAACACATTCAACTTGACAACGAACAATACGGACAGTGTCCTCAGAACACCCCCATTTCGTTTATTTGTGAACATTTCAGGACACTGCGAGTGTTCTTAGAACACATTCAACTTGCCAGCAAACAATACGGACTACGCCTTCAGGACACCCCCTACGAACATTCCAGGACACCGGTAGTGTTCTTAGAAACGTCTTCAGAACACCCCCATTTTGTTTATTTGCGAACATTTCAGGACACCGCGAGTGTTCTTAGAACACATTCAACTTGACAGAGAACAATACGGACAGCGTCCTTGGGACACCCCCTACGAACATTCCCCGGACACTGCAAGTGTTCTTAGAAGCGTCTTCAGAACACCACCATCTTGTTTATTTGCGAACATTTCAGGACACCACGAGTGTTCTTAGAACACATTCAACTTGACAACAAACAATACGGACAGTGTCCTCAGAACACCCCCATTTCGTTTATTTGCGAACATTTCAGGACACCATGAGTGTTCTAAGAACACATTCAACTTGACAGAGAACAATACGGACAGCGTCCTCAGGACACCCCCATTTTGTTTATCTGCGAACATTTCAGGACACTGCGAGTGTTCTTAGAACACATTCAGCTTGCCAGCGAACAATACGGACTACGCCTTCAGGACACCCCCTACAAACATTCCAGGACACCGGGAGTGTTCTTAGAAAGGTCTTCAGAACACTCCCATTTTGTTTATTTGCAAAGATTTCAGGACACTGCGAGTGTTCTTAGAACACATTTAACTTGACAGAGAACAATACGGACAGCGTCCTCAGGACACCCCCTACGAACATTCCCCAGACACCGCGAGTGTTCTTAGAAGCGTCTTCAGAACACCACCATCTTGTTTATTTGCGAACATTTCAGAACACCGCGAGTGTTCTTAGAACACATTCAACTTGACAACGAACAATACGGACAGTGTCCTCAGAACACCCCCATTTCGTTTATTTGCGAACATTTCAGGACACCATGAGTGTTCTAAAAACACATTCAACTTGACAGAGAACAATACGGACAGCGTCCTCAGAACACCACCATCTTGTTTATTTGCGAACATTTCAGGACACCGCGAGTGTTCTTAGAACACATTCAACTTGACAGAGAACAGTACGGACAGCGTCTTCAGGACACCCCCATTTTGTTTATTTGCGAAAATTTCAGGACACCGCGAGTGTTCGACAATGTCTTCAGAACACCCCCATTTTGTGTATTTGCGAACAATTCAGGACACCGCGAGTGTTCTTAGAACATATTCAACTTGACAACGAACAATACGGACAGCGTCCTCAGGACACCCCCATTTTGTTTATTTGCGGACATTTGAGGACACTGCGAGTGTTCTTAGAACAGTTTCAGTTTTCTTGCGAACAAAACGGACACATATTGAGTCCTCAGAACACCCCCATTCAGTTTATTTAGAACATTTCAGAACACCCGTGATGTCCACAGACAAATCGAACACAAAAAGAACATCTAACACATAAAAAACACAACTTTCATCCTATCTCATACACTCCCACCCTCCCCAAACACTCCTACACACCAACACACTCTACTAAATAAAAATTTTGAACAAAGTTTCACCGCGCTGTCCGCGGACCGCCGCAAATCCAAGATGGCGGGCGCTACCGAAAATCTGACGCGCTTCCCACTCCACACCGTCCAATCAGCGAACACGTTGCATGTCCACGAACATCACGCAAGCCGATAGGCCAATCAGGACACTGTCCGCGGAGCGAACAGGGAAGTCTGTTCGCGGACCGAACACAGATATCACTAATTATTTTTGACCTACTTTTTGGTCATTTTAAAAAAAAACTACTGGACGGATTTTCACCAAATTTGCAAAAGCACGCTTTCGGGACCAAGCCACTGCTCCTGGTCCAAATTTGGTGAAAATCCGTCCAGCGGTTTGGGCTGTAGACGCGAGCAAAACATTTTTCCCATTCAGTCTATGGGAAAAAAAAAAGTTTTGGGACCCCCCCTATAACTTTGCCCCCCCTGGACGAATCCTCACCAAACTTTCCAAAAATATTCAGAGTGACCCAAATACTTGTTTTGCAAGGTCTGGTGAGGATCCATCCAGGGAGAGCGAAGTTATAAGCCACCCAAAAAGTGTTCTTCCTATGGAAACACCAACTTAACCATAACTACATGGCCACTACCGTGGCCATGTAATATATATATATCACAGTTGCACATTAGTTGTTGATGCAGATGTCTTTCATTAACAAGAGATACGTACTCTGAGAGTTCAAGTGTACATCTGAAGTGTTGAAGTGAGATGACAGGGTAAGGTATAGAGTTTTTCATTGTGATTGGTGGATGGATGTGTGACTCTTTAAAAGCAGTCAATGAGGGAGTGTGTAGAGCATGAAAATGGAAAGGGTAGAAAGGCAGCCATCTGTAAGTGGGTCCGCGGACACCTCAGTAGACGGCAGATGGCAAGTGCCACATCTGGGTCTTTTGAGGATGACCTGGCATGGATAGAAGATTGTGGGGAGTAGCCAATCCAGTTTGCTGTGTGTGGTGTACAGGAAGAGAGGGTAGTAGGAGTTTTGTTTGCAGGAGTTGTGAGAGCAGTGATAATGGCTATGGATATGGGATGGAGAAGGCAGACTGTGTGGATTCTGGGACACTCTTCAATTCAGCCATTGAAGGTATATGCTGATAATCCTGGCATCCTTGGAAATATTGGATTGGCAGAAGTGGAAGATTCCTGGCATGCAGTTTGTGGCTCAAACTGTTCTGTGACAGAATGGCTCACTTTAAATGTCCAGATGTTGTGATTGTCCTTTGTGGAGTGTCTTTGCACTGAAGGATTTTTTAAGACCCGAATGCAAATGTTTCCTGCTGCTCAGATTATTTTTTTCGGAAATAAATCAGAGAAGCACATGGAGATGTCCAACAAACTTTTCAGTCCTCAAAGCAGATAGTTCATAAAGGTGTATCTGCTTTTTGTACGCTGCAGGAATGTCATCTTTTTAGAATGATAATGTGATTTTTTTTCCCACAGTTTAAAAAAAGGTGTTTGTTAACAAACCCCAAAAAAAGGAGGTTCTTTTCAAAGCCACCATTAAACATTAAATAACTGACCTGGCGATCGGAACGGGACCCGCTTGCAGACTTTGACGGTAGCACTGGCACCATTATCAATGGTGGCAGTGTTACCGTCCTCCCCATTCCCATTGAGTCCTATCGGCAACTGGCTTCACGGGTTGCCGGGGCTGTAAGGCCCCAGTGATTCCCCAAAGTCAGGCGCCAGAAAAAAAACACAATCCTGGCGGCAGCCTGCCATTTATACCGGCACAGCTACTGCCGGAGTTATAATGGGACCCATTGTGTTTAATTTCCATTCCCACCCCCTTCAATTTGATGATTTGTCCGTGGCCAGTGCGGTAGTGCATGGACGCACGTTCCACATCTGGGTCATTTGGGGTTGCATGGCATGGAAAGGGGACTGTGGAGACTGCGGACAGTCGTTGTGTCTGCGGACATTGGGTGTGTTGTACAGGAAGAGAGGGTCGCAGGAGTTTTGTTAGTAGGAGCTGTGAGAGGATTGAAAATGGCCACAGCAATGTCTTTTAGCAGGCAGTGTGTTTGGATTTTGGGAGACTCTTAGGTCCACTGGGTGAAGGTGCATGCTGAGCATTGCCAAATTGCCCAAAATCTTGGATTCCCTGAATTGGAAGTGTCCTGGTATGGAGTGCCTGACATGAAGTGCGTGGACTTGCTCACATTTTGCAAAAATATGGTTCAATTGAAGCATCCAGGCATTATTATCATTCATTGTGGTGGGAACAGTTTGGGGAACATGACTGGAATCTCATTGCAGTTTGCACTGAAGGAGACATTGGGAAAGTTGAAGGAAATTTTCTCTAATTCATAAATATTTTTCACAAATTTCCCAGAGACTGATGTGGATGTATTCCAGTTCATTTGGTCCGCAAATGGAAAAAGTGAGGTGCAACGTCAATAAAGCTGTGTGTGCTTTTGTTTGCGATGTTGGCATGACATTGTTTCATAATGAGAACATTACATTTGATAGGGCCAACCTTTTTCAGATTTTTGTGGAAAACTTTCAAAATGCTTTAAAGCTGTTTTTTTGAAAGTGAGAAGAAATAATGAAAATCAGTGAAGTGCTTTCTTAGTTTAGTTTGTAAAACCAAAAACAAAAAGAAAATATAAAATATATAAAAGCCAAACAAAAAAACTACAAAAGTTTCTTTTAAGAGCCACCCTTTTTGAGCGCAAAACAATTGCAATGATTGCAATTGTCCCATGTCTGCAATTTTTAAATGTCCACGGACTACTGCGCTGTCCGCGGACTGTTCAAGCTGCACAGGGGCCTCTGAATTTTTTTCTCACTTCTGTTTTTTTACTGTGAAAGGTGGCTCCTAAAGGAACCTTTTTTGTATTTTTTCAATGTATTTTTTGGGCATTTTTCCCAGGAGAGGCAAGGTAGGAGACGGAAGGGAGGGAAGAGGCACCAACCACAGGGACGAAGGGGCAAGTGGATAGAGGAAAATGTTGGGCAGGCCTTAATCAGGTAGGTGGCAGTGTTTCTCACGATCCTTGACTGCAGCCTCGAAATCACTCTGAAACTGCTCCAGATTGGTGCTTCACAGTACACACATAGCACAGTGACCCTCGAAAGACTGTGAAGCCGCTGCTGGGATCCTCTGTACCAAAATAGTATCCTTTGTTGAGGAGCAGAGGAAGATGATGGGGTGAATGAAGTCAACCTGCTCTTACCTGAGAAAGCCATTGCCTTTCTCAGAGCACTCCAGTGGGCCAATTTGGTGTGGTGCCTCATGGAAGTAGTCCCGTAGGAATACAATCCATGTTTCCTGTGACTGAGTACAACTTTGCACTCAGTGCATCGAATTTTGCTTGCACAAGCTTTTGGGACATTTCCAACGGTTGTAAAAAATTAGCACACCCAGGACTAACTCCAAGTATTGGTGCCAGGGACTTCCTGCACTACATCCTCTTCTTCCTCTTGATCCTCCTCTTCTGTTTCACTGCACCTGTTCCCCTCTGCAGGCCCTCCAGACAGTAATGGCTGTGCTGGTGGTGGGGGTGGTTGGGAAGCAGAGATGGCCATAGCAGCTATCATTGCAGCAGGTTTTCAGAGATCTGCAAAACAGGTGTTCTCCAGATGCTCTCTCCTAGATAGCCATATTGAGAATGAGGAAAAGTAATGGGTGGGTCCCTTTCGAGTGACCGTCCGCAGACAGTCGTACTGTCTGTGGACTACTGAGTCACAAAAAGCCCTTGAAAAGTTATAAAACATTGCCAGATCAATGTAGAATGGGTCTGCGAGCTGTGAAAGGGTAACATTTCTGCTTGAAACAGTATAGATTGGCTGGAAAAACCCTTTTAAACTGTCCATGGCCCCAGACACCGTTTGCAGACACCACCATCATGCCGCAGGGCACAGTCACATGATGATGTCCGGGGATGTCCATAGCCATGACTTCCATCCCCGGACACCCTTCAGGCAGCAATTTCAGCACGCATGCACCCGCTATCCATAGAACAGGCGCAGTGGCCGCAGACCAATTAAAAGTTCATCATGCGAAAACGGACATGTATGGACAATGCGCCTTTATGGGGACACCTCAATTTTGATTGCAGACACCCTGGACAGTTGCGTAGTCAATGGAGTCATAAGGGGAGTTTTACAAAAACACGGAAATACCACACAACAATAAACAAAACATTTGAACATTTGTTGTACAAAAAATATATTTATTCAAGAAAGGGTTGGGATATTAGAATAGGAAACATAAATGGGTGAATTAGGAATTTGTGTACAATAATCATAAGGGGAGCAAGGGAGTGAGGTTTCATCAAATCATCTTTGATTAAAATGTTCAGAATCTGATGGGGATGATTACTGAGGACTAGGGGGACAGGTACAATAAGGACAATGTTAGGGAACATTTTTAATCACATGATATTTTACATACTTTAAAAGTTCCTTAAAATCATTACTTAGTTCATCCAAGTTCACGATTAGGTTCCTGTATTAACAACAGCACGCTAATATAATGTTCTGTTTAGATTAGCACATTCTTTAATAGATTAAGTAGTTCATGATATGTCTCCCCATCACCTCTGACATCTGGTTACCCACATTATAAACACAACCCGATGTACTGACTTTTCATCAAAATTAATGTCATATGTGATGCCATCAGCGATGTCATCAATGACATTTGTGATGTCATCTTTGATGTCCTCGGTGTTAGTATTAGCAGTGCACAGTGGTGGCATGAGTTATGGTTGCTTAGCTTACCGTAACTCGCATATTTCTGAGGTTTTTTCGGTTTTACTTGTAAACATTACGTCCCTTTAACAACTTTTTTTCTGTGAATTTCATGTGTTTTTGTAAATGTAACTTAAGAACGTTTTTTCAGTGAATAGAAACTATAGGGCAGCGATAGCCCTAATATCTGCAGTATTTCTCTATTTCCAGGAAAATTATAACTAATTTGAATTTCTAGTAGTTTGTATGAGCAGGGTATGTATGATGTGTCTGTGTGTTGTACTTTGTAATTGGTTAGTGGTGCTACACCTCCCTCATTGTAGCCACAGCTATATTAGAGCAAGTGGCACGTCATGCGTTTCTGGACGTGTGGTATTTTGTATTTGTATTTGTTTTATTTGTAACGCGCACCATCCGGCCCGGAGGCATCAGGGCGCAATTTAGACATGGTTACATAAGCATACAATTAAATATATTCAAAGCATTGAACAGTACATAGTATACAAGGCATACAGCAATATACATATTTACAGAAGGTAGATTAGCGCAGGAGTTTCCCAGGGCTGGTCCGGACATCATGGCTGGTTGGAGAGCCAGGATTTGGTTTTAGCTTTGAAGGCACTAAAGCGTTCTTCGGATCGGATGGTGAGAGGGAGGGCATTCCAAAGCTTAGAGGCTAGGACGGGGAAGCTAGATCCACCCGCCTTTTGTAGTTTGAACCTAGGGATGGTAAGGCAGTGGGTCTGAGCCGTTCTTTGTGGACGGGTGGGCGCGTGTCGGGATAGCCGGCTACAGAGGTATGGTGGGGCTTGGTTAGCTAGGCATTTGTGGGTGAGGCCTAAGGCTTTCAGTGAAATTCTCTGTTTGACAGCCAGTGCAAGCTAGATCTAGATTCCGAGATGTGGTGGTTTCGTGGGATGTTTAGGGCTGCTCTGATAGCGTTATTCTGGGTAATTTGCAGTTTGTTCATATTCTCTTGGCTCGTTCCAAGGTAGAGGGCGCTCGCATAGTCAATTTTGGCCATGATAAGAGTTCTGGCCAGAGTGACTGCGTTGGGGGTGGTCAGGAATGGCCTGCAAGCTGCAATGAGTTTGCAGGTGTATGTTGAAGAGGATCTGACTGCATTTGTTTGTCTGGATAGGGATAGGGTGGCGTCAAGATAGACACCTAGGGTTTTGGTGTCTTTCGAGACTTGGATGGTGTTGCCATCAATGACAAATGATTGGTAGGATGGCTCAAGTTTACTAAGGCGTTGCGTAGTGCCCAAGATGAGGAGCTCAGTCTTGTCATCATTGAGGCATAACTGGTGTTGTGCCATCCAAGCTTGGATAACCAAGTAGACCTCGTTCAAGGCCTTAGTGTCAGCCAAGTAGTCACCAGTGATGGGAATGAGTATCTGGGTGTCGTCAGCGTAGTCCGTATAGGAGACACCCAGATAGTCAAGTACATCAAAAAGTGGTTTTGTAAAGACTTTATAGAGCGTTGGTGACACACAAGAGCCCTGGGGGACGCCGCAATGAATCGGGGAAGGATCTGCAGCTGCAGATTAAGAGAAGACCCGCATAGATCTATTACTCAAGAATGATTTGATCCAGGCCGTGGCTGATGGTGAGAAATGGGCGGCCGAGTGAAGATGCTTGCATAGGATTTGGGGACTGACCAAGTCAAAGGCCACAGAGAGGTCAAGTAGGAGTAATAAGGCAAGTTTGCCATTGTCCTTTAATACTTCAATTTGGGTTTTTAAGTCAAGTAGAGCTGTCTCTGTTCCGTGTTTGGGTCGGAAACCAGATTGTCTAAGGCCTAGAAGATTGTTGGCTTCCAAGTGCTCTTGGATTTGCAGGTATGCTGCACGGTCTAGGATTTTTAGCAGGAACGGGACAGTGGTTGCCGCGACTACCTGGAATTTTGGGTGAGGTGGCATCTTATATGTATTGAGTGTTTTGTGGGATTATAAGAGACCTGGGGGACTGGAGGAGGACTATGAGGAGTGGAGGGGGGTGCTTGTAGGTATGTTAGGGACAGTTTCTGGAGTTTGTTGCAGTTGAAATGCAATTTTGCATTCAGAGTTTTGATTTGAAAGTTTGAAAGCCAATTTAGTTTGATTTGGGGCTTACAGGAAAATGTGCGTGTAGCCGCGGGTACAAATCAAGATCTGTATCTGCGTCAAATAGCTACAGCTATGAACGATGGGTTTGTTTCAGTTGCATTGTTTGTTGTTGGATGTTGTTACTTTTGAATTTGTGTACGGCTTAGTGATAGGTTGTGCTGAACACGTGTCAGCCATTTTAGTAGTTGTATTTGTATATAGTCCTCTTTTTCTGGTATTTGTTTTTCTGCAGTTTTGTCCTTTTGATTACTGAACTCTGACTGTGCACATGGCAGGAGTGTGGCTGATGTGAAAGTAACTGTTACTCTATATTTACAGATTTGAAGGTTTATTTGCAGTGTTGTGTGTGTTTGTTGTAGTGCAATTGCTATTAGATAGTGTTCATTATTATTTTCTTCATTTGCTGTGTTTGAGTGGCAAGTATTTTTACTGTATTTTTTTAGTTTGAAAAATGTGGACATGTTATTAAGTCTGATGGTTTCTTTGATTGTACCTCTTGTACTTATAATGTATTTTGAGCTATGCATTACTTGTAGGTGTTTCAAGTGTTTTCTGCTGTAATTCAATTGGTGGTGTTGTGCACGTTCATGTTTAGTAATATGTTTATTTTTCTATTTTCTTGTTGCTGCATTGTTATCATCATCCCAGTGGATTTGCACTAGATGTTGTACAGTTAACTCCTGTGAAAGGTCAACCTATATTCAAAAGAACGTGGTATTGTTATAGATGGAAGCAGCCGATGTACGTAAAGCTCTCTTTGTGATATTTCTAGCCTTTTATTAATGACTTTACATTGGGCCTCATTACAAGGTTGGAGGTAGCCTTGCTGGTAAAACTGGCAAGGCTACCTCCATACCGGCAAGAAAGTCTGGCACACGCAAATGGGCAATTACCAGGGTATTCCGACCCGCCAGACTCAGTAATTACCCTTTCATAACAGTGCCGGTGCTACAGGCTAGCTGTGCTAGTGGGTGCCTTTCATTCCGCCTTGCAGACCTGGCAGAATGAAAGGTACCTGTGGCACAACTCAGAGTTTGCCGGTCCGTACACAACGGTACCAGTAAGCTTACTGGTAACATTGTATCCGGACCAACAACCTTGTAATGAGGCCCATTGTTTACATATTATTTGCATCATGGAAAGATCAGGATTCGGTAAAAGAGGAGTCTGTACATTTCATACCACTGTTGACGTTGTTGCATTAGTGGATGGAGGTGCTGTAGGTGGTGCTGATCTCCTTCTATGTAAGGAATGGGACCTATGCATTTTTCTTTTATGATGGATTAATCATTATTGATGTTCCTAGACTTTTCAATGGAACATTAGAATGTCCATGGCACAGAGTTCTATTGTAGAAGGCGAAGAGTATCTCCTCTGCTTCTTTTTTTGCGGAGTGTTCCTTGACTGTGAAGAAGCTCCAACTGTCTGCTGTTTTTTTATTCATGTGGATTGTAGGTCCAAATTATGACTTTGTCAGTACTTGAGCTCTCATGTTCAGACAAGTTTGAATGTTTTAATATGGAGCAAAATATAAAACAATGAAAATGACAACATGAAAAAGACGATGCTGCCAAGAATGAAAAAAGCTTTTTAAAAAGTAGTTTGATAAACTATATTTGTTTGATGACTTGTTCTCCAAGTTTATTTATCCTACCCTATTGTCTCTTGTTCTCCAAGTTTTCTTAACCTTCTCAAAATTGGTTCTGCATGCTACCAGTATAATGTCCTTTGGTTACTTTCACCCAGTTATATATCCCTGTTGGTTTTTTGTAGTGCTGTTTTCTTATGGTTTTTTATGTTGTTGTATGTTTTTTATTAATCCAGGTTGGATTGTTTTTCCCAATGACCCAATGATTATTATGTGCAAAGAGAACAACAGTGTACTATGCACTAATGTTCTATTTGCTGTATAGTACATGTGATGAACTGTACATAATATATGAGGGTCATACAAATGTGTGTATCAAATTGTGTTTATTAAAGTGTGTGTCATTGAACTGATTCTGTTTTCTTTTTTTCAGTTAGAAGGATATCATATTTTTTTTAAACATAGATGTATAGCTGCGGCTAGAATCCAGCCCAATGAGCCATCGACATTTAGCGATGCGGGTAAATGCAGCAATGACCTGGAGGCGTGCCACATGCGATTTCGATGACGCAGCGTGATTGGATATTTTGGTAGCCGCGTCTAAATATATTTTTGGGAAATGTACATTTGGAAAAAAAATTAAATATGTATTGGGTTTAGTGTTTGCAAACAGTTAGTGTAACATTTGCAATGCTTTTTAATCAATAATAATGCATATAGGCGTACATACTTTAAAAGGGTAAATAAATATTCAAACACAGTTTGTTGAAAACAAGTTTATTTGGGAGGGAATGTCGTTGTGGGTTTTCTTTCAGTTTTATTTATAATACATGATATATCTTATCCTGTAGCCAAATGTTCTGCATTGTTACTCTACCATGATTACTTTTAAATGTTCAGTGTCCTTTTTCATTGCTTACATGTCGTTTTGTACATTCATCATTATTTGTTTTCATTCTATCAAGGAATCCATAATCACATTGGTGGCTCCTTGTTGTGGGGCTTCCTTTGTGACTCTTCCAGACACTTGAATCACTTCTTCATCTGTTTGAAAATAAATGAAATATTTGTTAAAGTGTGGGGCAGCCTGTTTTCATCTGCAGTATGTTCTAATAGATTTGTCCCTCACGAGTAAGGCCCCCCAACAACAGAAAAGAGGGCATCTACGCATAGTTTTACCCATATGTATCTTCCTCTGGAACATTGGGGGTCATTCCGAGTAGGGCGGTAAGGGTTTGCAGGCATTAAAAAACCAACCCGCAAAGGGACCTAGGAGCTAATTACGGCACCCTAATTTACGTTGCCGTAATTAGCGCCTTCCCCATTCCCATTGAGCCCTATGGGGCAAAAATGGGAATGGGGAAGGGCCCTTGGTGAATGGGGAATTACCGAACCCGCCAACCTTCGAATGGGGCGGTAATTCCGCCACTCACCATGGCGGAGTCGGAAAAATAACGGTGTCAACCAAGGCGCTAATAGCGCCTTGGTTAACCCCAGGGTCGGAATGAGGCCCATTGTTTTGAGCGTCATCTTTTCTAATCTCTTCTTCTGTAGGGTAATTCGACTCCAGTCATTCCACGCATTGTTCCATTGTTCTAGTGGTACAGAGAAATATTTCTTGTCAGTTCAGAGTTAGAATTTGGAATGGATGAATATTAATGAGGAGAGAAGTTGGAATGTTTGTGTTTGCTTTGTGATTGGTTATTCATTGTTTGTGTGGTGGGTGACTGCCAATAGAATTTTAAGTACCTCAGATGCTTTTGAATTGTATAGGGCCTTTGATTTGAGAGAATTTATTTTTTGAGTGATGTTTATACCAATTCCAATAATATTGTAGAGGTGTGAGGTGCATCCTTAGGAAACAGTGCTGTTTCTGGGGTATATGCATTGTTGTACTTGATATTTGAAACCAATTTCAGAAGGAGATGAATCTCTTTGTTCAAAAGATTGTGGATTTTTTCTTCGAGAATGGGGTTAATAGTGATGTTGAGGACATAGGTGATGAGTTCTTCAAGCATTGCTTACAAGGTTTTTTTGGTTTTATAATATTATATTTGATGGAGTGTTTGTAATGAGAAGTATATGCTGCTATTGTGGACACATACCTTTGACAGGGAGCACAGGTTTTTTCTCTTTGGAAAAGAAAATGAATCATCTAAAGAAAGAACACAGACAAGTTCTTCAAAATGTTTTGAATCTTCATAGAGGTGAAACGTATTTCGCTGATTGAAAATGTTGGTGACGTGTTGGTAGAAGAACCCAAGGGCTCTTTTAAGAGCCACCCAGAGAACTTTTTAAGTATATTGGAAAAGGAAGATGTGTTTGTTGTCCTTTTTTAAAATAGCCGTGGCAGCCAATGAAACGTTGTGCCCTATCAGGCGTATTGCAGCTGTGGGTACTGACCATGGTACAGGCTACAGCCGCGGGTATGAGCAGGCAAAGTTCAAATGTTTTTTCCATATATATATATATACATATATATATATATATATATATATATATATATATATATATATATATATATATATAGTTCAGCAAAGTCTTCAAGGCCAGTAGGGCAATCAAATGACAGTTCTGGTGAACCAAGAGGATACTCTAATCTAATCATGGGAGGGGAATCCTTGCCAATCCGTATTTCTGTCTAGGTAGGACATATCTCCATCCAGAGAGTATTTTTGGTATCTTTGTGTGTGAGTGAGTCCAGAGGCAGTGTTTTGTACATTGGCTTTTTAAACTATCTTGCTAACAATTGAAAAATGCAGAAAAACAAAAATAATATGACAAGAACAGGAATCGACACTTTGAAGAAACCTGTCATCCATGTGGGGATCCAAACAAAGCTTGTTGTAATCCTGTCTTCTTCTTTCCCCCACCCTCTTTTTCTATTGTAATATGCAATTTACACATAGCCTGAATGGCTTGTTTCAAGGGTCCATTTTCAGAGTCGTTGGGGTATGTGTAGGTACAACATGAACTGCCTAATCTGGCACATACCACTTCCTCCATGACATTCATTAAATCCAGGATATGCCTGTTTTGTAATGTGGTCAATTAATTGCCTGGAGCTCTTCTTTAATGGCTTTAACTACATGCTCTGTTTCATTCACGAGCCGGATACCTTTCCATCTTTAACACTTGGCGTTGGCTGCTGCTTGTACACCAGGAGTAAAGATAGATGTGAAAAAGATCTCTGCTATGCTAAACAAACAATATCTTTCAGGTATAGAGTTCAATCGGTCACTCAAATCCTGGGGAAAATAATGACTTCTTTGATAATGTTGCAGGCTACAAGAACTTTGGGTTTGTTGCTGTGCTATAAAAACTGATTTTTACATACCATAGTTCTTTATTTCTGTGAGTTTCCCTTTGGGGATTATTAACATTGGGGTATGCAGGGTGACCGGGGAACACATGCCACTCCATGATGGTGGCAGCTGAACATAGGCGTTTTCACCACAGATCCCAATAAAATGCATACGAGCAGCAGTGCCCCTTTCAAGGTCATCATGGTCTCACAGAATTGATTGGCCCACACATATATCTTGCCACTGCTCCTGAAACACAAGGAGAATCATGTAAGTCTCATGATCTTAGTGGGGGCCTTATGTCCATCAATCTAGGTCCATATTCTCCAGACAGTAGAACATTTTTTATTCATTAGAATCACATTTTCCTTTGTTAGTTGTAGCATTCCTCCTGCCTTGCACCCAAATAGCCCATCAACCCATTCAGTGTTGTAAAACATGGCACATTTCATTTATAGTTGAGGTCTGTGGTAGTGAATTTGTCCTTGCCCGGTCTCATCAAAGATGCAACCATAATATGACTTCCTACTTCCCTTGTTCATGATGCTGATAATTAATTATGATGTTCTTAATTTTATCTGTGTCTGCTAGTTTCTTTAATTATTCAATTATCTTCAAAGTGTGGTCCATCGGCTTCTAGTCATTTTCCTTGGACTTTGTGTCTTTGAATCAAACATTGCACCCTGCATATGGCCAGATGCACTAAACATTTCCCTATCTCTGTAGGGTATTTCTTGTGGCACAAATGATCTTGGAGCAGCTCTGGCATGGGGATTAGTGAACAGAAATGACAGGTTGTTAAGATGGATTTCTAAACTCTGACCTAGTGGGCAGAAGTTTCGGAGGCCAATCTAGTTTAGTGGAACAGGGGAACCTTATGTCCAAACCAAACCAATCTATAGTAACTTGGCAGACGGTCAAGACTAGGGGCCTCATTTTGAGGCTGGTGGTAAGGGGTTAACGGTGCCAGTAAGGGTGCTGGTACCATTAACCCCTTACCGCGGCATTACGAGGTCCTTTAGTGGGTCCAGCTAAGGGCGGCTGGTTTTAGCTCCCTCCCCATTCCCATTGAACCCTATGGGGTTTGAATGGGAATGGGGATGGGTTCCCTGAATGGAGAAATACCGGGAATGGCCCAGTATTTTCCCATTCAAGGAACCTGGACTCGGTATGTGGTATGGGGGTAGCCATGGTGCTAATAGTACCATGGCTACCTCCATACTCATAATGACCCCCAACCTCTCAATAGGGGTGAGAGTGATCTGAATCCCACAATGAGCACACACAGTAAAAGTCCACAGAATACTCTTAGACAAGTGTATATCAAAATACATTTATTTTAGGTCTTATAACTAAACATGAATACACCACAGTAATAATAAACAGTTACCATACTGGCCTTACACTATTTACCATATATAAAAAAATGAGTTTTGCCTAATGAGGTTTACGGGGAGAACACTACCACAGCCTGCAACAGAAGAGGTAAGTTAACACAAATATTGCATTAGGCAGTTCTTCAGAGTCGATTGCTAACTTATGCAGTTCAGCCCTACGAAAAGGGGAGCCTTGTGCTCAAAGGTACAGCGGTGTGTTAACAACGCACGGTTGATCATTTTGGTTCATTAAAAAGAAGAAAAAATACTTTAAAAGTAAACTGCTGCCACCAGTTCGTCCTAGGCACATTTGTACAATCACCAAAAAATCCTTATTGGGTGGCTAGGGCCATAAAACAAAAGGAACCATATGTGCGGTACTGTAAGGTGCTTGCCACAATAAAGTGTGGACAATCTCTTGTTTACCATCACCTGGTATTATGAATCTTCAATGGCTGAACCCTTGTGACCCTGCCCTGAGCTCTGGTCAATTATTGTTGACCAGTCAATTATGAGCACTTATCCTTCTTCTAGTGCATCCTTCCTGATAATAATTCTGTCCTTGTCTGTGCCTTCATATGTTTCACAATTGTTCTACATTGAATTATTTCAGTATAACACCTTACAATGTGAATGGAGGGATTTGAAATAATTACCTCATAGGCGGATGCACTTCGTGCATTATGGGTAGATTTGTATTTTTCCAGTATAGCAAAAACTGCTTGTTCTACATAGAGAGTAACTGGACAGCCCATGGTAATTGTGGATCGTTTTTGTTCGAGGAATGATACTGATGCTTGTTCACAGGGGAAATGTCTCTGCATAATTGGGTCTAAAAGATCACTGTAATAAGCCACAGGCTTATTTCCCATTGAAGTGGGTTGATTGAGGACAGCCATCATCACCTGGCCATTTGAGTGTGAAAAAACACTAGTTTGTTGTAATCTGATGTGGCTAAGACATGTGCGTTACTGATTGCATTTTCCGGTTACTGGAATGATTTGATCATCTGATCTTTCCAAACAATGTGTCCCTTTATGTTCTGTGCTTCCATCAACCCCTGCAATAGTGGTTTTATGTACCTGTCATAATCAAATATCCAGACGTGGAAGTAATTGCATAATCCTAAAAAAAAAGGTACACTTGATTGTTTGTTTTTGGCTGTGTGGTATGGCCTATTCTGGGGATACTCTTTTCCCTGCTGACATTATCATTTGTCCTAAGTACACCACCTCTTTCTGACAAAACTTCAGTTTATCTTTGACTACCATGTAACCATTCTCTGCTAATAGGGTCAACAGTTTCAATCAGTCATTTCTAAATTGCTGCTTGGTTGGGCTACAAACCAAAAGGTTATCTACATATTGAATCACTGTGGTTTGTAATTGTAAGTTTCCTAAGTCTAATTGTAACACTGTTGAAAAGTATTTTGGAATCACAATACCAGTGTGGTAAATGAGTATGTTGAAATATTTGCCTTGTGGGCTGTCCTATTGGGAATGTTCATTTGTGCCTGGAAGTGGAAAGGGATCACCTCCAACTACACTTGCCCCTGTGTAATGTGTTACTATGCCCTGTGGCAAATTATTCTTCTCCCACAGCTGTCCTGTGGGTACTAACTGTGCATGTGGGTTTGCAGAATTGGGTGTCTGATACTGTATTGGCTGTTGTTGCATGGAGCTTGGGGTAGCTGGGACAAATGCAGCATTCTGGGGCTGTGGGTAAAACATGGGTTGATATCCTTGGCTGTTAGGGTTATAGGGCATGGTCATGTTATTTCTGCATTCATGTGATCAATGCCCTATTCTCCCACAAGATGAACATTGTCCCCCCAAATATAAGCCTCATACCCAGAACCACTATGCTTCTCTGGAAACCTCCTATTCACCTCTGGGAATCCCCCATGCTGTCTTTGCCATCCCTTGGTCTCTCTGCCCCTTCCACTTGTCTATGTTCAGGCTGCATTTCCACTGTGCTAGTCATTGCCACTCCTTCTAAGCTTACTTTGGATAGGTTCCTCTGTACCACGTTTGCTTTTGCTGTGCCCTGTATTTATGCTTTTCCTTGTTTTGTGTACAACAGTGTGCCTGGATCTCAGGTCATGCTTTTGATCATGTTGTTCAGATCGGCTTGTACTTCTGTGGTGTGCCCTTTCATGATGTGCAATAGAAATCAGCAGTGTTTTTATCCCATACCCCCCTGTCTTTAACCTCCACATCACGTGTATTTGCTGAATGTAGAGTACTGGGTCCTCATCTGCCTTTATTGTGTTGGGGTATGTGTAGGTACAACATGAACTGCCTAATCTGGCACATACCACTTCCTCCATGACATTCATTAAATCCAGGATATGCCTGTTTTGTAATGTGGTCAATTAATTGCCTGGAGCTCTTCTTTAATGGCTTTAACTACATGCTCTGTTTCATTCACGAGCCGGATACCTTTCCATCTTTAACACTTGGCGTTGGCTGCTGCTTGTACACCAGGAGTAAAGATAGATGTGAAAAAGATCTCTGCTATGCTAAACAAACAATATCTTTCAGGTATAGAGTTCAATCGGTCACTCAAATCCTGGGGAAAATAATGACTTCTTTGATAATGTTGCAGGCTACAAGAACTTTGGGTTTGTTGCTGTGCTATAAAAACTGATTTTTACATACCATAGTTCTTTATTTCTGTGAGTTTCCCTTTGGGGATTATTAACATTGGGGTATGCAGGGTGACCGGGGAACACATGCCACTCCATGATGGTGGCAGCTGAACATAGGCGTTTTCACCACAGATCCCAATAAAATGCATACGAGCAGCAGTGCCCCTTTCAAGGTCATCATGGTCTCACAGAATTGATTGGCCCACACATATATCTTGCCACTGCTCCTGAAACACAAGGAGAATCATGTAAGTCTCATGATCTTAGTGGGGGCCTTATGTCCATCAATCTAGGTCCATATTCTCCAGACAGTAGAACATTTTTTATTCATTAGAATCACATTTTCCTTTGTTAGTTGTAGCATTCCTCCTGCCTTGCACCCAAATAGCCCATCAACCCATTCAGTGTTGTAAAACATGGCACATTTCATTTATAGTTGAGGTCTGTGGTAGTGAATTTGTCCTTGCCCGGTCTCATCAAAGCACTGCATTAAAGATGCAACCATAATATGACTTCCTACTTCCCTTGTTCATGATGCTGATAATTAATTATGATGTTCTTAATTTTATCTGTGTCTGCTAGTTTCTTTAATTATTCAATTATCTTCAAAGTGTGGTCCATCGGCTTCTAGTCTTTTTCCTTGGACTTTGTGTCTTTGAATCAAACATTGCACCCTGCATATGGCCAGATGCACTAAACATTTCCCTATCTCTGTAGGGTATTTCTTGTGGCACAAATGATCTTGGAGCAGCTCTGGCATGGGGATTAGTGAACAGAAATGACAGGTTGTTAAGATGGATTTCTAAACTCTGACCTAGTGGGCAGAAGTTTCGGAGGCCAATCTAGTTTAGTGGAACAGGGGAACCTTATGTCCAAACCAAACCAATCTATAGTAACTTGGCAGACGGTCAAGACTAGGGGCCTCATTTTGAGGCTGGTGGTAAGGGGTTAACGGTGCCAGTAAGGGTGCTGGTACCATTAACCCCTTACCGCGGCATTACGAGGTCCTTTAGTGGGTCCAGCTAAGGGCGGCTGGTTTTAGCTCCCTCCCCATTCCCATTGAACCCTATGGGGTTTGAATGGGAATGGGGATGGGTTCCCTGAATGGAGAAATACCGGGAATGGCCCAGTATTTTCCCATTCAAGGAACCTGGACTCGGTATGTGGTATGGGGGTAGCCATGGTGCTAATAGTACCATGGCTACCTCCATACTCATAATGACCCCCAACCTCTCAATAGGGGTGAGAGTGATCTGAATCCCACAATGAGCACACACAGTAAAAGTCCACAGAATACTCTTAGACAAGTGTATATCAAAATACATTTATTTTAGGTCTTATAACTAAACATGAATACACCACAGTAATAATAAACAGTTACCATACTGGCCTTACACTATTTACCATATATAAAAAAATGAGTTTTGCCTAATGAGGTTTACGGGGAGAACACTACCACAGCCTGCAACAGAAGAGGTAAGTTAACACAAATATTGCATTAGGCAGTTCTTCAGAGTCGATTGCTAACTTATGCAGTTCAGCCCTACGAAAAGGGGAGCCTTGTGCTCAAAGGTACAGCGGTGTGTTAACAACGCACGGTTGATCATTTTGGTTCATTAAAAAGAAGAAAAAATACTTTAAAAGTAAACTGCTGCCACCAGTTCGTCCTAGGCACATTTGTACAATCACCAAAAAATCCTTATTGGGTGGCTAGGGCCATAAAACAAAAGGAACCATATGTGCGGTACTGTAAGGTGCTTGCCACATAGATAAAAAGTTACCAAGAAATGGCAGCATAGTCCAAGACTGAGGGAAACATATTTTCCCAGTACTGACAGCTTGAAGGATGTGTCAGTTTCCCCATAAAAGATTAGCAAAAGCGCAGAGGAGCATTGCTAAAGGCTCCACTGGAAAAAGTCAAGTTAGGTTAGCCAAACAAAAGCAAAAAGTTTAAATTGAGGGAAAATTGCACCCATGGGAAATCTTTCGTAACACAAGGTCCGCTCCATTTCTCTCTTCCCACCATTTTCATATGCTTGTACCAGAGTTGTGCATCGTCATGGTGACTCCCACGCTTGTGTTCATCAGGAATGCTATTCGGATTAGTAACGTCCAGCTTCACCCTTATAATTAACATATTCATGTTTGCTAATATAGTGGCAACATTCACATTAATCTTCTTTGTAAAGAAACCATACTAATTCAATTATGAGGAAAGAGAGAGTGAGAGAAAAGAAAAGGAATACAATACAAGGAATCGTTCTTTTTAAATCATTGGAGCTCCATTGCTGTTGTGAGAAAACCGTAAAATCTAATCCACCAAAAGGAATAATTTTGTCCAAAAAGGTTATGCGAGAAGTAACACTCCTCCTTTCAGGTCTTCCCCCCTTAATTCTCCTGCTGTTTTTCCTAAGAGGGGGTGGAGCTCCTGACATTTTGGTGATGTATTCATTGGCGATGGCCTTCCACTTTCCCTGCTGTGGACGTGGCATAGATGGCACTCTGGGGGCCATATAATCTTGGTTCAGACCACTTTCTGCTGAATGTTCTAACTCAAATACAATTGTCAGGGAAAAATTGCATTGGCTGTTGTTGTGATGTTTCTTGTTGTAGTACTGATGGGTTGTGCTCTAGTTGTGAGCAAGTGCAGCTGTGATGGGGGCTCAGCTGTCGAGATCTAAACTTTTCAGTATTTGTTAAAGCTACAAGGTTCATCACCTAAAATGGCTGCTGAATTGTGGGCAATGGAAGCTCTGTGTGCATGTGTGAGTGGTGTGTGCAGCTCAAGGTTTTCAGTGTGTCCTATATTGTACAGGTTTCATGTTGTTCAGCTAAATACAACATTGTGGACCTGCTCTTGGAGATTGGGAACAAAGCATTCTTCCTGGAGGTCTGCTGCTATTTGAATTTTGCATATTAAATATGTAACGGATAAATAACAAACCCTTTTTTCCAATAAGTGCTTTTCCTGTTGCAGAGCTTGAGCTTGCAATTCAATGATTTGTGCTGTGGGCAGAGTATTGTAAGGTAGTTTAATCTGTACCTGCTGGTGGTGTTTCCTTCACTGTTTATTTCCAAATATGCTGCTTATTTTGCTGCCAGATCTGCGTCTTTGTTGCCATAAGCTTTTGTCATTAGCACAGTCCTTTTCCTCCTTAAAAGTCTGGACCGCATAGCCTATGGCCAAGTCCAAAAGAATCTGGTGCTAAACAACCTTCTTGGCAAAAGGCAATCTGGTTTCCGTTCCAAGCATGGCACAGAAACCACTCTGTTGGACATAAAAATACAAATGGATGCGATACGTAATTCTGGCAATGTAGCTTTGCTCCTCCTGCTATATCTCTCCACTGCTTTTGACCTAGTAGACCATAACATACTATGCCACCACCTCCGCCTTCACTTCCACTTCTCTTCTGAAGCCACCTCATGGAACAAATTCTTTCTCAATGGTTGCACCACATCAGTATTCATTGGGGAATCAGCAGCTGATCACACCCCCACCCCGCTAGGCATCCCACGATGGTCATGTATCTCTCCAACTCTGTATATTACATACACAAAGTTCCTCATGACTCAAGGGAGATCATGTACACCAATTTTGTGGATGAAACTCCAATACTCATCCCTATTATGGGTGATCAAAGCTGCAACACAATCACAATCAACGCAGTATAGAGGAGAATCCTAGCCTGGATGCCTCACATGCATGTCCACAACAGCTTAGACACCTGCATGCTACCTTGTCCTCCTTCTGTATTGATCGAATGACCATCCCTGGTCTGAAACAAACAAAACTCTGGGGGTCTACCTCAAAGTAGACCTAGCTATGACCAGGCAGTCTAATGGCCTAGCATAATCTACTGCCTATGTTGCAAGACTTATCTCTCTGAGTAGAAAGATCCTCTCACCAACCAATTGTCTCACACTTGCACAAGCGTTGATTCTCTCTAAACTTGACTATTGTAATGTCCTACTCATGGGCACCTCGAATGCCAACATTTCTAAACTCCAACAACTACAAAAAAAGGACTTTGTGCTGCCCTTGGACTTAAATGCTCAGCCCACATTTCAGCTACAAGATGTGAATCCCACTGGCTCCCCTTTAAAGCTTGTATTGAATTCAAAACATTGTCTATCACACACTGCTGCATTCACAAGGAGGCACCCCTCTATCCCAAAAATTGTGTCACCGAAATAGTCCATGTGCAAGCACTCAGATTTAGCTGTAGCATCTCACTGTTCAACCCCCGCTTTAAGAGTAAAAGAGCCGGCTGTATACATGTCTGCATCATGGCACCTTCGCTTTGGAATTCTCTGCCCGCTCACAATAGAAATGAGCATTCACTGACCACCTTCAAATAACTAGTCAAGACCTTGTTGTATGATAACTATGAGTAACAGCTCATCTCTGCCTTCATGACTATGGGGGTCATTACAAGTTGGCCGGTAAGGGATACCGGGCACCGGTAAGGAGACCGGTGCCGGTAATCCCTTACCGCCCAATTCCGAGGTCCCTTAGCGGGAACCGTAAAGGACCTGTGGTGTGACCACACGGCCTTTACGGGTCCCTCTAAGGGACCAAGGCGCTAATAACGGGCCTGCTATTCGCAAGGCCGTTATTAGCGTCCTCCCCATTCCCATTGAGCCCTATGGGGGCTCAAATGGGAATGGGGAATGGTTGGTTCAATGGGGACTTACCGATCCCTCCAGGGCTCGAATGTACCGGTAAATCCCCATTGAACCAGACCGGTACCGGAACCGGTATTGGAGGCAACCATGGCGCAAATAGCGCCATGGCTACCTCCAATCTCGGAATGAGGCCCTATAGTGTTTTATGTGCTCTTTTCTCATGCCTGTACTGTACAAAACGCTACAATACCCTTGTGTCTGGGCATTTCAGAAATGTAAATAATTAAACAAATACATTGATTGGGTCTGTATCATGTGAATGGGCATTGGCCTTCACTAGTGCTACTACTGAGGGAAGTGCTAATGCATCATTTAATCTGGATAGTAAAGCTGCACAGGTGGGCCTCTGATTTTTAAACCTTCTCCTATGTCATATTGACAGACCTGAATGTACTGTGGAGGTGGCATATGCTGAGATTGAGTAAATGGTGACATGGCACCATTTGGGCATTTCTAGTGTTTATGTGAGTGCTACAAGCTTAGTTGCCTGTATGGAATAAAGTGTGGACAATCTCTTGTTTACCATCACCTGGTATTATGAATCTTCAATGGCTGAACCCTTGTGACCCTGCCCTGAGCTCTGGTCAATTATTGTTGACCAGTCAATTATGAGCACTTATCCTTCTTCTAGTGCATCCTTCCTGATAATAATTCTGTCCTTGTCTGTGCCTTCATATGTTTCACAATTGTTCTACATTGAATTATTTCAGTATAACACCTTACAATGTGAATGGAGGGATTTGAAATAATTACCTCATAGGCGGATGCACTTCGTGCATTATGGGTAGATTTGTATTTTTCCAGTATAGCAAAAACTGCTTGTTCTACATAGAGAGTAACTGGACAGCCCATGGTAATTGTGGATCGTTTTTGTTCGAGGAATGATACTGATGCTTGTTCACAGGGGAAATGTCTCTGCATAATTGGGTCTAAAAGATCACTGTAATAAGCCACAGGCTTATTTCCCATTGAAGTGGGTTGATTGAGGACAGCCATCATCACCTGGCCATTTGAGTGTGAAAAAAGAAACACTAGTTTGTTGTAATCTGATGTGGCTAAGACATGTGCGTTACTGATTGCATTTTCCAGTTACTGGAATGATTTGATCATCTGATCTTTCCAAACAATGTGTCCCTTTATGTTCTGTGCTTCCATCAACCCCTGCAATAGTGGTTTTATGTACCTGTCATAATCAAATATCCAGACGTGGAAGTAATTGCATAATCCTAAAAAAAAAGGTACACTTGATTGTTTGTTTTTGGCTGTGTGGTATGGCCTATTCTGGGGATACTCTTTTCCCTGCTGACATTATCATTTGTCCTAAGTACACCACCTCTTTCTGACAAAACTTCAGTTTATCTTTGACTACCATGTAACCATTCTCTGCTAATAGGGTCAACAGTTTCAATCAGTCATTTCTAAATTGCTGCTTGGTTGGGCTACAAACCAAAAGGTTATCTACATATTGAATCACTGTGGTTTGTAATTGTAAGTTTCCTAAGTCTAATTGTAACACTGTTGAAAAGTATTTTGGAATCACAATACCAGTGTGGTAAATGAGTATGTTGAAATATTTGCCTTGTGGGCTGTCCTATTGGGAATGTTCATTTGTGCCTGGAAGTGGAAAGGGATCACCTCCAACTACACTTGCCCCTGTGTAATGTGTTACTATGCCCTGTGGCAAATTATTCTTCTCCCACAGCTGTCCTGTGGGTACTAACTGTGCATGTGGGTTTGCAGAATTGGGTGTCTGATACTGTATTGGCTGTTGTTGCATGGAGCTTGGGGTAGCTGGGACAAATGCAGCATTCTGGGGCTGTGGGTAAAACATGGGTTGATATCCTTGGCTGTTAGGGTTATAGGGCATGGTCATGTTATTTCTGCATTCATGTGATCAATGCCCTATTCTCCCACAAGATGAACATTGTCCCCCCAAATATAAGCCTCATACCCAGAACCACTATGCTTCTCTGGAAACCTCCTATTCACCTCTGGGAATCCCCCATGCTGTCTTTGCCATCCCTTGGTCTCTCTGCCCCTTCCACTTGTCTATGTTCAGGCTGCATTTCCACTGTGCTAGTCATTACCACTCCTTCTAAGCTTACTTTGGATAGGTTCCTCTGTACCACGTTTGCTTTTGCTGTGCCCTGTATTTATGCTTTTCCTTGTTTTGTGTACAACAGTGTGCCTGGATCTCAGGTCATGCTTTTGATCATGTTGTTCAGATCGGCTTGTACTTCTGTGGTGTGCCCTTTCATGATGTGCAATAGAAATCAGCAGTGTTTTTATCCCATACCCCCCTGTCTTTAACCTCCACATCACGTGTATTTGCTGAATGTAGAGTACTGGGTCCTCATCTGCCTTTATTGTGTAGGCCATAATTGAGTTTATATCCGGCCTATCAGGGTACATATTCTTCAAAATTGTCCATACTTATGCCAGACAGTAATTGAATAGGGCACCATCATGTACAGTGTTATTCAACATCAACACCTTATACCTCACCTTTCTCCATATCGCATATTCCTGCTCACTCAACAGAGATGCAAGCAAACCCTTCATGTCCCCTACTGCTAAAGTGATCCACTTCCAAGCTCCCGCTGTGAGAGAGGGCAAGGTATGCATTAACCATACCATATCCATAGGGGGCCATGGCCCTCTCCCTGGACCCTTCTTTAACAAAAGGAACTGTGTTCCTCATTTGCTACTTTGTGAGGTTTTCCCTCTTCTTACCCTTTGCTAGGGCCACCCTGCCGGGGCGCGGTCTGAGCCTGTTAGTCCATGGCATTTCCTCTTCCTCTTCTTCTGTCTCCCATTCGTTGTCATTATTGTCTACTTCTGTATCGGAGTACACAGAGGCATATTTGACGCTACCATTGTGTTAGTTTCCCTCTCGAAGACCCACGTGACTTCTCCCAAACTGATTGGACACTCTTTTGTTCCTTCTAGGCTGATAATATCCCCCATGGCTGCTTCCTGGTTGGGGGCGGTCATACTCATTACTATCTGTGGATCCTTTACCACCTTGCTGTCAATCTTGAAAAGTATCTGGCCTGCCCTGCATTTATCTGTGGCTATCAATGCGCACTGTCCACCACCCTGACCCTGCATAGCTCTTGTTAGCTCCTTCTCTGCTTTCTGTAAGACCACTTCTAATTCCCTCCAAGATTTATTTTCAATCTCTAAAATCAATGGATATCTGGTGACACTTTCATCTTTATCCAGGGGTCCCTTTCCATCTTCAACTGGGGCCGTAAACTGGAGGTTGGTGTACCCCTCAGCTGGCTGGACAGCTAAGAAAATATATGGGGAGGAACAGTAACATGTCCATACATCTGATTCGTTCCTCCTGTATGGTCATCGGGCCATTTTCTTCTACTGTGTACATTTTCCATTAATCAAGTATAGCCTGTCTTTTTTTTTAACTGCTTTTCTTCGTAAATTGACAGTGAATACATATGCATATAATCCAATACGATTTCATCTAATGAACCATCTTCGGGCCAAGCTTTGAACAATTTGCCTAAGGTTCCCTGTACCCACTATCCGTGGTACTTCATAATTGTTTCCTTGGACTGCGGAAGTCCTTTACACACATGTTCTAATGGAGAACCCATGATACCTGGAAGCTCTATCCTCACTAGAAAAATGAACAGTCTACCGGCACCGATCCAGCAGTACCTTATTTTGAAAATAACAATGCAAGAAAAATCCATACATAAACACCGAAAAAACTGAAAACATCATCACAACATGTAATTTAGAAAATAAAAATAAAGGATTTCTTACCACAAAACACCTCTATCAACTGTAAGGAAGGCATGGTATCAAAGCAAGTCAAACACAGTTCAAGGGTGTTTATTAAACTGTAAAATGGGTGAGATAAATTCCTAATCTAAACTCAAATCTAAGATGGGAGTAAGCTATGACCATCAAACAATAATAATATAGTCCTAGTAAACTCTAGTCAATTAAAAAGGGCCTATACTAAAGAAAATGATTGCCAATCCTTACCGCTATGCTACAAAATGATAAGTAAGGATGTTATGGCTGGGGTCACCCTTCCGCATGTTTTTAGCACGGGACAAGGTGAGACCCTGGAGCGCAGCACACTCCTGGGCTTCTCTGGCACATGCTTACAGTTCCTTTTCTCTATATCAGGGTCTTCTGTGCCCAAGTCTCTTCTCATGCAAAGTCTCTTGATTCAGAGGGCCTGATATGTCAAAACAACAAAACAAACAGTACGTTCTGCTAATCTTCAGAGGGCCTGGTATGCCAAAACAACAAAACAAAAGTTCCTTCTGCTAATCTTCACATCAGGAGATTACCCCTCATCCATGGATCCCGTCAGCTGGGTTCCAATCCTCCTCTCACTCGTTATCCTCCCTCAACTGGGCTCAGACCAATTTCACTGTGGACATCCCTCAGTCGGGTTCATACTTGTCGTCACAATGTTGTTCACTTAGCTTCTTCACACCTTTTCTCTAGATGTCCCTCAGTCAGTTTCTGTCTACCATAGTAGAGAATGCAGATGTGGATTTCTGCAGTGATCTCAGGTGCCCAGCACAGCTGAGAAAAAAGGCCATCTGGGAGGAAGTGGCAAGGAAAGTAAGTGCAGTCGGCACCACCGCACGCACAGTGCGCAATTGCAAAAAGCGATGGGATGACCTGAGGCTAAGAGTGTGGAACATCTTGTTGGCCAATCGGAGCCAGGGGCTGACAACAGGTGGCGGACCTCACTCACATTGGCTAGATGGGAGGAAACTTGCAGCTCAGTGATAGATGTCGATCCATTGAAGGAGTCGGTGGAGCAGAGTTTGCCGTGCAAACATCGGCAGATGAAGGTGAGTGTCCCTACAAACACACGACAACCAATCATCGCAGCTGACCACCAAATGTGACAGCGATGACAGCAAAGACATGGCCCATTATATATACCTACACATATCCATATAAACATGCTGGGCCCATCACTATCACATCCCAGTGCATGCTGCATGCCGCTCTCATACACGAATACACACCTGACACACAGATGACCTGCATGTGTCACACAACATGCAAGTCACAACACACCTCAAGGACCCACAGCAGACACCATGGTGAACATGTGAACACCTGCATGATTGCAAAACACACACCCCAACCTTGAACGTACCCAGTACGCTGCAAAGCAAGGCATGCAACTGATCACATGGCGCCAACTGCACAAAGACCAATGCATGCATGATGCAAGCACCACCATCACTTTTGCCTTGCCAATCTCTGTCCCCCACAGGTACGGATGCAGACAACGAAGAACCTCATGGAAGTGCACAAGCCACAACACCAGCCAAAAGGCCCAGGAGCCAAGATGATGGCACCAGGCCATCTACGTCGAGGGGACTAAGGATGGGCCAAGCGGCATGCAAGACAACAACCAGTTCCCAAAGAGACATGCTGCCACCTACACAGGACCAGCAGACACCTGTCCCAGCACCCCTGGACACACAACCTGCACAGGGCAAGGACACATATGCTGGTATGGAGAATGATGGCACACAGTCCGCTGCCGTGTTAGGGAGAATTCTCATAAATGGCTAATTCCCTTACCTATTGAGTCCCTCAGCAGCTATGCTGGATTTCTAGGATTCATTTTTTTCACCTGTTCAGAGTGTGAACCTTTTTCCCACTCTTACATGTGTTTTGCCATGTGTGTTTTTGCCATTTTGTGTGTTCTTGGGCTCTGGAGCCTCACCTACTCCATGAGCACCACGTTTTTGTGTGTTACACAGCACCTTCAGTGCAGTAACAAAGGGTTGTCTTTTAGACTTCCCACTGACTCCATTTTTTTGGGGCTGACTACTGTCCCCCAGAAACATGTAAAGTTGCCATTAACTTTATATAGTCTCTTTAAACCACAGACCCAGTACACCTCATATTACATGGAGTATTGGAAAGGGTTCATTCTTATCCCTTTTTGTCTGTGCCTCTTGAAGCCTTGTTTCGCTCCCTTAACATTAAGACTTAGCTGGTGGCAGTGGTAACTACCCTAACTTTCCTAACGCGATTATATTATATAAACGTGGTATTGTTTTAGGCAATTATGTTAGCCTCAAACATAAAACCCGCTTGACCAAATACATTTTATTTTTGCTCCGGCTGGGTTATTTCGCCATTTCTTTTTGTTAAAGTCTTTCTCGTGTTTTTCTCTGCGTGCCAAACCGGCGATGATTCCCTTGTTCACCGTCTTTTCGCGGGATTCTGCGCAGTAGCCCTCCTTAAGGCACCTGATAGTCTAGGTAGGCAGGATGTGAGGGAGGGATCTTCAGACCCCTGCCATGGGTTCCCTTGGTAACCCAAGTCGCACTCTTGCCTGATTGGCTAAGGGGACTGGCCTTGCCAGGCCAGCCACCCTGCTGTGTGATTGACAGCCAGGCTGTATGAATGGGGGAAACTGCATAAAAAGCAGATCTCTGGGATTGGAAAGGCAGAGTCGCCACTGGAACGCAAGAACCAATGAGGAACTGGAAGCAGAGGACCCCTACAATGACTGAACCGCCCGGTGAAACCCTGCTGCAGGTCCGAATCTCCGAATCCAACGACAGAGAAGATCCTCCAGGAAACTTCTTCCCTTGAGCTGGTGGGACCAACCAGTTCACACAAACTGCAAGCCAGGACCCCTCCTCTGGTCGAATTAGCTGTACAGAGCTACAGTGGGCCGGATGGCCAGGAAGGTCGGACCCTGCTTGGGTTTTAAGGAGCGCACCTTTTATTCCTTGTTTGGCTCTGCTGCTGGCTTCTTCCCTGGGTGGCACAGGACCCTCCAGTCTTCCTACTTTGTGTCAGTCCGACAGTCAGGAACCACCAGGAACATCCGCAGCAGCTACAGCCCCTTCTCCATTTTAAGGTACTGTGCAAATCCGGTTGTCCATTTCGTTCAACCGCTGTGAAAGTGTTTAAACACTTTTGCCAATCCTAGGGCTTGTCCTTCTCTTCTCTTTGAACTAACTTTTCTACCAACCAACCTCGTCCGGAAACTGTGCCACGAACTTTACCGTGAACTATCCTGAACTGTGTGATCTTGAGCAAAAGACTTTTGACCTATTGACTTTGGACCTAAGCCTTTTCTAGCTGATCTCCTCACTGTAGTTTCTCTTGTTCAATTGACCTGAGTACTTACCTGTTGGTTGTGCCTTATTACTAATAACCTTGACTTTCCCTCCCTTTTAAATTGCTGGAGTGCCATTTTGCTCCCACTTCATTTTGTGAGCTTAACTTGTCTGTAATTTGAGGGAAGTGTGTGATGTATTTATGATTGTGATTCTTAACTTGCTTAGAATAGTGAAACGTTGTACAACTGTTGAGTAAATAAATAAATATATTCTTTTACTTAGAAACCTTGAGTCAGTGTTTGCCTGAACCATAGTAATTGCTGACCTTTGTGTAAATATGTTTACCGCTCACTTACTCTTGAGATAAGTCTGGCTGCTCCGCTACTGCTACCACTATAACTGTGTAGTACAGGCTTGTGCCAAAGGTGAAATTGTACTGTCACTTGTAGTCTTAATTGTGTGTAGTGTTCCGAAAGGGTACTACATATAATTCTGCCTAACATGCTACAAGCTCAATAGGGGAGATGGCTGCATCGGCACAGCATAGTGGTGACGAGGAAGGTGGCCCTGATGAATACACCAATGCAGGAGTCCTCCACTCAGAGCCTGTAGGTCAAACCACAAGCCCGCAGGTCACTCCACGGGACACCCCTCACCAGGATACATCAGGGCAGCCGTGGAGAGTGGTCTCCACCATTGCACAGCCCCGTATTGGCTACAGTAACACAACCTAACCCACCATCCACCACCAACACTGCTATATGGGACCTTGAAGGACATCTGTCCAGGATTGAGGGCCGGCAGGAAGAGATGCATGGCTACGTTAAACAGTACCTTGCAGAAGGCAAGGCAGCACACTAGGCCTTATTACGATTCCGGCAGTAACCGTGCCTGAAATTCCGGCAGGTTACCGCCAGGCTCGTATTACCATTCCGCCTTTGTGATTCCCGGAATTACTGGGGCATTACGACTCTGGTGACCCGGGAATTCCGGGGGCGGAATTCGGTAAAAACCATTCCCATTGAGTCCTATAGGACTATAGGACTCAATGGGAATGGGGAAGTGGAAACAACGGCACCATCTCGTGATGGTGCTGGTGTTTCCACGTCCGCCGGGATGGATTCAATGTTTTGGGCCAGATCCTCACCAGGATTGCAGACAGCATGGTGCAGCGGCAAACTGCGGCTTTGGGGACACAACCATCTACCTCATCTGCATCTACCACACCAGCAAGTTCCACACAGACCAGCCTTGTGCGCATGTCCCTGCGGAGTGGTCGGCGCTCAGAGATGAAACCCCCACCTCTGAAGGGGGCTCCACAGTAGCAGGGCCACCCTGCACATTCTGTTTAGCACATCATCCAGACACATGTTGTGCCATTGATGATTTTGGGTGTCAGGGGGAGGGTGGTGGTGGCTCGTGGGGGGGTGTAGTACTGGGGGTGTGTGGGTGGGTGGGTGGGGGTTGTGTGGGAGGTGGTGGGGGGTGTAGTACTGGGGGTGTGGGGAGTGTGTGGGAGGTGGCGGGGGGTGTAGCACTGGGGGTGTGTGGGGGGGGTGGGGCGTGTGTGGGGGTGATGGGGGTGTATTACTGGGGGTGTGTGGGGGTGTGGGGGGTGTAGTACTGGGGGTGTGTGGGGGGTGGTGTGTGTGTGGGGGGTTTTGGGGGAGGCAGGCAGGGTATTGTTTGGGGGCGTGGAGTGTTAAATCATGTTGTACAAACAATCACTTGAATACACCAGTTGTGTACAAAACTTCACATGAGTGGACATTGCTTCTTTGGTGTGTGTCAATGTATTGCTTCATAGTGCACTGTGCCCATATAACCCCACACCCAGTGCTCACAGTTCCCAATAAATGGCAACCTCTGCATCCCAGTACATCAGAATGATTGGTTTATGACTGATTGGCGCACTGCGTGACCCTCAAGTGTATCGCGTCCTGGCCTATGTCCAACATCTGCTCCTTCCTCTCCTTCTACTTCACCAGGTGGTGGCAGCTCCATGTCAGGTGGCATGGGTACATTCCGCCGGATGCACATGTTATGCAGCATTGCACATACCATGATGATCTTGCCCACCTTCGCAGGCCCGTAAATGAGGGCGCCACCCGACCTGCTGAGGTAGCAAGACCTTGCCTTCAACAGGCCAAAGGTCTGCTCAATGACCACATGCATGCGTGTATGTGCACGATTGAAGTCCTCTTCATGCCTGTTCTGCGGATTCCTGATAGGGGTGAGGAGCCACGCCATCAGGATATAGCCAGCATCACCTGCATGGGAGCAGAAGGAGGTATGTGTAAGAATACTGCTCTGTTGCCATATGTGCTCAGCCTGTACATCTTTCATGGTGCTAGCCTTGGGTGATGTACATAACTTAGGGGCCTAGACATCGGAACCACCAGGCACCCGGATGCATTGTCAAGGTCCATTTTGTACGCGTGTGAGGGCTGTGTGGCAGGGGGTTACTCCAGATGCATGTAGGCCCCCCCAACCCTCTCCTCCCATGGCTCAGAGGGCATTCCCCTTGCATATGCATGTAGGCCCCTCCAACTCTCTCCTCCCATGGCCCAGTGGGCAGACTCACCCAACAGCCAGCCACGTCGTACGACGTCTCCTTCCACGTAGCGGTTTAGTGAGGAGTTCCGCAGCACCATGGCATCATGCGTGGATCCTGGGTATCTGGCACAGCAATGTGTTATTATCTGCTGGCATCACACACCATCTGCACGTTGATGGAGTGGTATAACTTCCGATTGCGGTACACCACCTCCACGGCATGTGGGACTTCCAACTCTACGTGGTTGCAGTCGAGGGCAACAATTACATTGGGCATGCCTGCCAGTGCATGGAATGCTATTTTGGTGGCATTTGCCTCCTGTGGTGTCCGTGGTAGGGATATGTTGGAATTGCACGCTTTAGTAGTGCATCCAGAACTTGATTTAGCACAACAGAGAAGCATGATTGCAACATGACATGCATTTGGCCCACTGTGTGTTGGTAAGTGCCTGTGGCCAGGAAGTGGAGCACAGATGCCACCTTCAGCAGAGGGGGGATGGCTGTGCGGATGCTGATCAGGCTGACCAAGTCTTCCTGTATTAATTCTACTATGGTGGTAATGGTGTCCCAGTCCAGGCCAGTACAGAGTGTGGATCTGTGCTGGGGTTAAGTCCAATGGATTAGCCCTTATAAGTGGAATTGATGGCTGTCTGCGGAGAACAACTGCCTGCACTGGTGGGATTTGCGGGGCCGGTCTCAACCTCCTTCTCCTCCTGCGTCTCCTCTGTGTTGCCTGTTGTACTGCTTGCTCAAGGAGTAGCAGAGCAGGCATGTCCTGCAGCCCCAGTATGGCAAGTGCAAGTGGTATCATTTTGGTGTGGGAAGGGGTGTGGTGTGTGGGTGTGCTCCTTTTGTGCTGGGCCTGACTCCATTGCCTACACCTGAGCTGATTTTGTGTGTTAGGAAAGATTCTCTTTACTGCACCTTTGCTTCCATCTTTATGGAACCCCCAAACTTGTTGCTTTTATTTTTCAATCTGACCTGTACTTTTTGCAGTACAGTGAAGCCGTAAGCTTCACTGTAGTGGACTTTGTTCACATATAATGGGGAAACTGATATGTCGTTAAGGCTATCAGTACTGGGAAACAGTGTTTCCCTTAGTCTTGTGACTGTGTTGCTACTTGTGGTTACTTTTGTATCACATGTGGTAACTTTTTATCATTGCACACAGCAGCTTACACTGCAGTGCAATGGGGTTCATTTTTGTTTTGCCCTAGACTAACACTCAAAGGATTTTTTGGTTATTCTAAGGTGCTTAAAAGATGGGCTGGTGGCAGCAGTGACTTTTCGCCACTTTTTGGGGAATTTTGTATTAGCTTAATCGCGTTTACTGCGTTTGGCTACTTACTGTGGCTACTAGTCAAACATGGCTGTGCCACAACGTCTTTTCGCCCATTCTTTTTTGCATCTTGTTGTTTAGCCTTCTACTGGCCTCAGAGGCCAGAAAGATCTGTATAAGGACTTCCAGTGCCCGGGAAAGCAGGAGCATTTGGCGGGCTACTGGAGGGCTTTGTGTGTTTGCAGGCAGGATGTGGGCCTGGTCAGTCTGACCCTAATACACATCCTGGTTTATGTGTCTGAGTGGTATGCATGGGTGTTCCTGCCAGTGGTTCTGATTGGACCACTGTGGGGTGTGTGTGTGGGCTAGTTCTACCATTGGCTAGTGAGTGTTTTGACTCCTACCTGGCTTTTAGGATAAGAAGAGGGCCCTTGCATGCAATTCTGAGAGATCCTGAAAGAACCTAAAGGAGCCAAGAATCTGTTCAGCTGAGAATACCGGCAAAAAACCTGTAACCTGTCTGAAGGAGGCCCGGCAACCAACTTCTGCTACAGTCCTGGTGGAGCCCTGTCTGTCTCTTGATCTCCAGTAGGCCTGCGAAGGTGCTATGACCCCAGGAGTGGAGGGACCATCCATTCCCGAAGCCTACTCGGTGCCCAGCACAAAAAACGCCTTCAGAAGTGCTCAGGAATCGTCCTGTGGCTGACCAGCTTAGTTTTTGGGCTACCATGTTATCTTCGTTGCCGTTCTGAGTTTCGCCCTGAAGCTTGGCACAATCTCAGCTGCGACTGCAATGACACCCTCTGCGACATTTTGGCATCCTAGCACCAAGGGGACCTGAGAAAGACCAGAAAGTCCGACCACAGCTACTGAGTCCTGCTGCATCGCTGTGCGTGGCGTGCACAGTCCGAAACCTGCTTTTCTGACCCGCCTCTAGTCCCGAGAAGGGTGCTGCATCGTTTGTTTCTGCATTTCTTCATCAAGAGTCGTTGCACCAGCAAAAGATCCTAACCGGAGAATCACTCGAACCTGCAACCTGTGAAAATCGAGGCCCGCGGAATTCAGTGGGAAAAGTAAGCCAGGGCACCCTTCCTTTGTTCTGGAAAGACTTGGGAAGATTCAGAGTTAGGGGGTTAAGTTACTCAGCTTTTAACATACCCCTACACTCACATTGTAAGTCAATGGACTTATAATGTTCTTAATCTAAAACTTATTGGCTTTGCCAATACTTGCCTTGGCATGACTTCTAACTGTTGGGGGGAATTTTGGACACTGTCTATCCTGAACCCTGGCTCTAAGAATCCATCACTGGACCCCAGAGACCCTACCTACATTTTCTCCTGCCTCCTGAGTGCTATATCATTGTATCCTGAACAATAGGGCACAAGGCCCCAGGCAATTTAGGGTTGGACAATATTAGTTAGGGGTAAACTCTCTGTGGACCTTTTTGTGTGTAATACTCACCTGTTCATTCCCTTGCAGGAGTATCTTGAGTTGTAGTATGCACTTAAACCTGTGATTGTATATATGTATTTTAGTTTGATGGTATTGGTTGATAAGTCTACTTGCTTGTGTTCATTTTTCTTATAGTGTGTTTGGATTATAGTGTATTTGGATTTTGTATTACTATTGTAATTCACTCTAACTGGCCCAGACAAAGGGCCTGATCAAGTGAATTACAATAGTCAACTTGACTAAGGAAGAGAACAGCTACCACTGGTGGACGAAGATCGAGAGGAATAAAAGGAAGCACCTCCTGCAGAATCCTAAACTGGAAATGCCCAGATATACAAACTGCAGCCACTTGTTGAGTCATAGAAAGGGCAGCCGAAAACATCACCCCCAGATTCTTTACTACCAAAACTGGGGCTGAGAGATTCCCCAGTAACAAATGCCAGAAAGCAGGTACCAAAAGTGACAACCCCACTGGTGCACCCACAACCAACACTTCCAGCGTATACCTGTTGAGCTTCAGCCAGTTCTGCTTCATCCAACCCCATCAGCCTCCAAGCACCGACACAGGCACAACAACATCTCCACCTGGTCAAGATCTAAATGGACCAGGATTTGTGTGTCCTCGGCATATGAATATCACCTGAGGTCGTACTCTGGTGAAATCATGATTGGCCTCTGCAACCTCAGCCTTGTTTCTGTGGCGTTTCCACATTTTCTCATGGGAATGGGGCTTGTGTTGTGTGATGTCGGGTCACTGAGTAACATTTCCATGACCTCTTTTGTTTCCCGGTACACACCTGCCAAGTTGCATGGGAATGGGCATGCAAAACACCTTACTGCCTTTTCAACTGTAAACATGCAAGTCCTAACTCCAAAAGGTCTGCGCAAGAACACGATAGGAAAACTCTTTTAGCAAGACATCGGACCACCGGTAGTGATGTAGGTGTCATGTGTTTCCCATGGTGTGACATTGTAGTTAGAATAGATTTAGTTTTGCCACACTTCAGGGAGCTTTAGGATGTGTGCTGCATAGAAAAACAATCATGCACTTATAATATTGGAAAAGGTTATGCAGTTTGGATTTAATTGGATTATGTAGGTTAGGTTTTAGTAAAGTGTAGTTGATAGATGATGTATTGAGCAAGAGGTCTGCCCTGTTAAATCACACCATTGCAGAAGGCTGTAGATGTTCCTATTATTGTGTGCTAGCCTGCATTTCCAAGCTATGGTCAGTTAATTGAAGGTTTATTTCTGCTGTTGGACAGAATGCTCCAAGCAACCAAGTTCAGGATGGAAGGAGATGCCAAACAAGTGTTCAGCTAATTGTTGTGAGGGAGAACATTGTCATGATAGCCATACAAATTCATAATGGTTGCAAAGGACACAGTGAGACACACAAGAAAGCCAACACAGCCAAATTGAAGAACTAGGATGTGAGCAGAGCACCCCCACTAACAGCGTGGCATTTGGTTCAGAGGTAAAAGTGCCTTGGTGAGTTTCCAGGTGCAGGGTCGCAGAGGTGATTTTCCATACAGCTATTCATTGTGAGAAGATAACTAGAAGGTCAGATCCAGAGTTGGCAACAGGTCTCAAGACGGGAGTTGCAGGTGCAGGGGGCGGAAGGCCAGAGGGCCAATTATGGGGACGGGGGCCTCAGTGCATACCTAGGCAGATATGGACAAAGAAAATGAGATGAACAGCATGCCATACCTCACATCAGGGGCAGGCAAGTGGATTAACACTCTTGTGAAACAGGCATCAGGGATTACCCTGGCTTTAAGGGATATGCAAAACTTGTTCGCGTTGATTTTGGCTGAGCGGGCAGACACAATTTGGAGAAAGGCAGGGTATGATGGGATGACTTTGAATAGTAATGACCATGATGGCACACCTTTCAATAACTGCTGAGCACACACTTGGAGTGCATCAATGGAAATGTACGCAGATACATCAGACTTGCAGCCTGACATGAATTGCAATATGGGTCCAGATGAGGACCCCGCACAGTACATTAAGCAGATACATGAGATTTGCCGATTAGAGCCATGACAACCATGGGATAGAAACATCCCTGTATGTTGTCATATATTGGTGAGAGGTCTCCCCGAAGCAGTATGGGCAGAATTAGAGAAAGTGGTAGGAATTGAGACAAAAGGATCGGCCAAGATACAAACACACACATAATACACCATTGCAGAGCGAAACAGAATAAAGAGAGAAACAAAGTTGATCAAGCTCTGATGGCAGAAGCAAAATTGTTACAAATGAAATTAGCTACATTTAGCATGGTAGGAGCAGTGATTAGACCCACCACCAAAGAAAAACATGCATACAACCCCTTGCAGGGAAGGATTGTATAGACCGTGTATTCTACACAAGGAGGGTATTCACAACAAGAAGAGTACATTATGCAATGCTGATACATCCCACAAGTAAGGTATTTTTCACAGGAGGTTATTTTCCACAAGCGAGGGACAGCTTTCGAAGAGGAAAGGGGAACAGATTCATATGTGGAGGAGAAAGACCCAGGTTCGGAAGATCGCACTTTATCTGTGGGAGAATGGGACACTTTGCATGAGAATGTAGGAGCATAAATCAGAGACAGTATGGCCCTGGTGGTATCCCTACATACCAGGCTATAGGATATCCCACTCTGGTGACAAGATGGTTCCTATAGACTTTTCCTTAAAATAAAAATAAACCCATCTGTCCTTACTCTAATGGGGTTTCCCAAACTAAACTAAACAAACTTGGGTGTCCATCAGGAAGTCTGTATGAGTCCAAATGAAAAGGCACCATCCCATTCAAAAAGGCTCCTATGCTATACCTGTCATTACAACAAACAGTATAACATTCTGCTCCTGCTCATAACCCAGGAGAATGACTCCCTTCTCCTGGATGCAAGTTGTGTCCCAAAAACTCTCAGGTTATTCAAAGTAAAAGTTCCCTAAAATATCTGGGCTTCTTATAACCCAAAAGAAAACAAAATGGCTCTACAGGATCCTTGTATGGCTAGTAGAATGAGTCCCTACTCTTAGTTGGTTCCCCATTGTCTCTTACATTTCTCACTAATACAAGTAATTCCTTTGCAGTGGTTTTCACCAACTCCACTTTCTTTATATTCTTTATTTTGCACACACTGGGATGATGCAGATGGTCCCAGAGTACCTCTCGACTCTCCAGCACCACACTCTTCTGGCAATGCACAGGGAATTATGTTACAAGTGACTCACTACTCCATCTGCTTCTTTACTGTTTACAATCTTGCATCTTCCCACCCCCCTCCTGGACTATTACCTGTTTCTGTTACCTTCTCCCATGGAACTATTCACCAGTTTCTAGGCGGACATAGGTCCACTCTCTCTACTTCAACTTCTTCATCCATGCTTTTTCTGCAGCCTCACTCCATGGCCAGTTACTGCTGGCAGTCTCTGCTTAGTTGTCAGACCCCTCGGTCCACCTACGACAGTATCTTCCACTCTCCTATTCTCCTATGTAGGCTACATTAGGTGGTCTAAGTACCGTTGTCGGGCCGGACGGTCTACCCACTAAAGGGCACACCACCACCTTTCGGTCTATCCAGGTTCACTACATTGGTGCCCGACCGACTGGCAAGAAGCTTCTCGGGCGTCCTGCTAATTCTCTCTTCAGCTTTGGAGACGTGCCTCGATACTGTATCCCGAAGCTCAAGTTCTGCCTTACAGGCTTTGATGCGCCCCTTTGGATGCTGAGTTCTCCTTCTGGGTGTACAACAGCTCTCACCATGTCAGAACCGCATACCACGGTGCATGTAAAAAAAGAAAAAAAAATAGCCCAAAGAAGTTCCACAGACATTTTCACTTAATTTTCTGTCAGCTTGTGGGCTATAACCCAAACAAAACACATTATTATAATTATATAAAACAAAATCCACCACACATGCTACCATTGACTGCTACACTGAATTACATATACTGCCCTGTACATTACGCATAGTGATATAATATATAAAAGTGGTTTAGTTTCAGAAATGTCATCCTTATCTTCTCTTACGTTTTAGCAACACTCCTTCAAGAGAAGTCTTTCATCACAATCTCTGTCTGTCAAGTTCAAAACACAATGGGCCTCATTACAACCCAGGCGGTAAGTTCCCTACTTTACCACCATGGGGCGGTAAATCCCTATTCCCCATTTCCATTTTTGCCCCATAGGGCATAATGGGAGTGGGGAAGGCGCTAATTACGGCACTGTAAATTACGGTGCCGTAATTAGCACCAAGGCAGGTTAGTGCCTTGCATTTTAACGCCTGATAAAAGCAGGCATTAAAATGATAATCAGGCGTTAAGGGTTAACGGCGCCGACGGCGCCGTTAAACCCTTAACGCCTGGGTTGTAATGAGGCCCAATACAACCTTATAGTCCGCTTCGTGAGCCTCTACGGGGCCCGAGAAAAAAATGGAAGTAGCTGACCTTCATTGTGAACGAGCATAAATTCATACTTTGCAACATTCTGTGTAAAGCCATCTGTGAGAAGTTGTTTTTTGCACGCCATGTTTGTATATTGTTTGCGTGATATTAAAAAAAGTTTGTTTAAGGGACGTTATGGTTCGAAGTACAGCCGCAAGACCCATGAAAATCGCAAGTTATGGTAAGCTATGAAAAATAACTCGCGCCACCACCGTGCACTGCTAAGACTAACACCCAGGACATCAAAGATGACATCGCAAATGTCATTGATGAAATCACTGATGACATCACATGTGTATGTACTTTTCATGGAATTTGTGTACTAGGGATTTTTATTATAATGTTGCGAAAAAAAGTGTCAAGTATATTGCAATAAATATCATACCGTTATTAGTGCTTTGAACGATGCATTGATATAAATAGCATTGTATTATGGGATTCTATCTAGTATACTGAGCTACTAATGGAGAAACATAGCATTGTGTGCAGAGTACAAGATGAAAGTATAATATTTGTAATGTTAATATGTTGAATAATGAAATGATAATTGTCCTGAAATGTTCGAAAATTCACAAAATGGGGGTGTTCTGAGGATGTTATTCGTATTGTGTGATTGCTTAGCTGTATGCAATGAGAGAATGGCACAGAGAGTAAAGTGGACGCCGTCCGCGGACACCGCGGCTGTTCGTGGACAGGGCGTGCTACATCTGGGTTTTTCCAGGAAATCCAACATGGAAAGAAGACTGTGTGGATCAGCCAATCAGATGTCGAGGTTGTGGATTTGTGTTGAAAGAGACTGTGTGTGGTGAAGATGGCAGAAGTAGAGAAAGTCAGGGTGTTGGTGCTTGGAGATATGTTTGTGTATGGTTTACAACAGTACGCTCAATGCAGGCATGTTGCAAAGAACTTTGATGTGAAAGGAGTGGAGGTGGTGTGGAGCACTGTGCCTGATTGCAATGTACAGGGAATTGTACAAGTTTGTGAGGATATGGCCACGATGAACAGTCCGCATGTGGTAGTTTTGCACTATGGTGCTTTCCATTTGGGCAACGTCAGTGCCCCTACTTTGTTGGCTGATTTGGAACGCTTGGTTCAAGCCGTAATGAAGATCCTTCCAAATGCGAAAGTAATTTTTTCTGGATTACTACCTAGGGCAATATGGGACAATAGTTCAGTTTTTTGTCCTCAGCAAAACATTGCTAGGTGTGTCATCAACCGAGGCATGTGTGCCTTCATGCTTAGAGCTGGTATGTTCTTCTGTAATAATGAGAATATTGATGCCAGTAATGCTGTTAATTTTAAAGAAGATGTCATCTCTTTATCTTTTACGGGAAATGCCTTTCTATTTTGGAATGTAAGGGTTGCTTTGGAGAAGGTTATGTGAAGATTTTAGGAGTAAAGTAAGAAAATAAAACAAGAAAAAAAATACAAAATAACAGGTGTCTGTCAAGCATCTGTAAAAAAACAAAAAAAAATGGCTCTTTTCAGAGCCAAATTCAAAGGGGAAATAGGGCACACTATTTAAATGTACATTCACTACGCTCAGATTTTCGATATGTCCGTGGACATGGCGGTAGTCCGCGGACATGAAAATCACTACGAGGGGGTTAGTATGTTCTATGTTACATGTATATGAAGTCAGGGATATTATGGTTAAGTTGTGCTACTAAAAACCTATGAAATTCAGTGAAAAAACTTTGCTAAAGGGACATTATGGTTAAGTTGTGCTACTAAAAACCTATGAAATTCAGTAAAAATACTTTGTTAAAGGGACGTTATGGTTAAGTTGCTCTACTAAAAACTTATGAAATTCAGTGAAAAAACTTTGTTAAAGGGACATTATGGTTCAAAGTAACACCAAAAAAACCCTGAAATTCGGCAGTTATGGTAACATAAGCAACCATAACTCGCGCCACCGTGCACTGCTAACACTAACACCCAGGACGTCAAAGATGACATCACAAATGTCATTGATGACATCACTGATGACATTGCATGGCTGGCTCTCCCTTTTTATCCTTTACTGACATATCAAAGCCACATAGTTTTCTTCAGTAACAGTCAGGAAGTAAAAATTGAAAAGGTACTATATTTGTAGATTTAGGGTCAAGTCACATCATATGAAACATATACATAGCGGAAGACACAGGCTTGAAAGAGAGCAATCCTTTCTGTGCATGAAGATAATCATTAGGGTTATCAGCACTTTCTCATAGTTTTATTTTTATTACTCTACCTTCCCTGTATATGCTCATATTTGTATACTTTATACTCACTCTCCTTTCCTTTGGGTGCAGTCACATCATGTGATACACATACATATGGTAAGTAGCAGCTTTGAAACAGAGCAATAGTTTCTCTGCATAAAGACAATCAGTTAGGTTATGAACTCGTTCTGCTTCTACTTCTGCTTTTTTGTTTACTTCACTGTCCCTGTATATACTCATATTTGTATGTGTTGTTGTCTCTTTGTGTTTTGTCTGTAATAATTATGTATTAAGTGGGTTTTATTATCTACTTATTACATGTTTCACAGTACGCAAACTCTAATAAGAAAGCAGTTATCATTTCAGTATACAACATTGCAAGATTATGAATATGGCACCTTCATCATGTATGCTGCACACACTGCCTATGTTTCTGCATGAGTAGCTTAGTATACTGGATAGAACATCATAATAGAATGCTATTTATATCAATGCATTGCTTAATGCACTAATTAGCTCATGATATTTATCCCAATGATCCTTGACAGTTTTTGGTCAGCATTACAAGAATCGCTTGTACAGAGTTTTTATGAAAAGTAAATGCACACGTGATGTCATCAGTGATGTCATCAATGGCATTTGTGATGTCATGTTTGATGTCCTGGGTGTTAGTGTTAGCAGTGCACGGTGGCACGAGTTATGGTTGCTTATGTTACCATAATTGCCGAATTTCAGGGGTTTTTCGGTTTTTCTTTGAACCATAACGTCCCTTTAACAAAGTTTTTTCACTGAATTTCATAGGTTTTTAGTAGCGCAACTTAACCATAACGTCCCTTTGACAAAGTTTTTTTTACTGATATATATATATATATATATATATATATATATATATATATATATATATATATATATATATATATATATGGGAGTTGGGGGGTTTGGCGTTGGGTAGGGGGTTGTGGGGGGTTTCTCCCCACATATATGGTACAATTGACCTTCACAATTCGGTCAATTGTGAAAAGGTCAATTGTCATTCGAACAGTTGTAAAACAAACAATTCGTATACAACCCTTTTGATACATCCTACTGCCTGCATGTGCTCAATATAATTGGGTCATGACGCGCATAGCCTATTCATTATTGTGTAAGGCCGGAGTATGTATATTCTTTATCACTTTATGCTGCCTATTTGTATGTTCTTCATGCAAGCGTTTAACCACTTTCACCATTGGGGGTGCTATGAATACACCTTGCTAATGTGCCTTCGGCAATGTCTCAGCTTGCACCTGGCAATTAAACCTATGTGTGTTTCTGTCTGCTAACAATAAAAATAACTTCATTGTTGCTTATCTAAACTGGAACCATGAGAAACATCTGTTTATGCCGTTTCAGCTATCCTCCCTTTTCTTCTCAGCCTTGATACTTGCAATCGTCTAGACACCAATTGTGGACAAACAAAAATCCCCATAATGCTATTTAAACCAAAATGCTGTGCTTTATAAACTGTGTACTGTGCAGGGCCTTGCAAATGAGAAAACAGCATTTTTCTTGTAAATTTATAATGCAGTTATACATATAGGCCTTACCTAACTGTGCATGCCACCATTTGCTACATTACCTCTCTATGTATTCAGCAACCTGAACCTCCCTTAATTGTGGCAAACAGGTTCGCTACAGTGTGGTAAACTAACTAATATCCTACTGTTACATTCTACATGGTGGATGCATACACAAAATGTCAATTTATTCCAATTTACTTATTCTGAATGTTCCCTCTCATTTGGAGCCAGGTGGGGACTGGCCCTTTCATATCACTGTCTTTACTTCCACCATCACGTTGGCCCCCTCTGGTTAATGTATTGACCAAAACATCTTTATCAATCTTCTTGTCATACACAACTTGAGGGTCCCAAGCTCTACACACCCGCCTTAAGCTGCCTCCTCTTTGCACATATTCTACTGGCCCACAGATCATTAAACAGCACTCTCCATCTGCCTCACCATCTACTTAGTGTGGTGTATAATGTTCAGAATCAAAACTGGTGTAAACCTAGTTCCAGGCAGTCCAATAGGTATATCTATCACAACCATTCTAATTGTGTGTTGGTCAAATGGTGTTTCTGTCTGTGTATCAGTGCACACTGGGCATGCAGTACCTTCTACTGTACCCATGGTAAGGGACATCATTAGACTTTCTTGCTTAACCTTTTTCAATATTTTACAGTATCCCATTACTATGTGCAGCATAAACTTACTTTTTAGATGCACCAACAAAAAAAAGTCACTACTACTTTATATATTTTTTACCCAACCAATGAAGGCATGCCCTGAATGCTCACACCAGAGAGAATACAACACACTAGGGAAGAAAGACCCAATCAGATCTTGTAAGGTTAACACATTTTAATCTCACACACAGATGAGAGCAACAGCAAAAACTCTGCTGCTACGAACGTTCTGCCAAAGAGAGGTACAAGCAGAAAGGTATAAAGGAAAACATTGTCATAGATGACATAATACATATGAGGCTGATTGAATGGACCCTATACATGTACCTTAAGGGATGGCAGTTTATTGGTCCCTGCCCAGCCTGTCCATCTTCCATCATGTGGGCACTGCAGGGCTAATTTTCTTCTCATGTCGCAGGTCAGAAAACAAATGAATTATACTCCTACTATAAAGCTTGTTTTATCACTCATCTTGTGCACTTGGCAGGCCTTAAGATGGACACACAGGATGTTCTGGGGCACTCTAACCTTCACACACAAATTTCACACACATTTCACACTTCACTCACTTCCTCCATGCCATCTGGCTCCAAGATCTTCACCCTCATTTTGAAATATAATGTATCCCTCCCAGCATCTCGTACTACAAATCACACAATTGTCCCTTTACTGATACGTCTGTCCTTCTTTGAACATTTCAGGACTTGTTACTTTGGGATTGGTGGTCAAAAGGCACCTGGTGCCATGAGATTCAGGGGTTTTAGGGTTTAGTCAGTTATATGGGCTTTACCTCGTGGTCACCCGGGAATGGGCTGGGTCATGCTTTGGCCAGTGTGAGATAACATAAACACCAGGTGCTGAACGCGGCCTTGTTGGGCACATTCCTCCTGGGTGAAATAATGCCTCTTTGCAACACCTTTGGACCAATTAACAGACTTGTGGGGTTTGGGGGGTGTGTTCTGTCCTTCTTGAATCTCAGGAATAGCTAGGGATTTCTTTGGGCTCACAAATTTGGGCCTTGTGCATGCAATGCCATTTTTACCACATAGGCCTTCACTTCTACCTATGATTACTAATATCTACACAAACTAGTGATGTTGTTCATGCCTTTTTCTGTACTATATAGTTAAACTATATTTGGTTATACTGAAGAAAGTCCCTGTTAACCGGGAAGGCATCCCTAGTGCCTGGGGGCAGAGGGGATGTCACCTTCCCAACACCAAGTAGGTACTCATGAGACCATCAGATGATATCAGTTCTCATCTACTACCTTGGTGGTCTCTTTTTCATGGGAGTTGCAGGGAATGCAAGGCAAATATAGCTTCTGTTAAACTTCCATTCTGTTCATCATTTGCAGGTTTAGGGTGTAGCAACTTCCCCCAATTTTCACACACACTCCTCCCTCCATGGCAGTGAGGAGATTTTGCACATTTCTGTTCTGCAAAACAGTTAGTCTGAGAACCCACAATTCTTCTTTGATGGTGTTCAGAACTTTTCTGTGGCATTTGCCAATTGCAACAAATCGCACCTGGTTATTTGGAACGATTTTGCATTTGCTGCCTCATGCATCCCAGAGACCAGCAGGGATGAAAAGAATACAGCTGTCTTACTAAACAGCCTGTACATTGCTGGCATTCCTGCTAATTTATCTGCAGAATCATGTGATAAATAATTCTCTCTCTTACTCCTTTGCAGGCCCAAACTCCTATGAGTCCTTTTCTTGTTGGCCACAACCACTACTGCGGAATGTTCACTAATAGCAGTTTGCATCCTGTAGATGTCCCTATATGTACTGTGCCGATATAGATAAAACATAAGGACTGTGCCTTAATTTTCTGTGTATGCAATGCTTCCTTACCACCATTAACCCAGGTGTACAAATGAGCATACTTAGACCAATCCACAAGACACTTCCTGTTCAGAAATGTAACCGTTTCTTCTGCTTGCCCAAATATTACTCCTGCAAGGTAACTCAACACTCCATCTGTCCAACCTTATTTTGCAAAGACTCTCCCCATTATCTGCATCTGCGGCCTTATCCAAAACCATGGCAGCACTGCTCCTGTGGCATTAATATTGTTTTTTGCTTTGTGTCGTTGATGAGATATCTCTGCCAAAATGGACCATACGAGGTATATTTAACTACTGTGTGTTTGCCGTTCTAACTTTCAATGTGCCTTCATTACTTTATATAATTATCTACAAAGCTGTGCCCATAATCACTACTATCCAACCATTTAATATAGGCCCTTTGGCCTGGGAACAGTCTTCTGATTCTTCAAAATGCATGATGGACCATGCAGTGAGCCAGTACACTGGTATTTCCTGTGTTACTAACAACTTGGTGGTAAACGTGGCATGAGGAATGAGAGAGCAAACCTAACAAGTCTCATTCAGTCTCTCTCTTCCTCCCTCCTGCATGTGGCCATACCATGGGTTGTCCACTTTTGATGGAAATCCCTCATATGTATTTCTTAGAAATAGTTCATCATCGAGTGTGTCTGTTTTTGTTCTTGAATTTCTACTAATATTATTCACTATGTGAGGAGCCAGGAATGAGATGCAGACACTGAGAGCTCATAGTTGGGCCTATAAAATGTTATTCAAAATAAAAGGGGGATTGTAAAGTGCCTTGCTGTCCCTACTCTAGGAGGTATTTCCCTAGCTCAACCAAAAACTAAGTTATTTCAAAGGTCAAGATGTCCAAAGCAAAAATGTATTTTGTCCGAAAGATCATTCTGGCCCTCACATTCTAAAATGAACCCTAAGGTGAGAAGGGTAATGTTGTTGGCCTTGAAAATGCACACATGTTCAATTTCAAAGGAAAAAACATAACTCCAACATATAAGTTCCATGTGGATACAGTTCACAGTTCCAGTGGATTGCTCTTTTCCCCAGGTTTTCTTTTCCAGATATTTTAAACTCCTACGGGTATGAGTCTTCCTTTGACTTCTCTGATGAATAAAAACAACCTGTTTACAAAACAACCTGGCTGTTAGTTGAAATTTCACAGGGTATCTGGTGTACTCCCATACCAGGTTTCTTCTCCACTTTAATGTATCCTTTTCTCGCAATATTGGATTTGCCTGGTGTATTTTCCTACCAGAATGTCCTCATGTGATACACTTTACAGACTTGCCAACTTGACCGTGCCTGGTATACTCTCCTGCCAGGGCTTTCTCATGTGCTTCTCTTAACAGACATGCAAACTTGACTTTGTCTGGTAGGCTTTCCTGCCAGGGCTTTCTCGTGAGTTTTACTTGACACACTTGCAACCTTGTGTATATCTTGCATTCATTCCATTATTTCCATTGTTAAACATTCTCATTTTACCTTGTATGCACTTCCTATATCTTTATTTGTCCTTGATAAGGTTGTCAAAGTGCATTTGTGCCCATTCTTCCCTCCTGATGGCTCAGCAGCTTTCGCTGCAACAATGGTAAGGATGCCAAAATGCCCTGGTGTCCCACCTTCCCCCCTGAGAACTAACTGGCTTTCTGTGAAGTCCTTTGTTTCTCCTCCGGTGAATGTGAAGTGGCTCTGTGGCATGCTGACCCAACGGCCCATGCTCACAACTTCCCTTGTTGGCGCCCGCGTTCATTGTGGCTCCCACCTGTTTGCTGTGTGCTTCGCCATGTTCAGGTGACATGGATTCTGCTCTCCGATTCCTGCGAATGCCAGGAAGTATTTCCCTCTCTTCCTCTTGTGGCTTCTATGCAGTGGACGGGTTCCTGAAGTCTTCTTTCTCTCACCTTCCCCTTGAGTCAGTTGGCTCATCGGTCTTCCTTGCTGCGCAGTAGTCCCTCAAACTCCCACCTGTCAGCTGCTTAGGGTTTTTAAATGTCCCAGCACCTAGTTTGCACTCACAACCAGTAGAGTGCATCTTGTTCTTCTCGCCTTTACTGATCCTCATTACTCCATTCAGCTTTCTCTTTGCAGAACTTTCACATGCATGGAAATGGTAGTCAGTTCTTGGTAACTTATGTATACAACTTTGGAAGGTATTCTCGGTAGCTTCCATGGGTGGTTTTAGGGAGCCATGACACTATGCCATTAAGGCATGTGGAGGGAAAGAGTATCCCAAGAGGAAAAGAAGATACCATGGCCCTCATTACGACCCTGGCGGAGGACCATGGTGCAATTTGCACCATGGTCCATGGCGCAGAGCTGCCAACTCCGCCATGGGGGTTGGCGGACTTACCGCCCCATTCCGACCTTGGCGGGGCGGTAAGTCCCCAATCCCCATTTACCCTTCCCCATTCCCATTTTTGCCCCATATGGTATAATGGGAGTGGGGAAGGCGTTAATTACGCCACCGTAAATTACGGTGGCGTAATTAACAACAGGTCCCGTAGCGCCATGGATTTTTCCGCCCGGTAAAACCAGGCGAAAAAACCACCATGGCGCTACGGGAACTCGTAGTAGGGTGGAGAGGTACGCCATGCATTACGCTGGCGTAAACCCCTCTCCGCCAGGGTCGTAATGAGGCCCCATGTCTCATTCAATGATGATATGTCACCCCTCTGAGGGTCATCTCCCCCCATGTGGTGCTGTCCTCCTTCTTCATACCTATGGACAGGAACATTTGTATTACTTTGGTGCTTTGGGTCTATATTTCCGCTAGCTTTAATGTTACACAAATGATATGTTAAGCAGTCTCAAGGATTTGTGTTGATATTACCAGGTCCTTTTAACATGTGAGGTAGAAAATAATGAGTTGACTTTCTTACAGATTGAAATTCTTTTACTGCAGGGTAATATCCAGAGCTAACAGGAGGAAAAGGTGTTGAACCAAAAGGGACTGACAGGGCTGGAAGGTATGCCATCCCATGGGTAGAAGTAGACTCTATGGTGTAACCCTGATTGTTAAGGAACTATCTTCCTTTCATAATGACTTCACTCTTGATATTACCTTTATGGGGACTGTCTGGCAAATGCTCTCTTCTCTGATACAGAAAGAAGGGGCTCTCCATAAGGAACAAGCAACAACATGTTCCGATTCACAACATACCCTTCCCCGACTGGCAGTGTTTTCACTTTTTGAAGCCATTGACAGGAGCTTTTCTGTCCCCATGAAGGATGATTTGGTTGGTTGTAACCTCTACCTTCTGCCTTTTTGTTTTTCTTCCTATTTGAGAAATGTGAGTTACCCACTAATTGCAATGTGGCACTGTGCTTCCTAAAACCAAGTTTGTTGGTAAATTGGAAATTACCATTACAGTAAATCTCAGATCTTTTCCCAGAATGGTAAGGGGGTAATGGGGACTTCTGTTTGTGGGTGATTTTCACCATGGCCATGGACACAAGATACCCTCTCTTTTCCCATTTTTTCTTCTCATCCGCAAGGAAGCAATTCTGGTGTGATGGCACAGCCGTTAATCCCAGTGTCTAATTGGGCCCAAATAGTCTTTCCACTTAGGCTAGCAGGAACTCTATAGGTATGTTTGCCCCCAGTGTATAAAAAGGTGTGATATTTGTTTCCTTTTTATAATTTCTTTTACCTTTTGGCAGATGTCTCTCTGGGTTCTATTTCCACGTTGGTAGTATTTTGCTAGGTTGGGCACAGAGAATACACATATAAAATGGTTCAGCTCTTGCTTCCTTATTTTGCCCATCATGGCTGTTTTTTTTATTTATGATGGTATGGTGGGAAGATGTATTTTATTCAAAGGGCAAAGCCTCACCAGATGACCATACTCTCCACAAGAAAAACATAACTTGTCTCAAATGGGAGATGAAGATAAAGTCGATGGTTTTTCTCTTTCTCCATCCCCTTATATCACCACATCCAAACCTGATCTGTTATCTATAGTCCCATCAGCTATCTCAATCCCTGGAAATCACAGAGGGGTGTTCCTGGGGTAGACGATTCTCCTTTCTCTTCCTGTCGCGATCAGGTGGTTATGCAAGATTCTTAAAAGGATTACTTTGAGAATCTCCTTTTTGCATATGAAAACAGAGGGTTCTAATAACAACAACTTTAAAGTAAAAGATACCCTACCCTTCTGAAATGGAATAATTGTCCAAAGAGGTGGACAGGATGTCTGGGTTCTGGGAAGTCTCACCATCCTTCAACTCTAAAGGACAGGAATTTTTCAAAAAGTGTGGAGTATTGAAAAAGCTGTAATTATCCCTGATAGCGGTCCTGATTCAGACTTCAGCGGCTGGGAGGGTTGGTTGAAAAACTCTGACGTTTGCTCAGGATGCTCCTCTTTTCAGTGTTTAAGTTGGTACACTCATTATTCTCAATTCATATTTCTATGGGGGACCAAGTCTTCAATGTCATTAAGTTCTTGGAATGTTTTACCTTCTCCCACATGCATGGGTTCACCCATAGTCTGTTCACGGGTAACCTTCCCTCTAAGGGACACAGACAATTTTCTGGGGTTCCACTCACCCTGTATAGACATTCAGAGTAATCCCTTCCTTTCTCTCCTACACAGATCTCATTAGAGGGATGTTCCCACAAAGTTGTATACAACAAGCTTCCCACCAACTCACCCCTTTTGATTTTGATTGGAGATAAAGAGAAATGCCTTAGTGCAGATTTCAATTCATCTTCACAAGAGAGGAGGGGTTATAGTCTTCTTTCTGTACAGGTAAAGACATAGATAGCTAAGCTGATGGGGAAGCCCATCTGCAAATCTATAGACACTATTCCCTTGTCTCTCCCCTGCAACAGGTCATTTCGCGAAAAAAAAGTATAAGTGTTCCCCACCACAGTATTCCTTACGGGAAGATTGGCCTGTGAGGTCTGAAGATGGAAGGTGACCCCTATCCTATAGCCTATGTCACTGTGGGCTTCATGCCCTCTCACTGGAGCCTGCTCTTGTGGTCTTAACCCAATAAATGAGGATTGATTGGTCACTTAGCTATGTGAGTTACTGCAAAGGTTGAACCCAATATATTTCATTTGTAGCTGCTGATGTATAGGAGGCCTGGTTGCAAACTTTTTCAAACCTGAGTCTTCCCCAGTATGTGTCAACTAAGGCCGATGCCACTTCAGCCACCCAATTGTGAAGAACCAGGAATGTGACTTGTTTGAGGGTGAGGGTGAGGTGTACCTTTAGGAGATAGTGGTGTTTTTGAGTATATTCATTGTTTCAATGTATATTTGAAACATGGAGCCAATTTCAGAAGGAGAGGAATCTCTTTGGTCAGAAGACTGTGGAAATTTGCACATTTTGAGAATGGGGTTAATAGTGATGTTGAGGACTTAGGTGATGAGTTCTCAAAGCATTGGCTTACAAGGTTTTTTTGGTTTTATAATATTATTTTAGACTGTGTGTTTGTAATGAGAGGTATATGCTGTGATTACAGGGAAACATTTTTGACAGGGAGCACATATTTCTTTCTCTTTGGGAAAAGAAAATGAATTAATCATCTAAAGAAAGAGCACAGACAAATTATTCAAACATTTTTGAATCATCATAGAGGTGAGTATTTCTGCGATTGAAAATATATTTATTGGTGTTATGTTGGTAAAAGAACCGAAAGGCTCTTTTAAGAGCCACCCAGAGAACCTTTTAAGAATATTGGAAAAGGACAATACCTTTGATGCCTTTTTTATTAAATAGCCACGGTTACGATACCATCCAATGAAACATTGTGTCCTGTCAGATATATTATAGCTTCGGATACCAACCGTAAGATGGGTTTTAGCCGGGGGTACGAGCAACCAAATGGCACATAATGTATTTTAGGCAGGTGTAGCCATTCTTACAACTATCGCTTTAGCCTCAGGTATAACGATTCCAATTTCTATGCGTTGATCACGTTGTTAAATTGATTTTATACTATACAATTTCACATGTGTTTCTGATTCAATGCCCTCATGTGTACGTTTATGTTGTTTGAATTGTTGCAGCATGTTAATATGTCTTCTTGAATCTGTTGAAATGTTACGGGTAGCTGCGACTACTGGCGGTTGACTCGATCCACAGGTATGAATGCTCCAATCGCATGTCCTACTTTGTGGGGGTCTTTGATAGCAGCGGGCATGAATCAGTTTGCTGTAACTGCGGTTATAGCTGGTTGTATTTTGGTGCAGTGATCATATTATATTATGGATGTTTTAGCTAAGATTTGTATATGGGTTTCTGTCTGGATGTTCTCACCTGAAGGCTAATGTGAATTGATTTTGAAATCTTTGTAATATGTGTTTTTGAGCGCATTTTAAAAATGTACATGTAACCATGTCTATAGGTGGGTTTTCATTGTGTAACCAGGGTTACAGCTGCAGTTATGTTATTTGGAAAAATTATGAAAAAATAAAAGATTTTTTTTAATATAGTGTGTAAATATTATATAAAGTATTCTTAAAAGGATTGTGTTTATGTTCATTGTTTGATAAAGGTTGTAATAGGAATGTGTTTGGCAGTTTATTTGTTTGCTTTCTACCGTCCTCTATTGTGATATTGGTTTGTGAAAGATATGAGAGCGAAACTTTTGTTAACTTTTGTCAGTCTGAACCCAGAAGTGAGAGTGTGCACATGTTCTGTGTTTGTCCATGGTGAAGATCTATTCATTATTTGTAGCAACTGAAGGTGAGTGACAGTGTATTTTTATATATTTTTTGTACATTTTGAATTCTTGTATTTGTAAGATAAATGAAGTATGTTTTAGGTGTCTCATTTGGTAAAATTTATAAGAACTGTTTGCAAAGAAGGGTTTTCCATATTTTACTTCAGTGTTTTTAGGAGATTGATAAAGCCGTATGAAATGTTATCCTATGCTTATGTTTGACAGAAAATATATTTCCAAATAAAGGTTGTTTCTCAGTGACATTGGAGGATGTGATATGAATGAGGGTGCATACGAAACCCTAGTGTGAACCAAGCAATATAACTGTTCCCTTGACACATATTGTGGCTGTGTGTGTGCTTTGTAGTTGGATATTAACCTTTTTTGTATGCCCATATATTGGTGATTGTCTACTGTGTTAGAATTGTGGAAGTGTGAAATTATGAAGTGACAAAGGTGAATTTATAATGACTAAGTGGGTATGGTTTGATAGCATATGGGATTGTTTTTATAGTGCAGGATTTCCACTGTCATGTAATTGTTGGTAGTAATTTAGAAATTATAATGAACAATCATATTTGGCATTTTTCCAAATTGCTTGCAAACTGTGTGCTTTGGAAGGGAAGGCTTCAATTTGGGTTCCATGCTATGTAATGCAATATGTTGCACTGACATAGGGAGATGTAAAATGAAGGGGGGTGCATAGTGGGTTGGGGTAAACAGTATTATTGATGAGGTTTGCTAAGAACATTTTCTGGGGCTGCTTAGGACTCATGGCCATTGAAACTTTAGTGGAGTGCTGATGGACAGTAAAGGGAGGACAAAAATGTTAATATCTTTTGTTGAGTAGCAGTAGTAGTTATTCATTTGTAGGTAAAAGTCAGGGTAGTGGATTAGGCTATTGTCTTATTATGCTGAAATAGGTGGAAACAGGTAAGGTAGGTAATTGTGCATGTTTTTTGTTGAGGATGGCTAAGGAGGAGTCATTACATGGGTACTGGGAGAAGCAAGGATGTGGTAGGGCCTTGTTATGTGACCACTAGTATACTCAATGGTGTGTGACTGGAGTCGGCATTCAGCTGTTGCGCAGATGCTTGAGAGGAGTGGAAACTGGAGCCGGGTGGAGCAAATAAGTGGCAGTGCCTTATTTTGGTGCTATGTTCTCTTATCAAATAACATCTGAATTGAGATAATAGCATACATGAATGAATAGTTGGTTGGTATATGAAAGCAAAAATGTGTTACATATTATTTTTGAGCACCTTTATGAATGTGAATAAATGTCATGTTGTTTCTGGTGAACATTTCTTTTATTCAGAAGTTGTTTGGGAATTGTACTTTAATGTTATGTGTAGATTATGTGAGGTATTATTTAAGAGGTTTATAGTGGTAAGGGGATTATGGTATTATTGATTAGCTTTGGTAGGGTAGTACTATGGCGCTGCCAGGGGACTTAGCCATTCAAACTAGAGTGATAGTGGGGATGGGTAGTGGAGGGAGGATATGCATGCTAACATGTTTTGTTGAGTAGTAGTAGTAATATTAATTTAAAGGTTCCTTTTTGAATCATGGTGGCCAATTTGGAACCGTTTTTTAATGTGTTCTGTCATCCAAAAAAAGGGAGCAAGTCTCTTTTTGATTTAAATTGTGGTGTCAGTGTTTACTGATGGGAGGTGTACTCCATTTGAGCATATCTCTTGTCAGGAACAAAAAAAAGAACATTATATTCACCCCAGGCAAATCCCAGGGTGCAAATAACTATTACGCCTGGGCCGATGGGCATACACAGGCTTTTACTTTCCGCAGCTTTGTCTGAGTCTCTTGTTATGCTTGGCCGTACAAATCCTGGGTAGGTGCCCCATTAAATTCGATCTCCACCTATCAATCAGCCTGGGGTTGAAAGTTATATTATATTTAGAAAATATAAAGAAACACAATGTGTGAATTTAAACATTCTAATTTTTTTATACAGCTTTTTTTGTAAGATGCCATCAAGAAAGGAACACCAACGAGCCATAAGAAATGGTTGTCTGCAGGGAAGTAGAGTTCTAGTGTGGTGGGGGTGTTTTTCAATCTTTAGATACAAATTGTGTAGATAATACTATACCTGGTGTTGATGATAGTTTAAAAAATGAGTCATCAATTTGAAACAGAGGAATAAAGATATATAGGAAAATGTATCAATCCTGAATATTTACACATCTTTGGAGAAGTGTGAAAACAAATTCAAGATATGTGGTGCAATGTTTTTTGCAAAAGAAGAAAGTACAAGTAATAATTAAGAAAGCTTTTGATATGAAAAGACAATTGCTCATTTTCGTATTGACTAAACTTAAGAAATGACTTAGGGTGACTACAACATTGTATACAAATATAGAAACAGTTAATGTACCTACACGTGACACATGTTGTGACATCTTTGGCGGAGAGTGGAAACATGCTTCTCATACTGAAAGATGTTTTAATGAGGAGAGTTGCATTCAAGAAAAAAAATCCACTAGCTATTGATATGAGTGGACGTAGCTGTGTAGTCCGAAATGGTGTGATTTCTAAAAAAAGAAGGAATGATAAAGTATAATAATACAGAAATGGAAAGTGTAGGTCAGTAAAAAATAAAACGAAAGAAGGATTATGAGGTGTGGATTTGCAATCTGTGGACTTAATCGTTTTTTAAAGAGATTTTTGCAAGTTTTGCACAGAAATGATAACGTTCAAAGACAGATGAAGATGCTACAAAGAATAAATGATTGTGAAGGTTATGAAAAAAAACTACTTTTTGATTACTCTCACCAAGTATGTCTTGCAGTTTTAAATCAAATAATTCTCAATGGAACTGCAGAAAGTTTAGTTTCCTCAATGCAAATGATTACTATGCTGCATTTAAAAGAGTATGTGTACATAGATGAAACAATTATAGGAAGTGGAAATGATGATCTTATGCTTTCAAAGAATCAGATTTTTTAACAGTATAAAAGAAGTTTTGCAATATTTGAGTTATATTCTATTGTTTGTGTATCTTGTTGATGCACTTTTTAAAAGTCTCAAGTGAAACTAGGGTATGTTGAGAACAACATTAAACATAGTGTAGAAGATGTTTGGAAATAACTTTATCTATATTTGTTTGTAGAAGAATGATTTCATGCAAGTGAGGCCCTCTATGTTTGTAGACACTTTGTTGGATTTTATAATCAAACACGCATTCCACCAAGAAGTATCTTAAACAACATGGTAGTGCCTGATATCCCTGTTGTGCCTCAAAAAATGAACATGTTTGAAGTGACTGCATTGCAAACTGTTCATCCGTTCCAAGTTATTCTTAGATTGCAAACACAGATGGCAAATCTGCCTGGTGTGAGAGGCAACATTGTGAATTTATTTTGGAATTTGGAAGCACACGTTAATACTCTAGGAGTGAAGTGTGACATTACAGATTCTTTGTTTGTTTTAGTAAATGGTGTTGCCAAAAAAGATAAGAGCATTTTTCAACAGCTTATTGATATTGGAAAAAGTGAAAAATTCATTTGAGTTTCTGTTGGAGCAAAATGTTTTATACAAAGGCAGTGAAAATATTAAACAGTACTGGTTATGTATTGTCCCAAAAGGGAATGTGCAGTCTTTAAAAGTTACAACAAATACATCTCTGGAGAAAAAGAGAACCCAAGACAGGTGTATCAATAAAACAAAAGGACGTAGTTTGATACCACATCAGTGCTGATTCTGTCCTGTCCCTAGAAAGGACATACAATCTAAAAATCTGCAAATGTGCGTGCATGAAGCCAGAGGTAGTCAAAGGTGCAGTTTGATCCCACAAGCAGAGGAGGTTAAACACAAATTACAACATAACATAACATTAGATTAGAACGCAGTAAAAATGACAGTGAGAATTCTAAAGAAAAGGACCCAGGTAGTAGTCCTCGTTCATACTAAGGGGGGAGAAAAGTTCTCTCTGGGATAAAAAACTCTGCAGGTCTCCTCCTCTAGGGAGTGGGTGTATGACCTCAAGTATAACCATTCTCATGTGTGCCACTGTATGATTGTGGTCTCTGAAATGTCTGTATACTGGTGATTATATATGTTTCATTCGGATGTTTGATTTATGCTCCGTCCATCTTTCTTTAGCTTTTCTGGTCGATTTCCCAACATAATATTTTCCGCAAGGACAGCACAGAGCGTAAATCACATTTCTAGAATTGCAGGTTGCATATTGTTTCAGTGATATCTTCTTGCCAGTGTTCCCATGCCTAATGTGATCACCTTTTATCACATTGGAGCAATGTTGACAATTGAGGCACGGGGAGGTCCCATTTTTGGGTTTGTTCAAAAAGCTTTGATTCATAGTCTTGAATTTTTCTGCTTTAAACAGTTTATCCCGAAAGTTTCTACCTCTCTTGTAAGCAAGCATAGGTGGTTCTGGGAAGAGACAGTTGAGTTGGGGGTCGGTTTTGATGATATCCCAGTTTTTTATGGATTATCCTCTTTATTTGAAAACTTTGACTAGAATACTTCAATGAGTGGATTAAACTTGTTTTTTTCATTCTTGATTTTTGGGTCCAGGAGGTCTTTTTGACTCTGCAGTTCTGGTCTAAGTATGGCTTTCTCAATCAGGTCTCCTGGGAGGCATCTATCTTTGAATCTGGTTTTCATGATGGAATATTCCTCCTGTAGTTTGTCCACCTCTGACGTGATTCTTTTAGCTCTGAGGACTTGGCTGTAGGGTACATTTTCCTTTAAATGTTTTGGGGTGAAAACTTTGGAAATGAAGACCACTGTTAACATCTGTTGGCTTCCTGTAAATTTGAGTTTTCAAACCCTCATTCTCAATGGTAACATCTAAGACATTAACTGATGGTTTACGTATGTCAATAGTAAACTTCATTCGGTCATTGCAATTATTGAGGTATTCCCAAAATAGCAGAAGTTCTGATTCCGTCCCTTTCCATATACATTGTGAATTTATTTTGGAATTTGGAAGCACACGTTAATACTCTAGGAGTGAAGTGTGACATTACAGATTCTTTGTTTGTTTTAGTAAATGGTGTTGCCAAAAAAGATAAGAGCATTTTTCAACAGCTTATTGATATTGGAAAAAGTGAAAAATTCATTTGAGTTTCTGTTGGAGCAAAATGTTTTATACAAAGGCAGTGAAAATATTAAACAGTACTGGTTATGTATTGTCCCAAAAGGGAATGTGCAGTCTTTAAAAGTTACAACAAATACATCTCTGGAGAAAAAGAGAACCCAAGACAGGTGTATCAATAAAACAAAAGGACGTAGTTTGATACCACATCAGTGCTGATTCTGTCCTGTCCCTAGAAAGGACATACAATCTAAAAATCTGCAAATGTGCGTGCATGAAGCCAGAGGTAGTCAAAGGTGCAGTTTGATCCCACAAGCAGAGGAGGTTAAACACAAATTACAACATAACATAACATTAGATTAGAACGCAGTAAAAATGACAGTGAGAATTCTAAAGAAAAGGACCCAGGTAGTAGTCCTCGTTCATACTAAGGGGGGAGAAAAGTTCTCTCTGGGATAAAAAACTCTGCAGGTCTCCTCCTCTAGGGAGTGGGTGTATGACCTCAAGTATAACCATTCTCATGTGTGCCACTGTATGATTGTGGTCTCTGAAATGTCTGTATACTGGTGATTATATATGTTTCATTCGGATGTTTGATTTATGCTCCGTCCATCTTTCTTTAGCTTTTCTGGTCGATTTCCCAACATAATATTTTCCGCAAGGACAGCACAGAGCGTAAATCACATTTCTAGAATTGCAGGTTGCATATTGTTTCAGTGATATCTTCTTGCCAGTGTTCCCATGCCTAATGTGATCACCTTTTATCACATTGGAGCAATGTTGACAATTGAGGCACGGGGAGGTCCCATTTTTGGGTTTGTTCAAAAAGCTTTGATTCATAGTCTTGAATTTTTCTGCTTTAAACAGTTTATCCCGAAAGTTTCTACCTCTCTTGTAAGCAAGCATAGGTGGTTCTGGGAAGAGACAGTTGAGTTGGGGGTCGGTTTTGATGATATCCCAGTTTTTTATGGATTATCCTCTTTATTTGAAAACTTTGACTAGAATACTTCAATGAGTGGATTAAACTTGTTTTTTTCATTCTTGATTTTTGGGTCCAGGAGGTCTTTTTGACTCTGCAGTTCTGGTCTAAGTATGGCTTTCTCAATCAGGTCTCCTGGGAGGCATCTATCTTTGAATCTGGTTTTCATGATGGAATATTCCTCCTGTAGTTTGTCCACCTCTGACGTGATTCTTTTAGCTCTGAGGACTTGGCTGTAGGGTACATTTTCCTTTAAATGTTTTGGGGTGAAAACTTTGGAAATGAAGACCACTGTTAACATCTGTTGGCTTCCTGTAAATTTGAGTTTTCAAACCCTCATTCTCAATGGTAACATCTAAGACATTAACTGATGGTTTACGTATGTCAATAGTAAACTTCATTCGGTCATTGCAATTATTGAGGTATTCCCAAAATAGCAGAAGTTCTGATTCCGTCCCTTTCCATATACCAAAAACATCGTCAATGTATCTAAACCAACTTTTCATTTTATCTTTACAGGTTGTGTTGTTCATGGGTAAGCCCAAAAAAATACATAAATATGTTGGCATAAGGGGGTGCCACCAGTGACCTCATTGATGTACCTGAGGTTTGCAGAAAAAAATGTCCATTAAACCTGAAGTAATTATTAAAGAGAATGATGTTTAAAAGTTCTATAGCAAACACTTTATGAATATTTACTTCCTCATGTTTTAGTAGGAACCATTCCAGAGCCTCAATACCATGGTTGTGAGGAATTGAGGTATACAGACTGCTTACATCCATTGTGAAGAGTAGTAGGTTGGGTTCATCCAGATTCAATTTGTTTATATTCTGTAAAAAGTGGGTGGTATCCTTTAAGTAGGTTCCTGTTTTTTGAATCAGAGGTTGCAGTGCTGTGTCAAGATATAAAGCTAGGGGAAGGAAGATACTCTCTGTACCTGCGACGATTGGCCTCAGTGGTGGACCAGTTTGGTTTTTGTGGATTTTGGGGAGACCATAAAATACCATAAAATACCGGGGTAACCGGATTGTCGTTGATCAGGAATTTGCTTGTGTTTTTAGCTGAGCGCCGAAGGGATAGATTGTGTGGACAGATTACTTCCTACCAGGAAGACAACAATACGTTTCGAAATATGTGTAGGCATATCTCTTTATGCTACCTACTCTTCTAAATTCCGTTTGTTCTGACTTTGGGTACAATTTTTCTTTTTTTCTTTTAAAACACAGTATTTTGTTCTTGGGCTAGTATTCCCAGAAACCATTTCGCTCTGAATCCGTTTGGAAAGCTTACAAATCTCACCTTGACCCTTAGTGGTAAGTGAGGTTTTTTCCTGAACTTTCTTTTTCTTTTTCTTCTTGTGTACCATAAGTGACTGACTATGACCAATGAGATTCCTCCTAGACAACTGGTTGTGATAGACAGGACTTATCCCCTTGTTTGGCAAGAATGCCTATGAGTGCACTGATATATTGTTACATGAGTTGATATTATCTATGCCTTTTTACATTTTGAGCCTAAAAATGCTTGCTATTGCTATTTTTGTAGTTATAAATACAAACTAAGATGTACTCTTTTTCTATATCTTTTTTAGAAAACTGAAGAATTGTTATTTTCCCCTTGAAGAAGAGTGTGAACTCGAAACGCGTTGGGCTTGTCTTTGTACAATAAATTCTGATGTATTTTTGATCTGAAAACTGAGAAATGGTATTTCTTTAACTATGACACAATTTGAATTGTTGATCACTCCAAGTTTATGTCAAACACTTCATATAAAGTATTCACAATTTCATCAAATACTTGATCTGTTATACAGATATTAGACAGTGTGCAGGCGACGGGAGTTCCTAAAAAAACATTTAGGAACAACCATTGCTTTCCTTTCATGATGGATGGATCGGGTGTTAGTACGAGAGGAGTTTGTGTAGTGGATACCACTGCTGATGTAGAGGCCTCATTTCCAGTTGGAGTTGTTGATGCACTGGTGGATGGAGGTTCTGTGGGTGGTGCTGACCACCTTCTATGCAAGGATTGGCCCCCTTGCATTTTCCTTTTATGATGTGTGTGTACTTTTTGATATGCATCATCCAACTCCTCCAAATGTACTGTCACTAGATGATTAATCATTATTGATGTTCTTAGGCTTTGAGATGGAACATCAGAAGGCCCATGGTGTATAGCCGTATTACAGAAGGTGCAGAGTACCTCCTCTGCCTATTTTCTGGAGCAGTGTTCCTTCACCTTGAAGAAGTGCCAACCGTCCACAATTTTTTTCATTCCTGTGTGCCGTTTCCTTGGTGGTGATGGATTGTTGACCCAAATGATGCCGTTGTCACTACTTGTGCTCTCATGTTCAGAAATGTTGGAATGTCTTAGTAGAAGAAAAAAGTTAAACGTTCAAAAAAACAAGGCAAAAAAGAAAATGCTGCTGCAAAAAAGTTTGAAAAAAAGAAGGAAACAGTAAAACAAAAAAATACACAAACTGAACAAATTACAGTACAACGGGAAATGGGATTACGGGTAAGGTGGGTAAAAAGGATCAGGAATGTAAGGAGTAAAGTGCCAAAAGTGCTTACAGTTACTGAGAAACCCTTTCAGTAGCAAGTACAGAAAGCAATGATAAATGTGAACTTCTTTTTTGTCAGTGTGTTGATTATTTGCATTACTGTCTGATTGGACAGTCTCATATGTGCAGATGTCATCTATTGTTATTGGCATAGCCCCGCCAACATATCACAATGTTTGATTGGCTCATTCGTTCACACGCATAAAAGTCATGCATAGACGTGGAGCTGTAGTGCATTAATTAATTGGTTGGTGGATCATGCATGAAGGTTGGTAGATGTGTCAAGGTAGTTCAATGTCCTATTGGCTAATGTTCATGCACAGGTCACATCAGACTACATTGGGCGTTTTGACGTGAATACATCCCAACGTTTGATTGGATCGTTCGTTCACGTGCATAAAAGTCATGTGTAGGCACAGAGCCGCAGCACTTGATTTCATTGGTTGGTGGATCATGCGTGAATATTGGTAGGTGCATTAAAGGATGTTGACTTCGATTGGCTCATTTCGCACACACGGGGAACCCCCAGTTGTTGCTGCATGTACCCGCACATGCATCCTTAGTAGGCTGTTACAATAACACTTCAATAACTATTCATGAACAGTACATATACATATAAATAGTTTAGAAAGTTTAGTACATATGCCAACAGATTTGTTGTAGCAACAGGTTTATTTGGGGGGGATGTGGTTGCACAATTGCTATTTATTTTACTTTCTAGAAATAATACATTGTTTTGATTAGCTGAATTGTCTGTATTATTAATGTTAATTATGTATGGAATAACAAAACCCTTGCAATTCAAGGAAAAAACATTAGTTGCAGGAACATTAAGTTGAACAATACATTGTAACAAAACCCTTGATATTCAAAAAAAACCTTTAGTTTCAGGGACATTAAGGTGAGAACGTAATGCAACAAAACCCTGGAAATTCCACTAAATCCGCCTTAACTTTAGGCCCCTATTTGCGCACACCATGACCACAATGATGAGATCACAGATCACTGAAATGTGAGACATGCAACAGTTCTCTGATTCTATGATTTACTGCTTTATTGGGAAAGCAAAATGTGTTGATCCATTTCTAAATGTGACTTCATGTGTAATTTAGAGACATTTTTGTGACGCCAAGGATGTGCATATACTGACCAACAAGTGATAGAAGTGCAAATAGAATCTTTATATCTAAATCTCAATGTAGGTATGTGTGTGTGTATGTTTGTCCGGCTGTACAAATCCACACCGTTGAACCCACGTCTACCAAATTGTGCATGGATTCCTCTTTTGTCTGTGGCAAGATCGTAGTCTATGTTTGGATGCACAAATCTTATATGCAAAAAAAATGTTGTATGTGTGTGTGTATGTTTTTTTACGGCTATACAAATCCACATCGTTGAACCCACTGCTACCACATTTTGCATGATTTCCTCATTTGTCTGGGGCAAGATTTTAATATATGTTTGGATGCAAAAAATGTGCTCTGTACACACCCTCATTTACTCTGATGCTCAGCCCGATTCACTACAGTAGGTACTAGAAGAAGGCAACATTTGGAAAAGTGTCTGAAACAAAATGTTCGATATGTTGGTTATTCCTTTAAAATGTGTTACTACTATATACAGTTCAATAGTGTTTATTAAAGCATTTTTAAAGGGAAAAAAAGAATTTAAAGTGTATTTTATCTCGCCACTCCAAATATGGGAAATGCAAGGTTACAGTTTACTTACGTTCATTCACGAGAAGAGATCACAATCAATCAATCTTTCTTGGACATTTTCTCAAATGTGCTGAAGCCATTAAGTGACTGACACATGCTGCACAAAAAACGAATGTGCTGAAGCCAGTAAGTGACTGAAACATGCCGCACAAAAAACAAACATCACTTGGAAAAGCTAGATCTAATGCAAACCGAAAATCAACATCAAGAGCTTCTGAAAAGACAACAAACAGCAGCATGACTTGATTCCTCTAAATAAATGGGAGTTTTGAGCAAACTGTTTCTAGCTCAGAATTGGGTGATGGGACTGTATATAAGGGATCATTGTATCAGGGTGCCCCATTAAGGAGCAACCCAAATATTAACATATTAATCACAATATATCTTACAATATCATTTACAGTTTAATGAATATACAGTTTGTTTTGATCCAAGTATTTACATTATAAAGAGATTGTTTAATGTTCTTCCTGGGGTATTTCTACTACAAAAAATACATATATTATAATGTCATGCCACATTTAATTGTTTTGGTCACTAGTTTTTGTTATCTCCATTTACAAATGTAACAGACTTTTTATAGTACGTGCATCTGCTTCTGCTCTTTGGACTCCTTCTTTCTGGCCTTCTTCTCTTGGTTCCTGTCCTGTCCCGGTCTCTGGTGTGAAGGACTTGCGAGTTAAGATCTCCTCCTCGCTTTCCTTGGAGGCCCAGGTGGCACCTGTCTGTCAGTCTGGGCATTTTAAACTGAGAGTTCCGAGCAAGGTATTGGGTTTCCTCCCTGCACAATTCAATGCCCCTGTGGTTGCTGCCCTGGTACTGAATGTACTTGACTACTGCAATTGCTTATATCTAGCACACCCAAAATATTTAATCCATCCCCTTCGAAGGGTTGCAAAACGCAGCAGCCAGACTGATGGTTTGCACTCCCTATCATAGGTCTATTTTCCCGGCTCTACGGTCGCTGCATTGGCTTCCTGTGGCTCAGAGGGTGCAACTTAAATCTATGTGCATTGTGCACCAGGCCCTGTATGGCCTGGGGGCTGAATACCTGCAATGCAATTTTCACCCTATGTTCCTAATAATCCACTTGTTCCCTTAAGTCCTGTCCCACGGGTGCGGTTCTGTCGGGTTGGGGGTTGTGCCTTCTACATTGCTGCAGTAAGATCTTGGAACTCCATTCCCATTCACCTTGAGACTACAACTGATCATTCATCCTTTTGTTGGTCATTGACGACTTTTAATTTTGCCAACCAGGACTAGCCTCCTGATTGTACCTTGCCTAAAGCTGAAACGCCCTTGTACATGTAAAAAATGTTGTTTAATTTAAAAATGATATATTTGAACTTATATCATACTGTCATGAACTTTGCATATTTCTTCAATTTGTTTCTTGCAAATGCTCTACTGCAAAGTATTGGTGGTCTATGTCGTTGCAAAGAATTACAATATTGTGCAAACATTACACTTCCATAATTTATTTTAATTGTAAAAGCAATTCTGCTGCTTCGTTTAGCAATTTACATTTTCCAAAATGAACCTGTCAAGACTGTATTATATGCAGCAGGCAATTATACATGATCAAATCTACTATTGAAGTGAATTTCAGAAGAAAAAGAAATGTAATGTCCTTATAATACAAATGTGTACTTTGCCTCTGTTTTTAGCAATGTATACCCCCACATTTTTTTAAAGATTTAAAGTTACATTTTGTACCGTACATGTTTGAGTGCACGTCCATTGTTTTACGAGTTTACATTTTACACTGTCTTTGGCTGTGCATTATTTGTTGGCCTGTTTTTTTTTTCAATCATAATCAAAGGAATTACCCTTTGTAGTAAAAGCATATATTATAATATTGTTCACTGATCATGTTTCTTCTGCAAAGTAATGTTCTGAAGGGAATGTATGTATGCATTGGACTATCAAAGTCGGCCTGATTCACACACAAAAAACACAAACATAGGCAACACCTTAGTGCCACCACTAAAAATATGCAGCACAAAACTATTGCGCAGTGAACTGATACAGAAAATAATTGCTGTGCAGAAACAAAAGGCCAAAGGAAAAACTGTAAGGCTGTACATGCCCACAACTCTCCCCCATACAAGCCGAACACTACACTGTGGCCCACATAGCACCAGGAAGGGAGCCACAGAACAGCGACGTCAGTGAAAGAGTGGCACAATCAGAATGAATGCATCAATGTATAACTGCCCCCACCCAGCTCCAAAGGAATGCTTTGAGTAGCTCTATTATGCAAGCGCTCGCCATACAAACATGAGGAACAGCTGAAAGATAGACAGATTAAAGTGGGTCACCCCAACATACTGCACCAGGAAGTAAAAGCCAGATACATCACAAACTGGCCAAATAACAGTACTGATGGTAGTAGTGTCTGTGCAACATCTGGCTCTGAGGCAACATTGCCTGCACTGAATGGCTTTTGCATCCTCTAGAAACAAACCTAGGAAGGGCAGACTGATGATGGGCCAATAGTTGATGAGCCACTTCGGGTACACTCTTTTACTTGACAGTTGCAATCATTTCTCAGTCTCCAGTGTTCAGGTGTGTATGATGGTCAGCTAAGGGATGCCTGTATCAAATGGAATGGTCTGAAGTACGGAGGCTTTGGAGGATGTTCACCATGGCCAAAGTGTCCTTCAGGGAACTAGGCAGCCAATTGTGTTGTTATTGACGCATGTGCATGTGGATACAGAAAAATTAATGCATGATAACTAATGTATTGGTGTGTGAATCCTCCATGGATCACCAAATGTATTTACTGTGGAGACACTTCATTAAATGTGTCAAGAGGAATCAGTCTGTGTTTTATCTCCTTGCCTCTGGTGTTCATGAGTTTGTGCATCATTTGACCCTGGCACTGTTCATCACTTCTCATGTTCCAGGCTGTAGAAGGTCAGGTATACAGCATATAGTGGAACTTGGGAGCATGGTAGCTGATGTTGTCAACAACACCATTGTACATTGTTTGGGTAAGCAACTTGCAGTCATGGTACCTTCACTGACATCAGCCATGTGAGGAGAAGGTTGTGACGTCTACCCTGACAGGTTACACTGGGAAGAGACTGAATGATCTGAGTACCTGTGTGTCAGTACACTTTTTTGAGAGCTTGAAAATATGTCCTTGATACTGGAAGTCTGATACTCTAACCAATTAGCTACTAGTCCCCCAGCTACCGACTGAGCTATTAGGATCACATGCTTGTGAAAAGTGTAATGAATGAATCTCCATCAGCAAAACATGGAAGCAAGAAACAATAAGGGGTTTGCAGCCAGCTCTAAGAAGTAAATAAAAACCCCACTTTAAAAAAAATGAAAAACCATGAAGAGATCTAAGAATAATGTTCTCACTCCCTCTAGTAGCTTACCTACTTGTTGTGAGTGATTGTCTATCTGATTCAGGCCTTGAATCCCTGTACTTGCTTTTGAAAGTCCAAGGCATTAACAACTGAGATATCATGTCCCCCAAAATGGAAGTGAGGTTTTTTATTATATTACAACATGGCTTTCAAATGTGTAACAAATGAAGCTCACTGCAAATTATGAAAGCAAGAATCAATAAGAGGCACTGCTGTAAACTTTGAGTCAACTGTATTAAATAATAAATATAAAATAACATTTTAAAATATTAAATTGTATTAGGAACTAAAGAAGTAATGTTTCCTTCCACTATCCATCAGACTTTATGATCAGAACACGTGTGCTGGAACTGATGTCTTTGTTTATCCCAATCCCATGCTGTAACCACTGATCTATTAGGTTCCATTTTAGAATGATTAGGCATGTAAACAGTGAAACACATTTAGCACTAAATAATGATACTTTCCTCCTACTGCCAACTCAACTTAATTTTCTGGATAGTAGTGCAATGAATTAAGGGATTGCACCTATGGCCAAAGTAGGGGAAGCTGAACGGTCTACCCATTGAGTTGTACATTCTGAATCAGCAGTGTGAGTTTTAAAACATGGCTGTCAACATTGTAATGAATGAAGGTCCATCTACCAAATATAAATGCAACAATCTTTCAGGTTTATCACAGTTAGTTCCGAGTCAATTGTAATGAAAATAAATGTATAGCTTACTTTAAAAAATATATATTTAACTAGCAATTATAAATTTAAAAAAAACATGAAGATTTCCCACACAAGCCTTAATTTTCTGGTTCTGTGTGCACCTGTTTGATGGATTGGACCTAGGCCCTTAATAATTGAAGTCTGCAGATCTAACCACATAGCTAGTAGCTTCTCCTTTGAATGTGTCACAATTTTTCATTATGGCATTGCTGTCAAATGGATACCGAAAGACGCTACAGCAGAAAAATATGAAACAAAAAATCAATGCTGGTCTCTGAAAGCTCTTTTTTCATTTGTGATAGAGAGAAACATCAAACCAAATTTTCAAATATTACAAATAAAATAAAAGATAGATGGTTTTCCTTTCTCCATGACTTTGCAAATGGATGTCTGCAGTGCTAACCATTACATTATTTAATAGGATCCCCTTTGACCTCTGAATATTTTTCTTTGCGGCATGCCTGCATAACTTGTAATGAACAAATCCACATCTGGAAATGTGAAAGCAAGAAACATTATGGGCCTGATTCATGAAAGTGTTTTATAATGGCGCAATCCCATAGGAAAACGTTCCATGAATCAGGCCCTAAATGTGCATGCTTCAAGCTCTAAATTAATTGTGATAAATATGAACTTAAAAGCACATTTTTCAAATAGTAAAAACTATCCTATTTCTGTGAATTCGTTATTATGATCTGAGTACTTGTTCACTTGATTGAGGGTTTAAATCAATGTTGTTCCTAGAGGAAGCTCAAAGTTCCAACCACTGAGCTCTATGTTTCCCTTTTAGGAGTATGAGCTTTCTCCATTTTGCCATTGCTGTAAAAAATGCAATAAATAAGGTTTCATCTGAACAATACGAAATCATGAATCAATACGGATCTATGCTGCGAGCTCTGTAACAAGAATAAACAAATACATTGATCAAATAGTCAAAAGCAATTTGAACTGAAGTGTTGATGTTTTTCTCTGATTGACACCTCCTATTCATGTCCTGAGTACCTACTTGAATACATTACAGTGTGTGAACTATAGTGATTATGGCATGGCTTTAAAAAGAATAAATGATCAAGGCCCTGATACAACATATACGACTTCAAATATCAATTAGGGTCTCAGATGCAAGCTTTGAGTAAAATGTTATAAAACTAAACATACAACTAACTTTTCCAAATAGGATGTAGTACTACAAACATTGCTGTTTTCGCTGTCAAATAAACGCATGCCTTGTTTACTTGAGTGAGGGCTAAAACCCATGTTCTTATCAGGGAAAGTCCCTTTCTCTAACCAATGAGCCTTTAGGCTCCCCTTTGTACGTGTCAGCTGTTTTCATTATTACATGGCTGTCAAAGGTGTAATAAATGAAGCTCTATTTTTACAATATGAATGCAAAGACTAGTCAGGATCTCTCCTGCACACCAGAGGTCGAAGTGGGCGGGAGCGGTCTGGAGTGGTGCTCCTCTACTTCTTTTAATTAAATTTTACCTTTCCTATACTTTTATTTTAAAAGTAAACCGTTCTGGAACGGTTTCATTTTAGAATAAAAGTATAGGAGGAAGTTGAAACATGCACTTTACATGCACTGCACTGGACGTTCCCATAAACAGCAGCCACATGTGTTTTGGGGCTTGTATTTTGTATGGAAGGAGGCGTGGCAATGGGGTTTGTGGGGAGTGGTGCAGACCTGTAGGGAACATAGTTCCACTACTTCTTTTCGTACACTTTGACCACTGCTGCACGCTGAGTCAATTGTAATAAAAGTAAACATACAACTGTGTTATCTAAATAGTAAAACACATTTAGAACTAAACCATAGATGGTGTTCCCTGACTGTTAAGTCACCTTCATGTTTGGAGTATTTGTACACCTGATGGAGTGCTTGAGCCATGTCCTTACCATTGGAAGGTGCATGCTCTAATCACATAGTTAAGATCTGAATCAGAAACTCAAGCTTTACTTCATTATGACATGGATATCAAATGTGGAATGAAAAAAGATCCATCTGCAAAATAACATTCAATAATTCATCAAGGTCTCTGCTGATTGTTCTAAGTCAATTGTAAAAAGTATACATTTAACATTTGGAAATAATAAAAATGCATTTACAACTATAAGATAGATGTTTTTCTATGTATTCCCTCTTGCCATCATGATGTCAATACTTGTGTACCTAATTGCTGGCTTAAATCCTTGCTCATGATAGTTGAATTACTATGTTTTAACTATTGAGCTATTAGGTTCAACTATACAAGTGTCAACTCTTTCATTATGGCATGGCTTTCAAAAGAATAATGAATACATCTCCATCTGCAGATAATTAATTCAAAAATCAATCAGGATCTTCTGCATGAAATCAAGAATTAATAATGGTCTATGCTGCATGTTCTAGTCAATTGTAATAAACATGTCATACAACTTACTTCTTCACATATTAGAAAGCATTTAGAATTAAAATATTGATGTGTTTCTCCAACTCATCTTCAGGCGTTGAGTACTTCTGTACATGATTGTGGGTGTGAACGCATTCCCCTACCAGTGGAAATCTCATGCTCGAGCCATTGAGATGCTATTCAGAAATGTGAGTTATTTTTTTTTGTTTTTGATGACATGGCTGTCAAACGTGTAACAAACAGCTCCGTTTGCAAAATATGAATGCAATAATCAATCAGGGTCTAAAATAGTAATAGTAACAGTTTTCCCACTGACAACTCAATTATATGTTCTGAGGATTATGCATCAGAGCCCTAAGTCCCACTTTCCATCTTAAAAGCATGTGCTTTTATCATTATGATGTAACTATAAAAAGTGTAATGCATGAGTCATATGTAAAACATGAATATTAAAATGGATGAACACACAACTTACTCCACTTATGGGTCTGAATACTTATGTAAACGATTGATGGCTTTAGCCTATTTCCTTGCAAACAGATGCTCCCGTGCTGTAACCACTTAGCTTCTTTCAAAATTACATGGTTTTCAAAAGGGTAATGATGAATGAACGTTCATTTGCTAAAAAAATATGCAAGAATCAATTAGGTTCTCGGCTCTTATTCCTGAGCCATTTTTAATAAAATGCAATGTTAATATAACTTTTTGAATAAAAGGAAACTTCATTTGTAAGTACAAATAGATGATGCTTTAACCTTCCACTGAGCACCCAGCTTTATGTTCTGGGTGTTTGTGCATTTCATTTAGGTCTTGAACCCTCAATCTTGCTAAAAGGAATTGCCAAACTCTACCTAATCAGCTATTAATAGCTCATTGTGAAATTTGAGGTGTTTCCATTTTGGATGAAAGAAGTGTAATGAAAGAAGCTCTACAAGAATGGGTGCTTAACTGCACTACATAAACGCACAACTTGCGTCTCAATTTGGCGCCAATAGTAACCACGAGGGTTACTACACGTTAAGATAGCCGGTGCCTGATCCAGAGTCCTGCCTTCTCTACTTGTGATTGTTATATCGCTGATTCGCTTTTCTTTCTAATAAGCACCAATCAGAAACCGCTGGTAGGCGAAACCAGCCTTTGCAACAAAGACCTTGAAACTAAGGCTACACCTGTCTGAGCCCGTCGGAGCCTGGAGGGCTGGAGATTTGCCCAAGCCTACTCTCCACTTTCTAATGCATCTGCAACCTGCTTTTGAGTAGACTTTGACCCGCTGATCCTTCATCTTCTCCCGCCTCAGTGAAACTTGTGGTAAAACACTGACTATTTGGCTTGGAAACTACCCGTGCTACGCACATAAATAACTACTACAGTGACAGCATACCTTACACCGTATGCCATTAGTATAATATCTAGCCTGAGCCTCAATCCTGCGGTCCTGATAATCTGCACGGCCAACCAGTGCCTATTTCACCTACTGCGACGCCCATTAACGTGAAACTTCTCAATGCCTCCATACGCCCTTATACTGCCATCAAGATTCTTACCACCATGCCTACACATTGAACCTATCACACCACAATCGTTCTTGACACCGAGGTCACCACCTCCCTGCAAACTCACTGAACCGAAAGCCCAGCACACAACCAAGGTATTTCCTCATGACATTGTAGTATCACCTTTCGCAATCAATCCCTTCGGCAGTACAAACGCCCAACCACCTCAACTAACCACACTAATAGCACTGTCCACTTCACCATGCTGCGCGCACTACAGAAATCATAGACTAAGCTCTAGATTCCCACGGCAGCACAATGCCCTTATCACCAAAGGGACTACTCCAATAGCCAACACCCCAGCTAACCCAGCTACTACGTCCCCTGCATATGAGCATGTCACTAATGGTAAACGGGATAACACGTCACCACAAATTAAAGCTGCCCTCATTAAAGCTAGATCTCTACCTGCACACACACTAGATATAGCTGACTTCATAACATTACCTGACCTTGACTTCATAGCTATCCCTGAGACCTGGCTTCACGCAGCTTCTGGACCATTTCTTGCCCTTGCAATCCCAGATAACTATTCCATCATCCGAATAGACAGAGATGCCAACCTCTCCAAAGGAGTAGGTATTGCATTCATTTACAAAACTTCACTAGGCCTAAGAAATGTTAATAACCAAACCATGCCTTCAGCAAAACTATTATCTATCAAACTACCCACCTCACCCACATCTGCTATTACCATCCACCTAATTTACCGCCCACCAGGACCGACCTCCACCTTTGAAAATGATTTTTCACACCTATTATCTACAAACACTAAAAATAATTCACAAGTTATCATCTGGGAGACTTCAACTTAGGTTTCCAAGACACTAAAGACCCCAAAACTTGTGCACTCAAGGGCACTATCACTGAACTAGGATTCACACACTGCATAACTGAACCCACACATAATAAAGGCAGAACCCTAAATTGGTAAGGTGACTTAAACTGTAACATTGACTACAAAATCAAGCACCAGCCATGATGACCAGAAATAAACGCAATTGAGAAATTAATTCCACTACTTGCCAGCCTATTATTAACCCTACAACGACTATCTCAGATCCTACAGCCTTAGTCAACCTGTACAATCATACCATCCTCAAGGCTATTAATACACTAGCGCTACTTAACTTACGTAAATCTAAACCACATGCACCCCTTAACACTTGGTACACCCCACACCTCAAGTCCCTCAGGAAATTGAAAAGAATTTCAGAGGCAATGTCAAAAAATACCCCATCCGTAGCCAATAAGGACAACTTCTCTATAGCTTCGCTTAACTACAAAGAAGCCCTTGTCCATGCAAAAAAAGATAACTATAATGACGCATAACCAAAGCTAAGTCCAGCACTAAGGAACTTTTTAACAAATTGAAAGAGTTAGAAGCACATGCCCCACTACCTGAAACCTGTACCAAAGATATCCTATGGTGCACTAACATCCAGAATGCACTGCAAGACAAAATCACTATGCTTCAAAACAAAATATAAACAAAAAAAACTCTTATTACCGATGTTGATACCATTTCGAACCCACCCTCTCCCACCAAGAACTCACAGTCTCAATTTAACTTCACACCCCTCTCTATCGAAGAGGGTGAGACCATCATCATGAAACTTAAACCATCAAACTGTCAGGGAGACACATGTCCTGCTCAATTCTGTCATTAACGCTTCATTCAAATCCAGCACAGTACCCAACAATTTAAAAGACGCGTGGGTACTCCCATTCCTACAAAAAACATCCTTAGATCCTAACAATAAATCAAACTATAGACTCATCACGACGGTACCTTCTTCTACTCGATTTATCTGCAGAATTTTATCTGGTGAACCATACAATTATATGTAAACACCTTTCATCTGCTGCGCACATCTCAGACCAAGCAAACGCCTGGATTGAGTCCTTCCTCAAGAACAGATCCATGAGGGTCTTTGCGCCCTCAGCCTCTGCTGTACCCACTCGAGTTACCTGTGGGGCCCCTCAGGGGTCTTTTATGTGTTTGTGCCCTCCCCGTCTTTCACGTGCGAAGGGAATAAAAATAGAATAAAATAGACACACCCCGGACGGGGAATGAGGCAAGGTAAGGTTTATGTAAGTAAATGGCATCCAAAGAACTCTGCTGCCTATGAGAGCGCTCTGACAAGAATTAAGGTTACAATACATTTTATAGGACAAATGTGTCATTGATGACGCAACTAACATATGGTACTACGTTGTTCCCGATTGGACAGTCCATACAGTGCCTATGGTGTGGGTGGCATCTCTTCCTCCGGGTTGGCTGCTTGGTTGGCGGGAGGATGGACATCAGGCATCTGTGCTCCGAATGGGTGAAGGTCAGGTCGCTGTGAAGCAGGCTGGCCACTAGCTAAACTAACATAATACATTCTTAAACTGCATGCACTAAATAATAATCATTCCAAGTCTTTGAACAAATCATCATGTCGCTATAAACTTCACACACGTGTTTATACAATCAATAACATCGGATTGTAAAGGCATTAGGTTAAGGGTCTTGACCACTATAATAACACTGTTTGAAGTGAGGGTCTGTGTTCATAAGAATCTCTGGTATGTTGACATTTGTTAGTAGTAGACAACAATATACTGCAGCAGGGGTCTAATGTTAGTTGGGGGTCTGTTGGGTGCGCATCATGGTGTGGTCAGCGGTCTGGCACATAAAAGGGATACCTTGCAGGGGCATGGGGTTACAATGGCAGTAAATTTCCACTGGCGAGGGTACAGGGACAAGGACACGTTTGTGGAGATGGATGAGCCATGTGCTCAGCTAATGCTGGTTCACACGCAGGACAGTGATCTCAGAGGAAGAGTGATGTGTTACATTTGTTCTTTGTTGCAATTACCTCCAGCTTCAGCGTGAGAATGGAGCTGCAGAGTTTTCCAGTCAGAGCGGGAAAGATGGTGGGGGCCATGTGCCCTGCACGCCTGGCCATTGCGAGAAAGGAAAGAGAAGCATGTTTGTATTATCACAGTGAGGCCTAGTCACCAAGATGGAGTCGAAAGGGGGTACAAAAATGGATGCCCTGTGTCCTGCTCACTGGTCCCATCTATGCGAATGTTAACCAAAGTCGACATTGCATAAGGGCAAGGGGCTACCCACCACTGGAGGCACTTGGTCCGAGTTTGTACTGAGAAGTAAATGAAATGAAATGATATTTTATTTATATCGCGCTCGTACACAAGTGTTTCAGAGCGCGACCAGGCAAAAAGGGAGGGGAACAAGGGAGAGAAAAAACATAAAAAACAGCGATCTTACTAAGCCCAGTGACATTTAAGAAAGCGCAAGTGCATGGGAAAGGAAAATGGGCGAAAAGTGCGAAGCAGAGGAGAGAAAAACAAATAAATATTAAATAGAATAAATAATAAATAAGGGCTATAAACCATTGTAGTGCAGCCCATCAAGTGTCAGGTGAAAGTTAGTCAGAAAGATATATTTGATAAGTGCAGATGAAACGTGGGAGGGGGACTGTACGGGTACAGATACAGAACCCTAGTGCAGATGGTGGCCAGGAGGTAGTGCATGAGGGTGGCAGGGTAAGCAGATGCCTGGGCCCGAAAAAACAGAGGGTGGCCAGGTGCACAATGCCATGAGAAGAAACAGATCAACAGGGGACAAGGGGGGCAAAGGCAGAGGCAACGAGGAAGGTCTTGAGAAGTTTCTGGAACCAAAGATGTTTTTCCTCAAGTTTCAAGGTGTCTGGGAGGCTGTTCCAAAGGGAGGCACAAGCCGAAGACAGGGTTCCCCAGCTCGTTTTTTTGCAAAATGACTAACCCTGAGGGAGTTAGAAGTAGAGGAGCGAAGGGCTCGAGAGGGGAGGTATTTACGGAGGGATAGTTGAAGGTACATTGGACCCGGGCCCCAGAAAGCCTTGTGGACAATGCAGAGGGTTTTAAATGTAATCCTTGCATCCACTGGGAGCCAATGAAGGGATTTCAAGGCTGGAGAGATACGATTCCAGGGCTTGAGGCCAAGGACAAGTCTTGCAGTCCTGTTCTGGATTAGGTGTAGTGGGCAGAGAGTGGAGGCAGGTAGATTTAGGAAGAGGCTGTTACAGTAATCCAGTTTGGAAAGAACCAGAGCTTGGGAGACCGTGAGCTTTTGAGCGAAGGAGAGGAAAGGTAGAGTACCTCTAAGTAGGTGAAGTAAAAAGTTTGATTTTTTGGAGACATTAAAGATGTGTGCAGAGAAGGAAAGTGTAGAGTCAAAGATAAACCCAAGGTTCTTAGCCGCGCAAGTGGGGGTGGGAGGAGGGCCAAGGGAGGCCGGCCAGAGAGTGAGAGGAAAGGATGGAGATGGTGTACCGATAAGGAGGATCTCATTCTTGTTGGCATTTAGACATAGATCATTGGCGGCACACCAATTTTGAATGGCGATTAGACAATCTGAGATGAGGGAAGGAGAGGAGGAGGCTGAGGGAAGCCTGAAAATGAGTTGGGTGTCGTCAGAATAGCACTGGAAAGTTGAGCAGAACATTGAGATGCAGGAAGCGAGAGTTGCCAGGTATTGGTTGAAAAGCCAGGGCGAGAGGATAGACCACTGGGGTACACCACATGTGGAGAGGGAGATAGAAGATAGGAAGGACCCAGGTTGTACCTAGGAGGGTCGATCAGAGAGAAAAGATGTCAGCCAGGCCAGAGCCTGATCAGTGATGCCGAGGTTGTCACAAAGACGATTGAGCAGGGTGGTATGGTTGACCGTGTCAAACGCAGAGGAGAGGTCAAGTAGGATGAGGACAGAGGGAATGTTAGAATCGAGGTTGGAGAGCAGGTTTTCACGGATGCTCAGGAGAGCAGTTTCCGTACTTCTGGCAGCTCTGAAGCCAGATTGGTGGTCATGGAGGGAGCCAACAGAGTCAGAATGGAGATTAAGCTGAGAGATGGCCAGCTTTTCCAGGAGCTTGCCCAAAACGGTAGTAATGGAAATTGGGTGGTAGTTTGCCAGACATGACGGATCAGCAGTGGATTTCTTGAGGAGAGGATGCACAAGGGAGTGTTTAAGAGGGGTGGGGAAAGAGCCAGATGCAAAGGCGAGGTTGCAGAAATCAGCAAGGCTGGTGCAAGGGTGTCAATATGGTCCTTAATGGTTTTAGAGGAACAGGGAAGGACCTGTTTTGATGAGGTTTTCATAGATCAGACTTGTCTAGATAACTCATCAGGGGAGAAAAGAGAAAGGGACGAGAAAGGGGGATGAGGGGTAGCTGAAGGAGGGTCAGCAGGCTGAGAAGGTGAGGGAGGAGGAGAGGGAGCGGAGGAGAGGGTGGACAGGATGTCCTGGGTTATAGAGATAAAGTGAAAGGCAAGGGCAAGTAAAGGATGTGAGGGGCCTGTTGGCCCCTGGCTCCCACACATATGTCCCTACTCTCTACAATGTGTTCACCCAGCCACTTTTAGATTATCTTGACTATCTGGATTACACTTACACTAATTATGCAGATGATACCCAGATATTAATCCCCATCACTGGTGATTATACTGTAGAAGGTAAAACTCTCAATGACATTTACTTCATTATACAAGCCTGGATGGCAAAGCACAGGCTCTGTCTTAACGACGATAAGGCAGAGCTGCTCCTCCTAGGATCACCAGCTAACCTGAACAATGTGGATGTGCTATTCACCTCCTTTAGTATTAACGGTAATATAATTAAAGTCTCCAATGTTGTGAAAACTTTAGGAATCGTCATTGATTCCGCATTAACCTTTACTAGACAAACCAATGCGATGGCCTCATCCACCACTTACATATGTAAGCTCATCACTGCATGCCGACCCTTCCTGACAATGCCTAACTGCATCACAATAGCAAGAGCCCTAGTCCTCTCTAAGCCCGACTATTGAATGCTCTCTATCTTGGCACCTCACAACAGAACTTTAACAAAATGTCCAATATTATCACCCACCACAACACATCCCGTCCTACTAGAACATCCCAGACACACTGCGTAAATATCCAATGCTTCAAGCAACAATGAGCAGGTGGGGTTAGCTTCCTAGTCCTCACTGCAAAGAAATGGAATGCCCTACCTTTATCACTAAGAAAGGAACTATCTCTTATTCCAGAAAAAAGTCAAGGTATGGCTCCATGAGCAAGACCGTATGTCGGTCGCATAACCATGACCTGCCATGTATATATGTATATAATTTCTGTTGTCTGATATATATATATATATATATATATATATATATATATATATATATATATATATATATATATATATATATATATATATATATATATGTAACTTTTATGTATCATACTGCAGTATTCCATATGTTTATGTGATTGGAACATATAAGCTTAGCGCCCAGATGCCTATGGGCTTGGTGCGCTCTACAAATAAATAAACTAAATTAAACTAAACTAAACTAACAACCTACTTCAAATAGTAAAAAGCATTTAGAATTAAATTATTGACGTTTTTCACCCACTGCCAACTCAATTTCATATTCTTGTTACTTGATTGAGGGCTGAAGCCTATGTCTGTGTTAACAAATAGGTAAGATAACCCCTTTTGCGCACCTAGTAGGCTCTGGGCTATGTATATCTTTAAACTGTGTAACTTTGTACTGAGATCTACTATTATGGAATACAGTCTCAGTTTCACCTTAGAACACACACTTTCTTGTGATTTGCCTTCTATCCCATTTTTTCGTTATAGCCCCTTGGTGAGGCGGCTCGGTGACCGTGCATGTCACTATGGTGGCTCATTGGAATCTCTTGCACCTGTGCACATGGTAGCAATCCATACGTTGTTTGGCTCATGGTATACTCACTAAATGGCTCTTTGGACAGTTTCTCTAGGTTTGGTTCCAATACATCATGTTGTATTCAATATTTTATCGTTATAGGGGCTGAGCAGAGACAGTTCTTCCTGATGAAGGTGGTTGTCTAGAACCTACTCCACCGAAACACAAAGTGTGCTGCTCACGCATGTGTCCAATTCCTAGTATACTCGTGTTATCACAATAGCGGTTGGCACATCATGCTAATGTTAAAGGCATGGTCTAGTAAAAAATGATATTTAAAAAATAGATAGGCAACATAAAAAAAAAATACTAGCATTCTCTTTTTTAAAACTTCCTATGTAAAATTTTGAGCTATTCAAGCTCAACATTCGCAAAAGCAAGCATATGGGCGCATCCATTTTGTGAAATGGATGCCCTCCTGTGCTGGCTTTTGCTTTTGCGGCACTAATGAAGGAAAAGCCAGCCAGCTGTAGTAAACAAAAGCTACCGCTGGGTGACTTTCCCTTCATTAGTGCTGTACGCGGAGGACGGGGACCAGAGACCAGAGCAGGAAAGATGCAGCTGAATCTCGGTAAGTGCTATTTATTTTTTTTTAAATATAAGCACTAGCTGTGTTTTTTTTCTAAGTTTTCCGGGCTGGAGGAGCCCGGAAAACTTAGAAATAAAACCGCAGCTTTAAAAACATTGTATTTATGTTTGCGGTCGCTTTTGAAGCGACCGCAAACATAAATACAACGTTATTGTGTTGGAAAACGCTGCGGTTTTTCTTTCCAAGTTTCTCAGGCTCCTCCGGCTCAGAGGAGCCTGAGAAACTCGGAAAGAAAAACGGCAGCATTTTCCAACACAACCGCGTTGTGTTTCTGCCTGCTGTGGCTATCACTTTGGGTCTCCGGTGCTCCCACGGGGGGGAGCCCGAGAGCCCCAAATGGGAAAGCAGATTCAGGCAGAAACAATGCGGTTGTTTTCCGCAATGCTGCGTTGTTTCTGCCTGAATCTGCTTTCCCATTTGGGGCTCTCGGGGGGAGCCCGAGAGCCCTAAATGGGAAAGCAGATTCAGGCAGAAACAATGCAGTTGTTTTCCGCAATGCTGCGTTGTTTCTGCCTGAATCTGCTTTCCCATTTGGGGCTCTCAGGGGGAGCCCGAGAGCCCCAAATGGGAAAGCAGATTCAGGCAGAAACAACGGTGTTGTTTTCCGCAATGCCACGTTGTTTCTGCCTAAATCTGCTTTCCCGTTTGGGGCTCCCGGGCTCCCCGTGGGGATCCCGAGAGCCCCAAATGGGAAAGCAGATTCAGGAAGAAACACAATGCGGTTGTGTTGGAAAACGCTGCGGTTTTTCTTTCCGGGTTTCTCAAGCTCCTCCGAGCCAGAGGAGCCTGAGAAACTTGGAAAAAAAAACGCAGCGTTTTCCAACACAATAACGTTGTATTTATGTTTGCAGTCACTTCAAAAGCGACCGCAAACATAAATACAATGTTTTTAAAGCTGCGGTTTTATTTCTAAGTTTTCCGGGCTCCTCCAGCCCGGAAAACTTAGAAAAAAAACTGCAGCTAGTATTTTTTTTAAATAAATAGCACTTACCGAGATTCAGCTGCAGCTTTCCTGCTCTAGTCTCCGGTCCCCGTCCTCCACGTACAGCACTAATGAAGGGAAAGCCACCCAGCGGTAGCTTTTGTTTACTACAGCTGGCTGGCTTTTCCTTCATTAGTGCCGCAAAAGCAAAAGCCAGCACAGGAGCGCATCCATTTCACAAAATGGATGCGCCCATGTGCTTGCTTTTGTGAATTTTGAGCTTGAGTAGCTCAAAATTGTACATAGGAAGTTTTAAAAAAGAGAATGCTAGTATTTTTTTTATGTTGCCTATCTATTTTTTAAATACATTTTTTTACTAGACCATGACTTTAAACCATCAGTCTATTTCTTGATTGTTCTTATTACTGGTGGATCTATTCACTATATTATTTACTTGTCAAATTATGTTTTTGTACAAACCATGTACTTGATGAATTTGATGATTAAGTCCTGTAGCCTTCCCCAGTGCTGAATAAGTTCTAAAGTAAACACATGGGAACACTTTTTGTAGTTCATGTGTTAATGGATTACTCATGCTCTAACTATTGAGCTATTAGGTTCTGCTTTAGAAATATACATGTTTTCATCATAACATGACTGTCAACTTGTAATGAATGAAGTTCCATCTGCAAATTATGAACGTGAGAAAAGATCTGTTTCTCTGCTGCTAGCTCTGAGCCAACAATTGTAAGAGCAATGCACATACAACTTATTTTTCAAATAAAAAGCATTTAGAACAATAAATACATGTCTTTCCTTCCACTGCCAACTTAACTTCATGTTCAGAATATGTGATTGTAGGGTGGCTCCATGTCCTTATGAATGGAAGTTCCAATATCGACCCATTCAGTTATTGTTTTCCCCTATAAAGATGAGAGCTTTTTCCATTATCACATTGCTGCCAAGCGTGTTATGAAGGAACCTCCTTCAGCAAAATATGAAAGCTAGAAAATATCAGGGTGTCTACTGCTAGCTCTGTCCAATGTAATCATAATAAGCATAAAACTAAATTATCAAGTGGTGGAAAACTTTTAAAACTAAAATAGTGACCTTTATTATACCACTGTCAAGTCAACTACGTGTTCAGAGTATCTAAGCAACTGATTGGGAGCATAGATTGATGTCATTGCTTATCAATGGCCCAAGCTTTAAACACTGATCGATTATTTTCCTGTACGCAGGATGGCACTGCTGTGAAAAGTGCAAATGACTGTAAGCTCCATCTGCAAAGCATGAATGCAATAATCAATCATGGTCTCTGCAGCAAGGTCAAAACCAATTGTAATACAATTAAACATGAAACTATTTTTTTAAATAGTAAAAACATTTACAACCCTCTTATAGTAGTTGATCAGAGATTGATTCTGAGCTCTATGATGGCTCAGCTCCACCATTGTACATTGCAACGTATTGCTTACCACTTCCTTTATCCTAGATAGGTCAATCTGCCAATTAAGGCTCAGGTGTCCAACACCCTGTCCCTGTCATGCTTTTTTTTTCCTTCCTCTTTATTTACATAGTTTTACTCTTCTATTTATATAATAATTGCTTCGATTTTCACATGCCAGAAACACAGTTCTTTACATTTTTTCATAACTTTCTGTTTCTCTTTATATTTCTTTTCCTCCGTGTTTAATTATTATATTATATGTTGCTGGCAATTTTGGTGTTTTGTATATTCTTTCTCTTTACTTTCAAGATAAATATATGTTGGTTACATATTGTTCAGTTTGGTTTCTTTTGCCTTTATATCGTAACTTTGTACTAATGTCCTTGCTTCTTTTCCTATATTTGTTCCCTTCACACTGTTCTACCTAACTGTGCACAACATTAGTTTACCTCCATTGTGTGTTCCACTATTCTGATTGTATTTGATGTTTTCTTTTTTTTTTTACGAGTTTATAATCACCAAAGTGATTTTACAAGTTAGACACTAAATCACCGTAGATCAGAGAAAGAAGAAAAAAAAAAGAAAAAAAAATGTTGAAACAACAGCAGACAAGGAGGGTCTAGCTTAGTAGAGCAAACAGAGTAGAACTAAACAGAACTGACCAGCCTCTCCGAAGGATCTGTTCTAATTTTAGCAAACCTACTCAGACTCCGGTGCTTTGACTTCAAAGATCAGCTCTAAGATATTGGTAGCTGCAATCGTCCATGAAGGTCTAAGCCCCCTATGAGTCGGTCCCACCAGAGATCAGCGTCTGTTAAGTATGCTTGCTCCAAGTGATAAAGCAGATAAGGAGATCTGTGAGAAGGAGTTCCTGGGCATAATAAGAGGAGATGCAGAAGCGTTTCGATGGTTTGATTATCTTTGCAGAAACGGCAAGTGTTAGTCGCAGAAAGGCCTCTTATATGCAGAATCTCGTTTGTAGGCAGCAGGTTCAGCTTAGCTCAAAGAAGTATTGCTCGCGTTTTCCTGTTCGGGTGTCTTATGAGAAATGGTTGGATTTCGTTTAATTTTCTGTGAGCTGGAGGTAGCAGTTGGGTCGGTAAATTTGTAAGTAACTGCCTTTTCCAACGTATTTGTCCAGTCCATTTCGTCTAAGCGTTTCTTAGTTTTTGTCGGGTTACCCAACAGTTCTTCCATAGAGCTGCCACAGGCTTCTAGCTGTAGTTTACAGTTTGACTCCCAGGAGGTCAGTAGTTTACATTTACCAGCGGTCATCTCCTCTTGTACCATGGAGAAAATCATGGCAGAAGATGGATCCTTGATTTTTCGATATAACATAATCGAAGCTCTCATAACTATTGACTCCAAGGACAAGAGTGAGAGTTCCCGTCTGATCAGAGCCAAAGGTGTTGAAGTTGGAAGGTTCAGGACCGAACGCCAAAAAAGACTCTCCTGTCTTGACCACAAGGCTTTAGGTAACGATGGCATAGCCTCAGTTCCATAGGTGATTGTTGGAACCACTTTCCCCCAATAGAATTTAAGTAGGGGCATCAGAGAAAATCGGCCATATTTTCTATCTAGGACTTTGGCCTGCGAGATTAGATTCCTCATTTTAGCTAGCAGATGTGATTGCATTGCCAGGTCTTTAGGTGTCGAATCGATTAGTACCCCAAGATATTTAAATTCTGACACCTGTTCTACTTTTTCTCTGGCCAAAAACCATGAGTAGTTGTGTGTTTTTTTTTTTTAAGCCCTTTTTCAAAGACCATGATTTTCGTGTTTTGCTTGTTGACTTCCAGGTTGTTGGCTTCCGTATATTTAGTTAATGAAACCAGCTAGCGTTGAAGGCCGATTGGGGTCTGATCGAGTTGAATAAGATCATCCGCTTACAGCAGTCTTGGCACTTTCATGTTACCCACTTCTGGGGGAAAACACTGTATCACAGTGATGGTTTCTTTATAATCTCCAAAGTATGCCAAGAATAGGGACGCAGCGAGGGGGCAGCCTGTTTAACCCCTCGGGTAGTGGGTATCACGGCAGTAAGTAGACCCCTTGAACCAAGAATAGGGCCGGAGTGAGGGGGCAGCCCTGTTTAACCCCTCGAGTAGTGGGTATCACGGCAGAAAGGAGACCCCTTGAACCAAGAATAGGGCCGGAGCGAGTGGGCAGCCCTGTTTAACCCCTCAGGTAGTGGGTGTCACAGCGGAAAGTAGACCCCTTGAACCAAGAATATGGCCGGAGCGAGGGGGCAGCCCTGTTTAACCCCTCGGGTAGTGGGTATCACGGGGGAAAGTCGACCCCTTTGATGTTTTCTATGCTGCTCATATCTCTCCCAATCTCCTTGGGCTTCAGAGACTTCCAATAACTTACTCACATATCTATGTATTACCTTTAAAAGAGTGTATTCTCATTCACCATCCATCACTTGATCTATTAATACGTTATCCACTCAGCTTGATTTTTGTGGGCTTATCCTCTGTCCTCACCATCTTCATGCACCTTCAAGGTTGCAATCCTTTCTTTTCATTTGTCTCAGAAACTCTAGAATAAAGTTTCCATAAAACCATTTTTGCAAAACAATACATTTTAAGTGACCGTTTACAGTTTCAATGGTATATAAATAAATTATTATCAAATAGTTTTATAATCTTTGGCAAAGTGCATGTTAATTTCTCTAACAAATATTTTGACAAACCTTCAAGGAAATTACAGATAGGAAGTGAGCCCTAAACATAGCCCTGACCTAATCCATTAGTGATAGGTGGCAGGTAAACAACGATTTAAAATTCCATCCTTTGCTTTCTTAATTTAGGTGAAGAGATGTACTCATATTTTAAATCAATCAATTGTGATGTAATGTAATATATTGTAACACAATTCATTGAGTGTGAGAAAAAGGCCCAAAAGGCATCTGGGTACTACCCATTCGGTAAGGAAAAAACAACAGGGAGACTGGCAAGAAACAAACAAAAAGGCCCTTGCATCGTCTCCAAACAAAAGTGCCTTGAGTGCTCTGCGCAAGCCCATATGATCTGAGATCTCTCTCAGAGAGGCTGGGAGGGAATTCGAAAGTGTTGGGGCTAACACTGAGAAGGAGCCCCTCTGGAATGGGCTTTACAAAAGCGAGGGACTTCCAACAGACTCACAGAGGATGATCTCAGAGAATGAAAAGGGAGATAATGGATCAATTTATATTGGAGAAAAGAGGGCCCTATATGAAAGAACGCACAATGCATCATACAGAGTATCTTAAAATTCATCCGACTTTTAACGGGAAGCCAGTGCAGTTTGGTCATTAGTAGCGGGGCAGAAGAGCATCTAGAGGCATTCAAAGCCAGTCATGCAGCAGGATTTTGGAGAATCTGAAGTCGATGGACCAAAAAGTCTGGCTGACCCAAATAAATGCTGTTGCAGTAATCTAGCACTCCAATAATCGAGGCTGTGACCATATACATTCAGAGCTGCGAAGGCACAAATGGAAGTAATTTTTAAGCAGTCTCAGTTTACAAAAACCTGACCTGCACACAGCCACGATCTGTCCTTCTCTAGAGCCCGAAGAAAGAAGTCTATCCCCCAGGCTCTTCACACAGGGACTAGGTGAGGGCAAGGACCCAAGGAGTCAGGCCAGAAATCGGCATGCCAGACAGAGTGGTCATCAAAGGCACCAGCTATCATTACCTCCGTTTTTTCACCATTAAGTTTCTGCCAATTTTGGGACATCCAGCGACCAATATGGCAAGGATATAAATTGGCCAATAGAGTCGGTCTGCCTTCGTTGTCAAATGTTGACCTGATGTTTACAGAGGAATGTAGAAGACCCATATGAGCCTGCATTCCTACTTCCTGGACAAGATACCAAAAGCCACGCTCTCACCAATGATGGAAATCTCATTGTTCAAACACACTTTTCATAATGGGATAAAAATCTTTATTCTAGCTCTTGCTTGCCGCTCTGCCTGGATTGATTTAGAAAAGCCTTGTTAAACATGAGGTTGTACAGGAAGAACCTGTTTAATTAATTGTGCATATTGCATTACCTCCACATGAGTCTGAAATTAAATAATTCTTTAAGATGCCATTAAATGCAACATGCAAAACAATCTCAACCTGGAGATTTTGATAGTTCTGGTGCTGATGCAATGGAGGATAATTATGGGACACATTTTATTCAATATCTATATGTCATCCCATTGATTACATGCTGAATTCCCCCTAGACTGTTCCATTACGTAGACTTTCTATGTGTCTTTCAAAACCATGTTGATGTTGACATCATGTTACTGCAAAATGTTATTCTTTCCATCCACAAAAAAGCAGTTTCATTTTCACCAATAATGTATGCATTACATTCCGTGTTCAAAAATATTCTCAAACCCAATCACCCTCCCTTTAAATCTGTAGATTATCCATACTACAGCATGGGGACTGGCCCATTATTTATGTAGGATCATGGACATGTAGCAAAAAGGGAGCATTGTCTATCCTGGGGACTTAGTGGATGTTCTTCATGGTTCAATGGTGCTCTGAGCTGTTTCTACTATCCTGATTTCTGAGTCCTTAAGTACATTCAATATTTGGGTGCTCTGTGGTCGGGATGCACAGGAGAAGTGGTGGAGCAATCTAAAAGAGGATGTGTATAACACTTGCTGGAAAGTAATGTAAGGTGGAACAGCTAACTCTCCCATGCTCTTTGTTCAAGATGCACTAGGTTCAGGCATTACTGTGATGATGACTCTTACTGTACTTGCTGTACTTGGGTGCTGGTACGTCTGAGGGTTTTCTGCTTCCAGCCTCCCAATTCACTAAGCTGATCATTCTGGGAACTGATATGGGGACCACATGCACAACGGATATTCACAAAAGTAAAAGGTAAGAAGCATGTCTGCCATGTGGGGGTTTAAGATGCTGGGCCCCCAGTTGGTGGGGAGAGTGTCAGTTTCAGTACAAACAGAAATTCAGTCCACTTGTGGTCATATTCACGCATGCCACATGCATAATGCAAAGGGTTTAAACAACATGAGATGATTCCAAAGTATAGTAAATCATCAAACACAATTACAGAAATCATTGCTTACCAGATCCTGTATGGCGTCAGTGGCATTAAATGCCAAAAGGGGTCCTACAAAATAGTTGAGCTTTTATACACCACATTATTCACTGGAATGTGCTTCCTGAGGTCAGGTAATTGGATTGAGATGTGCCTTCAGAGTAGACACATGTAGCTTACTAGCCCTCATCTGCATTATGAGTTTTTGATCTCTGCTTTATGGACCCTTTTGGTTGCCAGTAGTCACACAATTCAGAGGTCACACACACAAACCTGCCCTTTCTTGTTGAAAACTCCTGAATTTAATTAATCATATGAGAGACTGTTGGTTACCCCACATATGCAGCCCAATGAAATGGAGAGGTTACTGTATGTATAACAACATGCCTGTCCCCTGACAGCCACACACTTTACCAAGAGTAAACAGAGGAAATCCAGCAAGGAATGCATGTCATCAGTTCAGAATGGAGATGTTTAATCACATTAGTTCGAAGGTCAAGGCAGACAAGTAGGCATTACATGTAATGAATAATTAGACAACTGTGATGGACTTGCCCAAATATGACATTAACTGCTCATTTAAAGACACACATGGGATGGTTTTGCCCCAAATTGGCAGCATTTGCCAAACTTGAAGGCACGCCTGAGATGGTTGTGCTCAGCATGCCAGTTTGTGTTCCTCTAAGGTCTACACCTGTAATTGTTGGAGAAGTAAATATTGTCTTAGTATTTTCGAGCCCGTGTGCATCATCAACATTCACAACCAATGCTTCCTAAAATGGCCACACCAAATACCTTTAATAATGCCACCTCCACATAATCACAATCTAATTCGATATTGTCAATTTTGAGATGATTCCGGACACTAAATGGTAACCCTCCTTTTATTTGTTTTGTTTAATATTGTTTATTGTAATAGTTATAACTAGACATTGGTAATGTACAGCAGGAAACAAAACTGATATACCAATTACAAGCCCGAGTTAGGCAAATGTCAACAAATAATAATCATGTAAAATATTAATTTTTAACAATAAGTGATATATAACAATAGAAAAAGAGAAAGAGAACAAAAGAATGCGGGCAAGCGAGTTAATGTTATCTGCTGTAGAATATCATAAGAATCTAACAAAATTTAAAAGGGGAAGACAAACAGGGAAAACAAACAAGAGATCAGAGGTAAAAGGGGAGGGAGGAGGATGAGAGAGGGTAATTCATAACAAAATATTGTTTAAGCAATTAAACATTCAAGTTATAATTTGTCCATGAGATCACAGTGCAGAGTGTACAGAAAAAGATTTATGATCCATGTGTGGAGGGATTGAAACAATCCAGATAACGAATAAAAATGACCATTTAGCATTATATTTGGTGATAGAATCCAGAGAATTACCCATGCACAGTTCCTTTCTATGAATGTGGCAGACATTGTTCCAGCAGCCTCTCATGCACAGAGAACAAGAGTTCTTCCAATTAGCCGTAATAAGTTTCAAGGCAATAGTGATAAATAAATCATACCGTTTTTGTATGCAAGTCACAACCATCAATAGCAAGACTTCCTAAGACAATATTCAAACAGGAAAGTTGAACATTAATCAAGAAAATTAGTTTGAGGGGTTTCCAGATAGCTTGCCAAAACTTAAAGAAAAGGCAGCTAAAAATAAAATAACATATGTTCATAAGTGGCTGGGGAATATCCACAAGTCCAACAGCTGTCATTCAAACCCTTATTCATTTTGGATAATTTAACAGGAGTTACGGATGCGCTATGTATGAAAAAGAGAAAGTGTTGTGTAATGTTAGCAGATACTGACATACTCTTAATTCTGGTGAATATTAAAGACCAGGTATCATCTTGAAGTGACATGCCGAAGTCTCTTTCCCATAGTAGGTGGATGGGATAAGTAATAAATTTAGTATTGAGAATTTTGTACACTGCAGAGGCGCTAAGGTTAGAGGATGTGATTAATTGCAACAGTCTGGGTTTGTCTGGTAATAGAACATTATTGGAAGAGTGATGCAACACGTCAAGACATGAATTAAGCAATTCATTTTAGAAGTTAAAATCCTTATTGGGGATAAAATATTGGTCTCTTAGTTGCTGAAAGGATCGGATGATAGGGCCATTGATAATGTGATGAATGAATTTGATCCTTTTTTTAATCCAGGATTTGCGATTAAGAGTTCTATTGTTGATGACAAATGTTGTGTTGTTCCAAAGCAATGGAGAAACAAATTTGTTAGGAGCTTTGTTATGAGGAAAAAGAAAAAAACTTTATAGCAGCCATAGAGGCCTTAATCAGGTAGGATAGGGCCATAGAGGTATTATTAAAAAGATAGATAAGATCAGCTAGATCATATGGATGAACCAGTTTTTCCTCTAATTTGAGCCATGTCGGAGTATCTGACATCTGGGATGAGTCAAACCAACAGCGTGATTGTTTAAGAATGAAAGTTGAGTGGTATACTTTAAAATCAGGGTACCTAACTCCACCCATTTCATAAGGGGCTTTTAATTTAGCCAATGTAATCCTTTTACATTTACCTGGGCCCCATAGGAAGTTAAATAAGATAGAATAAATTGGTTTGAAAAAGGAAAGAGGAAGTTGTATTGGAAGGAGCTGAAGGTAATACAGAATAATAGGGGATAGTATCAATTGTATCAAGCCGGCCCCACAATGAGAGATAGAGAGGGGACCATTTAAAGGTGAGATCTCTAAGTTTGTCCAACAATATTTGTAAGTTAATTTTAACAATGTCATGTATTGTAGGGGCAAAATTGATACCAAGATATTTAATAGTGTCATTACACCATTTTAGGCCAAATGAATCTTGTTCCTGTTTAAGACAGAAAGAGCTAATAAGAAGAATTTTGGATTTATCTTTGTTTAGTTTATACCCCAAAACTAGACTAAATTGGTGAAGCATCTCAAGCAGGTGTGGCAAATGGAGTTTGGGATTTTTAATAAAGACGAGAACATTGTCTGCATATGCTGCAATCTTAAAGTGTGATGAGCTGCCAGGAATTCCAGGTACATTTTTGTTGGATCTGTTAAGCTCTATTAACGGTTCCAGTGATAGAATATACAAAATAGGGGAAAGAGGACAACCTTGTTGCATACCTCTTAGTAAAGGAAAATATGAAGAGGACTGTCTGTTAACACAAATTTACAATTTGGGGCAGGAGTAAAGCAATTTAACAAGGGAAATGCATTTTTCACCACAACCATGCCACTGGAGTGATTGAAACATGAAGTCCCAATTAACCCGATCAAAAGCCTTTTGTGCGTCCAAAGCATTGGCAGCATAACCTTGTCTGTCTTTTTTATCTTTAGAAACAACATAAGGGGCATCCATGAATAGTCTAGCATTAGAGGAGATATTGTGTCCTTTCACATACCCCACCTGATCGGATTTGATCAAGGCCAGGAGAGATGATTTGATTTTGTTGGCCAGAATTTTGGTGAATATTTAACATTCTACATTAATGAGCGATATGGGTCGATAATTGTTTGGGCATGTGGGATCTCTATCAGGTTTGGGTAATAAAATAAGCAGGGCTTCAGAAAAGGTGCCAGAGGAGTATTTGTGTGCGAAAAAGTAAGAAAATAAGGATTGGAGTTTAGGTGCCAACGAATAGAGTGTTCAAAAATTCAACAGATAGACCATCCAGACCTGGAGCTTTGCTTTTACCCAACCCATTGATGGCATGTGTAATGTCAGGGAGAGTAATATCATTGTCCAAATGAGAGAGATCAACCTGCGGATAAGATGTTCTGTTGATATTATTAAGGAAAGCATGTATGTTCTCATTAGTGATAGGAATATCAGGAGTATATACATTTTTATAAAACTGTTTAAAGCAATCAAAAATATCCTTGGAATGAATATGTATGGATCCTGATGCATCTTTTAAGTGGAAAATAAAATGCCTGTCTTTCCTTGTCTTCAAATATGAGGCAAGTAACTTCCCTCCCTTATTAGACGTTTGATACATTTTAGATTTGTATTTGAGAGTAGTACCAGCGGCAAAATGTGTGCGTTCATTGTTAATTTGACAACGTAATGCCATGACTAGATGAAGATTTGTGTTGCTGGGGTTTTGGTAGTATTTAGTTTGGTAGAAGTAAATTGAGTGTATACATCACCCAGGTGTTTTTTGCATATTTTCTTATCCTACCCGAATATGCCATAATGTGGCATCTGAGAGCAACTTTGAATGCGTCCCAATTATTTACCACCAATGTATCTTCATCATGATTATCATGATAAAATTGTTGTAAAAAGGATTCAACGGATTGGATAAAATTCTGGTCTTGTAATAAGTGATTATTGAGTTTCCATCGTGAAGAGGGTCTACTGATGTCTACAAAAATAAAGGTGTTACCAACAGATGCATGATCTGAAATAATATTGGAGATATTAGAGTCAAAAATAGTGCCGGTGAGAGTTTTGGGGATGAATATGTAATCTAAGTGGGATAGTGTATTTTGTGGAAGTGAGTTAAAAGTATAATCAAGTCACGTGGCGTTCCATAGCATGCAGGATTCTATAAGACCAGTTTCAGAAAGACAGATTAGAAATGAACTATGAGATTTTGATGTTTTAAACACACAACTAGACTTTCTGTCGAGAAATGGATCTAGGACTTCATTGACATCACCACACATGATTAAGTTGGAAAAATTGTTTTTAAGAATCTTTTTTTAACAAAAACCAGAATTGTGGATTGGGATGAGTTGGACCATATATGTTCAGAATATTCACCTGTACAGAATCAACCATGAGTTTGACCCACACCCATCGAACGCAAGTATCTGCATCCTTTTACAGGATCTTGTAAGACGGTTTTTTGCTAAACATAATAGCTGAATCATTCTTTTTGGAGACCGCAGGACTTGCTAAAACATCCTTGACCCACATGGATTTCATTTTCATGGCCTCCATAGCAGATAGGTGTGCTTCCTATAAGCATGCAATGGATGGTTTGAGTTTATTCAAATGAGATAGGATCTTGCATCTTTTGATGTGGTTATTACAGCCCTTAGTGTTCCAAGTAATACATTTAAACATCATTAGACTGGTTGGGGCATTTTAGAATTACGATATAGAACCTTAACCTGAGAGAGATAAATACTTCCCCTAAATGAATATATTTTATGAGAACAATACTTTTCACATTAATCAAGAAATAATCAAACTGTATAAAACTGTATAAAAGTGGAGAGATACAAGAAGAAATCACAAGAGGAATGAGGGAAGGGGGGGTATGCCTGATAGTACTCTTCACAATCTGAGATGTACCGACATAGAACCACATTTGGATCAATAGCAGCAGGGAACTCATTGTAGGAAAAGGGATAAAAATACCATACATCAGGCCAGGAAATTGGTGAAAAAAGGAGGAAAAAGATGTAGTGGAGCATGTGACTCCTACTGGGCTGTCAAAAATGAAAAAAAAGGACAGCTCACAGTAGAAAAGGGGCACCACCCTGGCTACCATCTTCCCTATGTTGAGAAACAATGTTAATAACATCAATGCTAAGACATTAATGAACATGCTAAGTCGGAGCAAGCAAAAAAGATAGAAGGAAAAAAAAAACAGAGGAATAATCAAGTTTAAGCCGATGAAGAAGGAATCACCAGAGAAGAAGTATCCATGTTTTCCATTTTGATGGAGTGTATGAAAACCTTTAACTCAGCCGGATCGTCAAACATGGCAGAGCAATCATTATGTTACCTTGAAAGAGCAAGGGTGATACAAACCATAGCAAATGTTTAATTGTTTAAGAGCTGGATGAAAGGACAAGAACTTCTTCCTTCGTAGAGCTGTATTTTAGCCACATCCTGAGAAATACATAGTTTATGACCTTGCTACATGAGAGAATTCTTATCCTTGACTGAGTGTATTCAAGAAGATAGAAAATTAGTGTTCTAGGATACGGTTGAGAGGAACCAGAGGCTCTTAATTGACCAACTCAATGAGCTTGTTGTATGTTAAGCAGAGTGTCCATGGGAAGTTGGAGGATAGTCGGTAGTAGCTTTTGTAAGAAACCAATTGGATCTGATCCCTCAAATCCCTCTGGCAGGCCTGAGATACAAAGGTTGTTGCGTCCGCTTCTGTTTTCATGGTCTTCGTTATGTTTTTTAAGTTATTTAATAGATTTTTCCAATAACACCACCATAGGGGATAAGTCTTCTGCAATACTGGCACGTCTTTCTTCCTCCTCCATTCGATCTTCAAAGCCCTTCCATCTATCATAGTTGTTGTCCTTCTTGATTTGTGGTTTAAATAAAGGGCTTCAGAGCTCTTATTTCTGATAAGATAGCATCAACTGCCGGATCATATAGGTTAAGAGGATGGGGTGAGTCACTTTTGGGTCTTTTCAGGTTTGTGGAAGGAGGAGTGGACTCTTTTGCTGCGGAGGTGGTTTTTTTGGTTGTTTTTGTTAGCAGCCATTTTGTCAGAACAATGTGGTAAGTATAACGGCAAAACCTCCAATTATTCGTAAGTAAATTTGCAGGAAGGGGTTGAGACCAAGAGACTTTAGTGAAAGTGAGAAGAGCCTGGTTCAACACTGATAAAATATGACATTGAGTTGCACCACAAGAATAGCTGCAACATATATCAGGTATATGTTAGCTCTATTTGAAAGCAACTAATGTTAGTGTGAAAGCCAAGGTAACGACAAACTGTGGTGTGATAACAGAGCTAAGACCCATTTCAGTACTATGATTTACCTGGGATGAAAGTAGTAGCAGTTAGGCAATAATACTTGAATACTAGTTGGGACGTGGTGATAACAGCCAGGGGAGATAGCTGATACTGTATACATTAATATTGAGGAAAGAATCACTAAAAATAGAAAATTGTTTCAGCGCCTTTCATTCTCTGGTTTGGAAAGTCTTTATGGCGTGTTATCCTAATTTTAAGATGCCAATGTGAGCTTGTACCTGCACTAGTCTGGAACAGAATGTCCCCACCTTCAAGATAAATAGACTCGTCCAATTGTTATTTCTCCACCGTTTCCATCTGTACTAGTTTGCAAGGAGATAGTACTAAAAGTCATGAATATCCTTATTATGATTGGCAGGCAATTTAGAGTCTCTGATTTGAGCTGTAATCTCCTCAACCAATTCCCATTGATTTTTCAAATGTTTTGGCCATTTATTATACCAAATAATAATTATTATTTTTTTAACCACTTCAACACAGAAGTGACAATCATTTGTCTACATGACTGTATGAAAATAATCAGATTTCAAATACAATATTCTACAGCAGGTTAACTAAGAGGTTTTGTTTGGTATGAAGTAATATTGTACACACCTCCAGTTCATCCTTTACAAACATAAGGAGTTTCTGCACATTGTATATGCAGATATGTGAAAAGTTGAATCTGAACACTGTTAACCTCTTCTTGTGTTTAAATACACAGTTCTAGACCAGTTTTTGACTCAATTATGTATTGTTAAAATCATGGTGCTCTACTGTGTTTTCTATATTTTCCTCTTCACCTAAACATTTGATTCTAATTGAATGCTTGTTTTAACAAAACCTATAAGAAAAAGCCACTTAAGAAATAAAAAAGGCTACCATAAAAACCAAACATTGCTAATGGTTGTTTTCTCACCGCATGATATAGATCTTTGTACCTTTACATGGGGCACCCAGGAAGGTTAAATCATTTACTGCTCTAAAACGCTTGCAGCATTACATTTTGGGAGGACAGGACCACCCAATGTATACATATTGGCCATTTATTACAGCATGTCTTTCTCTTGGGTACGATTATTTCTTTCTTTCAGTTCTTCCCTTTCCTTGAACATCCATCAATTTCAGAAATATGTATTTCCTTATCTAGTCCATAATTTCATTAATATCGTTGATTGGACTCAGGGGCTGGACCATATTTTCCATTTGTTTTTTTTAAATGTTTTTTTCTACATTTAGCATTCAATTTCGATTTACCATGCAGCTTGCTATGCAAGGTGTCCACTGCCGTAATGCCATCCAAAGACGGCTGGGACTTCACACCGTCCCTCCTCAAGAGTCATATTTACTTCCCTTTATAAATGCGTTTTTTTTTTAAGGCTTTGGAACCCTTGTGTATAAGCGCGTTATAAATGCCATGTTATGTATTATATTAGCTGTGAGTGTGTGGTCATGTGTTTTATTTAATTTGTCATCCACAACCTCCTCACAGTCAATCATTTCTGGTATAATACAATTCTCTAGGAAACCACTTCCTTATATATAGTGTTACAATGCTTTACTAGGGAGGTTAATAGGAAATACAATACCTGTCATTTTACGGTTGAGGAAAGTGAGTTATGGGTCATGAAATGCTCCTCAAGCCCTGCAGAAGAATGGAGCTCCACATTTTATGTGGAGTGCGCATGCCTGAGCAGACGTACTCCATTTGTGAAAACAGAAAAATAATATGAGGCCGGGAAGCCCAAAAGGAAACACACCAACACAGGTTACAAAGAAACATACAAGTACTTTATTTCAAATTACAACAGTTACCAAGTCAACTGACAAACGGATAGCTATTCGGCTCTCAGTATAACATAAGGAACTTCAACGAGGGTTCGATGTGTTCAGTGAGAGACCGCACATTGGAATACCCAGGCTATTTATACAATTTGTCCAGCCCTTGGCCAACCCTCTTGCGGGTTAACCATTCTGCGAAATACAATACTGGTCTTAGGGTTCCTTGCCAGGTCAACCTTTAATATATGCATTTTGATTAGTTTCGCTGATATAAGTAGTACATTTACATATAGGTCAACAGTAGGACAAGGTCTCTGTTCGCGACCCCGACAAGTGGCCTGGAGGCATATTAATTATTCAGCTGTACGGAGGTCACAACGGCCAGAATCTATTCGAAATGCCATTTGGCCTCCATTTTGATGTTCAGGGTGACTCCTACATAACAAGAGAACCTAAAATGGCGGCTTAATCCAAGATGGCGGCTTACATTGATTTCTCTGATGTCAAGACCTTGCCATGGAGTTTGTTCGCGCAAGATGTTTAGACAACTTGGCGTAGGCCAATATACATACAACTATTACAATAGGAGGCATAATATTATTTCTATTCCGACAAACCCTCCTTTTGGCCTATGCCAAGTGCTTATACCATTTCTAATGTCTTTGTAAATAACTCCATGCATTGTCGTCCATACATCCTGAATCATTATCTGTAATATCTATAGCCATTAGGTCGTTCACCAGAACCTCTTGCAACACAAACTCTTTAGATGCTGCATCTGGGGCATACACTTTATGTCCTCTCGTGCTCACCGCCTGAGCGCAACATCCCCCTAGCATTGCACATATACTAGGTAGACATTGGATAAAGCAACAAAGGAATAGCAAAATTCCCAAAATAATCAGTATGACAGAAAGCACCTTCCAACCCCAGGATCGTAAGGAGTCCCAGAACCAAGTACTAATACTCCAATCTCCCACAGGAACATGCACTTCTGAACTAAGGACGTGCAAGTTCCGTATTGCCTTGAAAATTGTCGGGGAAGAATCTGGTCGAAAACACAACAAGCGGACCCCACCAATTTACATACTCCGCCACGCTCAGCCAGAATGACATCTAATGCCATCTGATTTTGGAGCACTACCAATCTTACTGCTTTCTGTTCCAGTGTCATATTATAGAGTATATCCGTGGTCCGGTTGATGGTTCTCTCCAGTACTCTTGCTAGCCCCCTAATATTTTCAGAATTTGCTATCTGTCGACAAAATGGCAAAACTGATTTTGCTATATCTCCCAATATTTGCCCAGGGGTATCTCCTTCCTCGTCCCGCCGTGGACGAGCCTTAGAAAATTCCAATGTGCTAGCTATGAATACCACGGGTAACATGATTCCTAAATAACAATCCTTGGGCAACCAGGGAAATGCTGTACTACCGCAAACGAAATAGACAGGCCCCCCTACATACAAAGGCCTATTCTCCCCGGTCAAATTTACAACGTTCACACAACCTTCAAAATCTCCCATTAACTGGGTGCCATTCCTTTGTACACAGAAGGTAACTGAATCGGGGCTATGGTTAATAGAGTAGGAAGGAGGTACGGCATCCTTATTGCCTATCGGCGCCATTTTAAAGGAAATTAGAGTTTGGAAAGGAAGAGACAGTTTATCAGATGGCCTAATAGAAGCAACATTAGGCTTACTTCTATTTGCAAAAAGCGAGCATCCCAGGGGAGTCAATACACGTTTCTCAAAATCATTTAAATTAGTTCCATCAAAGTTCCCTGAGATGCTATCATTCCAACGGCCAAAGAATAGTGCTCTAAGAGAGGCATAGCAAGCAGTCGTTAAAGGTAAAGGGTGAATATACCAGCCTAGCCCCTTTTTCCCATGTTGCGGTAAATGGGTGCAGATCCAGCAGTTACTCTTATTAGAAATGGCATGCGTTGAATTCATTATTATCATTAAAGTGTTTTTATGATACTTTTATCTATGCTGAGAGTCCCTAGGTGAAAAAGTATGAAGGTGTACAGAGGGAGTCAGAGCAGTAGGTACAATTTCAATTGGCAAAAGAGGCTCTAGAGGATACATTTCTTCAAAGTACCAAAGTCCCACGGCAGTAACTATACAAATTCCAATTACTATCATCACAACACAGCAATACGTTTTCGGGGCACAGGCACATTGTTCATTGTCTGAGTTGGTCACCCCCTTATTTACAAGTCCAATACGAGCAGTAGCGGTGGAGGTGGCAGGCATCGTAGTTTTTTCAATCGACGACCCCAATGTTCGTTGCTGGCGACACTGCGGTCGCGCGACTTCTTAGTCCTTCCCCAACCCTAGCCAGCAGAATCCCTTTTTTTCCAAAATTTTCCTTGCAAAAAACTCTCAATGACTCTCTTTTTTTTTTCGCCAGGTGCACAGGCAAAACCCGTGCCGTAGTTCTATTTTCTTCATCGAAGGTCGTACCTGGTGGTTCCCGGTACTGTTTGATCCGGAAATAAGGTAACGTCACTTCCTGAGGGAAGCAACGTATCAGAGGCGACGGAAGTCGCAGAACTTGAAACAACGTTTTCCGGAAGTGACTTTTCCGAAGAGTGCAGAGACAAAATGGACGGTTCCCCAAGCTCCACAGGCTCAGAGAGATTCTCCGACACACTCACAGCGCTATTTGCTACTCCAGGATCTGAGATTGTAGCAT